>NC_136517.1:6912500-7055000 GCF_053919585.1 Euprymna scolopes
AACAGCAGCAGAATGTAGTCCTAAAACCATCAGAAGGCATCTGAAAATGAAGGGTTTCAATCATTTAAAGCGACTGCAGAAACCACGTCTTCTTGAACAGCGCAAAACTAACCAACTTAAATATGCCGGCAAATACAAGACTTGGGATGAAGAGAAGTGGGAAAATGTAATTTTCTCTGATGAGAAAAAGTTTAATCTAGATGGTCCAGATGGATTTCAACGCTAGTGGCATGATAAAAATTTGCCCAAAGAGACTTTTTCAACTCGGCATAGTGGAGGAGGGTCTTTAATGATCTGAGGTGCTTTCTCGTCAGCTGGGACCCTAAAGTTGCAAGTAATGAAAGGCCAACAAACATCATTGAAGTACATTTCAATGCTTGAAAATGCTTCTATCAGGACTGAAGGTCCACGTCTGTGTGGAAGAAATTGGATTTTCCAGCAAGACAACGCTGCGATACACACTTCTCGACAAGCACGAGAATACTTTTCTTCAAATAATATAGAATTGTTAGATCATCCATAGGGTTAAAGTTTCGAATGAAGCAGATTTCATTTGTTTCCATCATATTTTCCCTTTTGGTAATGGTTTCAATCATTTGTTTGATTAAAAATTCGATAATATGCGTAAACGCTTATTTCTTAAGTGGTCTTATGATTTTGACCAGGGCTATATATATATATATATATATATATATATATATATATATATATATATATATATATATATATATATATATAGTCAATTTATGTATGTGTGTGAGTTCTTTCCTGAGCCTATCTTTTACACTAAGCTAATTTATATGTCTGGCAGTGTTCTTAGATATGCTTTGTACAGAAATTCACCCAATATGTATCGGAAATCAAAAATATCCGATCTTAAAAATAACTTTTCTCTCTTATACATGAAAAAGAATAATTTTTACAGGGGAATATTTTACGTTACACCTTCCAACGGAGATAATAAAATTTCAGCAAATCATTTCTTCTTAAAAAAAGCAGATTTATTATAATTTTAAGATATAACTTAGTGGTACAGCATTCGACTACAGTTCGAATGATCCCCCTATTCAAGCACGGGTGTACCTCACAAATTTATTTTTATTTTTTACTATTAATGAGTTCAATTTACGATAAAAGAAAAAGACTCATTTTAAATCGCCGCAAATTATTTCTTCAGCTGTATATTTTAAAACTGAATATTAATCAGAAGTAACTTTTCCAGGGCATTCATCAAATACATTAAATCCCAAGTCTTTCGTTGAAAAATTATTTTGCTTGCGTGTCAATTAATCTCCTGAAATGACTGCATTGTTTGCTTCCGATATATATCGTGAGGAATCGTAGAAATTTCTTGCTTGATATATGGTGGCACGTTTAATTCACTGAGGGAGATGCGCCCCGGAATATACTCGCCTGGCGGTACTCCACGTAATGATGTACCGGTAATCTGCTGCAAGGTGTCTTCCTGAACCTGCATGTCATGCACGTTTGCCACAGCGAATGGTGACATCTGAAGTGTGGGACATATAGTTGCGCCTCGTGGATCACATAAAACACTTCGTAGCTGGGGCCAGCTCAATCCTAATGAGCAAAATGTATACTTGCATCTGAGTTCTGACAACAATTTCCACCACTATTGCATCGTGAGGCCCAACCAAAGACTACTGTATGAGCCTGAATCCATTCACCAAATTACAATGCAGCAACTTTAGTACTTACCACTTGCAAATAACTCGGTAGTTAAACCAAGTTTTGGGCCATCTGAGTTTTAAAAAATAAATAAAAACGTTTACGTCTAGAACCTTTATTAGCAGGAGTAGGGATAAATATATAAAGTGGCTTCCGGGCCTTGATAAGTGGTGACCACTGTGTAAAAAAAAAAAAGAAAGAAAGAAATACTACAAAAGACCGTCTCCAGTTACTTCTCATGTAAAACTGCTGACGACGGCAATAGTGCTTCCTCACCCCCTTTATCAGAAATATAATTGATGGGGGATTAAGTTTGAGGCAAATATTTTCTCAGTTCATATTTCATATTTCACAATTCTTTAATTATATTATTACAGTTTTACCAGAACTCGAACGGGACCCTTTATCAATCCACGAGGGTAGCATGCTCTCGTTCCGTCAGCAATGAATAATCCGCAATTGTTTTTTTTTACTGTCACAGCACTGTGAATTGAACCTTTAACCTCCAAAAAAGTGTAACATACATCTGAATTTTACCAAGTATATTATCCGTTACGCCACGGACCAGAGTATGGCAGGCCGATTCCAAAGTTCGAAAAGAACATCTGAAGGCGATCGGAAGTTACATCGGCCGAGACGTTGTGAAAATAGTACACAAGATGAGAAGAGTAGTAACCGAAAGACGTTCGTGTATTTTTTCAAAATAAAATGGCTTCAATCCACATCAATAAAAGATGAATACAAACTTCAACATAAAAAAGTGGTTGCTGTGGTTCACGTTACTTCTCATTGTGTACAGAACTGTCGATAAACTGAAATGCTAAATGTTCATTTCAACTTGTCAACATATTTCTATTACTTTTGCGGGTGCGAAAATTCATTCATAGCTTGAAGTGGTTTAATTTTTAATCTTTCTTACTCATCTTCCGATAGCTCAAGCAGTAGAGAATGCTAAATGTTTTGGTTTCGATTCTAGCTGGTGGCACGCAAGTCATATTTTATTTTTACTTTTGAAATAAAAACTACGTGTATATACTGTTCAATAGAAAATTGACCCTGTAATAATAACCACGAAATCTGAAAGAATTAAAATATATTTAAGTGTATTTTATGACAGGGCAAGGCCGTACGCCCCCGCCAGACGAAAAATTGTACGCCCCTGTCAGACGAAATATCGTACGCCCCCGCCAGACAAAAGATCGTTCGCCCCCGCCAGATGAAAAATTGTATGCCCCGCCAGACGAAAGATTGTACGCCCCCCGCCAGACGATATATCGTACGCCCCCGCCAGACGAAAGATTGTACGCCCCCGCCAGACAGAAGATCGTTCGCCCCCGCCAGACGAAATATCCTACGCCCCCGCCATTCGAAAGTTTCTATGCCCCCGCCAAACGAAATATCGTATGCCTCCGCCAGACGAAAGATCGTTCACTCCCCGATCGACGAAAGATCGTACACCCCTGCCAGTAGACAAATTGTTCGCCCCCGGTCGATAAAAGATTGTACGCCCCCGCCAGACAACAAAGACTGATACGACCTTAAAATTATTGTCTGTATTTACTTCTCTTTTTGCAGCACAGTATGACAACAGTGCAGTTTTTAACACGGTGAAAATTCAACTGTCCAATATAGGCCATTCGGGATTAAGACACAAACGAAAATTCAGTCAATCTATAAGGATTTTCCATTCACTTACGAAGGAAAGAACAAACGAGGTGTAGCATCATTACAGATACTCCCAGCTTACAAACTGCGGGACAACATTCAGTAGAGTTTTGATTTCGGTCTCAATCTGTAACGCATAAATAATACAGGATGGAACGATAACATTGTCGCCATTGGTAAAATTACATGATTCCATTTCCGTTTGATGGAAGCCGGTTTTATATTTTTGTTGTATACCATCTAATAGTTGGCCAGTTGTATACAAATCCTAGGAGCGACAGGAGCCTTCTATCATGTCTGAAAGTAACACAATATTCAACAAGTGAGATCGGAGATGCGCCGCTGTACAACTCATGCTCTCTACCGATCAAAGTTATGACAACAGGACCATTGCCTACACAGTCAAAATGCATCACCGGATTGCCACGAATAATAGGGACGTTTCCAGGGCGATGATTGTCTTTGGTATGTTTTAAGTGAGGGCCTTGTGAAAATGGCATACTCCCAGTTCCGGACCATCATTGAGGCGGTGATTGAGGCTAAAAAGATGTCAGCGCTACTGCATAATAAAGTTATCTGAATTGATGTGTTCAATAAAAGTTTTAAAAGAAAGCTGTAGTGTTGTTTTCTTTAAGGCAAATACTTTATCGTTCCACCGTGTAATACGTTTATCCATCAAAGACAGTCGTTTTAGTGAGTGCGTGTTCATTGGCAAATACAAATGTTCCTCATGGCAGTTTTCCATATTACAAAGTTTTGGATTCTAATTCATATGCGTAGTCGCATATCGGTAATTTAGAAAAGTCAGTTTTAATAACGGTATATTTCGGATATTCTAAGTTACAGTCTCCAATCCATATTTGTCGATTGTTATAAATAACCCCCACGAACATAAATGTCATGGTGACATTTGATTCTAGAACCGACTTTCATTGAAAACGTAAAATCAAAATACTTACATCAAATTTGTTGGGAAAGTAGCTGGAAAAAAATTGTTGAATCATTCTGTCGCTTTAGAAAGTGTTTAACTCCTGGTGCAATCCTCAATCTGTTGCATGCAAGTCAAATGAGCAGATTTTCTTTCCCAAAACTATATATGTACGGGGCACATATATATATATATATATATATATATATATATATATATATATATATATATATATATATATATATATATATATATATTATTACCGTATCTTCCTGTTAAGTTACATTATTGTTTCAGCTACCCGGTCGTTTGTTTATGGCCGTCTGTAGCTTCCTCAGACTTTTACAGAAATGTTCGTTATGATGGGATGAAAGAGTGAATGATGTCAGGGAAGAGGTGTGAGAAGAGCGGAAAAAAGAGGAAGCGAACAAGGGGGAAAGGTGGGAGGGGGTGTTTGGTATGTCGGTAATGTTTTAGTTTTGGAGTTTAAGGACCTTGTGGCGGAGGGTCTAGGAAGTTAACTTCTGATGTGGCTGAGGGCATAGGGATACATGGAGGGGGATGGAGGATATGTGGGGGTAGGAGGAGGGGGTTACTTTAAAATTCGAGTCTTAATGTTTATGTTTTTGGCGTCTCGTTGGTGAGATGATTTCTTGATAAGTACGTCTTGACCTGTTGGGTGTTCGCTTAAGTTCGGGGGCGGGGGGGGGCTATGATTCGGTTTATTTATTTTTAGTTTTTATTTGTTGTTAATTGCTTGGAGAAGGTTAGCTAGCGACCGCGCGCGAGCACACATATGCGCACGTACACACATATATACTTAAAGAAACGTTCAAATGTAGGCAAATATATGCACATATGCGCGCATGCATGCATAAACACCCGCGCCGCTCTTGCTGACGTCAAATTTTCCTTAAGGTGCTAAATTGAGTACGTGTTCGTAAGCATGGATGCGCTCATACACAGATACATGCACACATCGACACCCATACCCCCAGGGAGGCGTATACACGGGCCTATATGCGCATATTGATTCAGACATACTTGCATACATGCAAGCACATGCGCACATACTGATGCTAATACTCGTGAACACATACATCAACATATATACACAGCTGCACGCTCTCACACACGTATGTGGACAGCAGGCAGCGGGCACATATACTCTAACATCCACACACGTATACATAGGTACGTGCACGTATACATCGGTACCCCATGTACACACGGACGCACACGTGGATGTACACGTGCGTGTACACACACACATACACATCCAGATATACAGACAGTTATTAGTATAGACATATTCGTCTACATGTAAATCTAAGTTCATCTGTGGGTACATGGGCGCAATACTTTCGTTCGATGTAGACATGGTTATACATAGATATCAGCATAAACTCATTCCCAGGCTCAGATACATAATATTTTCATTTTCATTAGTCTAAAGAAGCTTTGAATAAAAAATGCAAAAATAAAAATAAAGAATGCAGTTTAAATTCCCGAATGGAAAAAAAAAAAATTAATTTTAACGTATCACAGACTAAGCACCTACATAATCCGACTTTTAAAATGTTTATAATGACCAAAGAGAATTCATTTATATGAGGTAAAAAAAAAACCTTTACTAAAATTGTTGAATAGAAATAGACTTAGCATATATATATATATATATATATATATATATATATATATATATATATATATATATAGATACTCGTATATAAAATTATATCAACAGCCAAACAACGTCGCAGCCTACAAGAGCTACGACAGCCAACAAGCCGGAAGTCCAAGACTCGAGTTTCGCCCGCATTTGGGCTCGTCAGTTAGACACATCCTTACGACGGTACTTTTGCTAGTATATATATATATATATATATATATATATATATATATATATATATATATATATATATATACATACTAGCAAAAGTAACCGTCGTTGACTGAGTTCAAAAACAGCCTACAGAAAATGGACTCTGATTTATGAAAGTATGATAGGTTATGAAAAGGAAGGGTTGTAAAGAGATAGCTTCGAATTTGGGGGTATCAAAACCAAAGCAAAATATGATAAAAGTAAAAATAAAATAGATAAACCCCATAATTTATTATACCATACCTGTTCACACTGAAACACTTATCACAATAATCTGTGGATTTATATTAAAAAAACCTTGTTAAACTTTGTGACATATTTCCATACTATGGAGGTCAGGCGCAAACAAACACCCCATAATTTTATTATACCATATTTCTTTAAACTGAAGCATAATTATCAAAGTATACTTACGCAGATAGATATGAAAAGTCTTTATTAAAGTGTGTGCCTATTTCCATTTTATGGAGACCAGGCGCGAACGCAGACCCCGCAATTTTATTATACCATCCCTATTTCAGTTAAAACATACTTATCAAAGTATTCTTATGTACATCTATATCAAAAACAGTTGTAAACGTTTTTTTTTTTTTTTTTAAATTTTTTATTTCCATACTTTGTGGACCAGGTGCGAATGCAGACCCCACAATTTTAATGAACCACCGTTGTGCCAGATCAAACATACACATTTCTGTGTCTCGATACATCTTCTATCATTATAGGTAATCAGTTGTTTAAAATAGTCAACCATATAAGAGCCTATTTGTGACCAGACACACCCACAGACAGACATTCAGCTTTATTTATATATATATATATATATATATATATATATATATATATATATATATATATATATATATATATATATACAGGGTGTTTCAAAAGTCTTGGGAACATTACAAATTCGTATATCTCATGAACTATTCCAGGTAGAAAAATAAAACTGGTGTCATTTTAAAGCTTGCTTAATCAAGTTTTTGGTCATACTAATGATTTTCGTCTTATCTTTCCATGTGCAGTAATGGCGTTCTCTAAACAAGACAAGGCGTTTTGCGTCCTCCAATTTGCAAAGACTGAATCGTGGACATGTGTTCAGCGTGCATTTCGCAGGAAATTTAAAAAAGAAGTCCCTGAAAGGAAACCTATTGTCAGATGGCATGCTAAATTTGTGAAAGATGGGTGTTTGTGCCCAAGTAAGCGAACAGGTCGCCCTTCAACTTCAGAAGCTGCAGTTGAGCAAGTCCGGACAGCCTTTCAGCGGAGCCCCCATAAATCAGTGAGAAGAGCCAGCAGGGAACTTCAGCTTGCTCCAGCAACTGTCTGGCGTGTCTTAAGGAAACGACTGCAAATGGTACCTTACATGCTCAAGTTGGTCCAAAAGTTGAAGGACACTGATAAGCCACTTCGCCGTGACTTTTGCATTGCAATGCAAGAGAAGTTGGAAGATAACGGCTTTGATGACCGGCTTGTTTTTAGCGATGAGGCGACCTTCCATCTGAATGGCAAAGTTAACAAGCATAGCACTCGCATATGGGGTACTGAGAATCCTCATGAAATTCTTGAGCACGAGCGAGATTCACCAAAAGTGAACGTGTTTTGTGCAATTTCCAAGAAAGGTGTCTATGGACCGTTCTTCTTTGAAGAGGCAACTATCACTGGTGAATCCTATCTCAACATGATGGAAGACTGGTTAATGGCTCAGTTGGAAGAAGCAGAATCTGATGACTTCATTTTTCAACAAGATGGTGCACCACCACACTGGAGACTTAGAGTAAGGCAGTTTCTTAACACAAGGCTGCTTGGTAGATGGATTGGGAGATCTGGGCGAGGTGATGACGTTCTCATGCCCTGGCCTCCTAGGTCTCCAGATCTTGCCCCGTGTGACTTTTTCCTTTGGGGCTTTGTCAAGCAACAAGTCTATGTGCCGCCCCTTCCAAGAGATATTGATGAACTAAAGGCTCGAATAACGGCAGTTGTGGGAACCATTGACGTCAAGATGCTGGAACGCGTTTGGCAGGAAATGGACTATCGACTAGATGTCTGCCGTGTGACGAATGGTTCTCATATTGAGCAAGTTTGAAGATTCCCCACAAAACTTGAAACTTTAACCTTTCCAACGGTACCAATTTCATTTTTTAACTCCTAATAGTTTTTGAGTTATTAAAAATCTTTATGTTCCCAAGACTTTTGAAACACCCTGTATATTAAGTTATAAAATATATATGGCAATTAAGCTACACAGAATATTCCGCGTTTCATCCACGCAAGGATTCATCAGCCATATATATATATATATATATATATATATATATATATATACACACACACCCCTATGAATTCGTTTTTCTTTTGTGTGTATTGGTATTCATATTAAAAACCCTCTTTCTATTTATTTAAAAAGAAAATACAATTTTCTTATACATTGTTGTGGAAGTGCATTCACTAGCAAAAGATCTAGCTAATGTGCATATTCTTTTAAACATTCATTTTAATTCGCTATAAGTTTTTTTTTAGGGGGGGTTCTTATGGGATGATCATCTTTATTTAACTATTACCTGTAATTATATTCATGCAGATATTCTACATTATTTATACTTGCATAATATTTGCACAAAACGTTTACAGTAAACACAAAATTGTTTCCATATATATTTATATATACGTATATATTTTTGTTTCATCTATATAGCTGCAAAAGTGAACGTGTCTGTGTATCTGTGGGTATGTGTGTGTACATTTCTCTACGCAATAACTCTGTCAATTTTAGGTCTACAGATTCGACATGTGATATACAGGGTACTGAGATTTGGGAACATCTTTGTAATCCGTTGTCGGCCAGAAATTAAGCTGTTAAGGGGTTAAACTTACACGAGTTGGCCTTTAAGAACTCTACCAAACACCTCCGCCAATTTTGGGTCTAACCACTTGGAATTTTAGATATAGGTTACTTGGACATGGATCTAACTTAGTAACTTTATTTAATCCCAAAACAATAAAGGTTAAGGGGTCATAATAGGGGTCAAATTTTAAAAAATTGACTGCTTTTTTTTTTTTTTGCTCAACATACACCTCCAAACCCCCGGGCAACGTCGGGCTAAAATGATAGTCTATCTACCTATCTATATAGCTATAAAAGTGAAAGTGTCTGTCTGCATGTGTCTGTGTTTGTACATTTCTCTACGCAATAACTCTGTCAATTTTTAGTCTACAGACTCAAAATTTAATATACAGGGTACTGAGATTTGGGAAAATCGATGCGGTCGGTTTTCGGACAGAAATTTGTCAAAGTTCAATGATATGACCTTGAAAACTCTACCAAACTTCTCCGACAATGTTGGGTCTAAACACTTGAAATTTTAGATATAGGTTCCTTGGATATAGATCTAACTTAATAACTCGATTTGACCCCAAAACAATAAATTTTAAGGGGTCATAATATGAGTCAAAGTTTAAAACATTGACATTTTGTTTTTTTGCTTAGCATATACCTCCAAACACCTGGGCAACGCCGGGCACGCATACTAGTATATCTATAAAAGTGAACGTGCCCGTGTGTCTGACTATCTGTGTGTCTGTGTACATTTTTCTTTGCAATAACTCTGTCAATTTTCAGTCTACAGACTTGAAATTTGATATACAAGACCTTCAGACGACACATATCGAAAAATAGCCTAAAATCATTAATATCTTCAACGTGGGGGGGGTCGCTTTTTTCGCCGATATTTTCGAAAGCTATCCTCTCTTTTCGATTGTCTAGTCTTAATTTAAACCTACGTCACTTCCGGTTTGGCGGTAGTCGTAACAGCAAAGATGTGTGGATTTTTCCCGTTATTTTCCTCCTTGGCGATACGGGTTCGAGCTTGCCTTCCTACTACCACTTTTTTTTTTTTGCTCATCATATACCTCCAAATACCCGGACAGCGCCGGGCTGAAATGCTAGTATATCTATAAAAGTGACTGTGTCTGTGTGTGTGTCTGTGTGTGTGTCCGTGTGTTGATTTCCTTATGCAATAACTCTGTCAATTTAAAATCTACAGACTCGAAATTTGATATACAGAGTACTGAGATTTGGGAACAGCTGTGTGATTGGTTTTCGACCAGAAATTTCGCTGTTAAGGGGTCAAAGTTCAACGATTTGACTCCTCCGACAATTTTGGGTCTACGCACTTGAAATTTTAGATATAGGTTCCTTGGACATGGATCTAACTTAATAACCTGATTTGAGACTAAAACAATAAATTTTAGGGAGTCATAATAGGGGTCAAAGTAAAAAAAAATTGACCCTGCGGTTTCTACAAAATTACTCAGACAATTTTTGGTCTAAACATTTGAAATTCGACATAAAGGGTATTCAGAGATAGGGAAAGTTTTTAATCGGTTCGGGTCGAAATTTTTCAGTTACTAATATATAAATGTATGTATGTATGTATGTATGTTTGCATGTCTGCCTTAAACTTTCGACAGAGGCGACGGATTTTTAAAAAAACAGTATCGTTTTTAACCTTTCAGACGACAAATATCGAAAATTGGCTAAAAACATTAATTTCTTCACCTTCAACTAAGCACTTTTTTACAGGGGGTCGCTTTTTTCGCCGATATTTTTTTAAAGATATCCTCTCCTTTCCATTGTCTAGCTTTAATTTAAACATAAGTCGCTTCAGCTTTGGCTGTGGTCGAAACAGCAAAGACGTCAGTGTTTTTTCCTCCTTCTTTTCCTCCTTCGCTGTGCGGGTTCGAGCCTGCCTCCCTACTACCACTTCTTTTTTGCTCAACATACACATCCAAACACCCAAGCAACGCTGGATTGAAATGCTAGTATCTCTCTCTCTCTCTCTCTCTCTCTCTCTCTCTCTCTATATATATATATATATATATATATATATATATGTGTGTGTGTGTGTGTGTGTGTATGTGTGTGTGTGTGTGAATGTGTGTGTGTATGTGTGAATGTGTTTATCTGTGTGTGTCTGTCTACATTTCCCTACGCAATAAATCTATCAATTTTAAGTCTACAGACTCGAAATTTGATATACAGGGTACCGAGGTTTGGAAAATTGGCGGTTAAGAGGTCAAAATCCAACGATTTGACCTTTGACAACTCTACCAAACTCCTCCGCAAATTTTAGATATAGATTCCCTGGACATAGATCTTACTTAATAACTTCATTTGAGCCCAAAACAATAAATGTTCAGGGGTCATAATAGAGATCAAAATTTAAAAAAAAATCGACCTCTACCAAATTTCAGTTTAAACATTTGAAATTTTACATAAAGGTTATTCAGAGATAGGGCAAGCTTTTTAATCGGTTTGAGTTGAAAGTCTGTGCTACAAATATATAAATGTATGTATGTATGTTTGCATATCTGCCTAAAACTTTCGATAGAGCCGACGGATTTTCACAAGATGAGTATCGTTTTAAAGCTCGACCCTTCAGACGAAAAATATCGAAAAATTGGCTCAAAACATAAATTTCTTCACCCTCAACTGTGAACTTTTCTACAGAGAGGGGTTGCTCTTTTCGCTAATATTTTCGAAAGTCATCTTTTCCTTTCGATTGTCTAGCCTTAATTAAAACCTACGTCACTTCCGGTTTGACGGTGGTCGTAACAGTAAAGGCATCACGTTTTTCACGTTCTTTTCCTCCTTCGCGGTACGGTTTCGAGCCTGCCTTCCTACTACCACTTTATTTTTGCTCAACACACACCTCCAAACCCCTGGGCAACGCCGGACACCTATGTTATTATATATATATATATATATATATATATATATATATATATATATATATATAACTACTTCATTTGCTAATATAAAATTAATATACAAAGTATAAATTTATGCGTAAACTTTAAGTATTTACTTCAAAAGTGCTCAATACGTAGATAGAGCTAGTTAGTTATTTATAAAATATATATGGCGATTAAGCTACACTGAATATTCCGCGTTTCATCCACTCTAGGATTCCTGAGCAATCCTTAAGTGGATGAAACGCGGAATACTCAGTGTAGCTTAATCGCCATATATATTTTATAAATAACTATATATATATATATATATATATATATATATATATATATATATATATATATATATATAGTTATTTATAAAATATCTCCTATTTGGTGTATACATATATATATATATATATATATATATATATATATATATATATATATATATATATGATATTGTAGAATTAAATTTATATTTTATTCAAAGTAAGGAATACGAGATATATCTGAAAAAAAATCCTTATTCCAAGAACTTTCTCAGCGGCAAAAAAAAAAACGTTAGCAAAAGAAATGTATAGATAAAATCTATTTCTGCTGGTTAGCGCAATTTTCGAAAATGGTAGAAAAAAGTTTTTGAAATAAAATGGAAGTTTACAGGAAAATGCAAAAGAAAACTCAGAAATATCCAATAATTTTGGTTGCGGATATCCTGTGAGAATAGAAGGTTTATATTGATAAATCCATGAAGTGTTAGTAAGATGTCTGTTGAAATCTCTTTAAAAAAATGTCGAGGGATGAAGAAAAATGAAATGTTCTTGTAGATGAGTCTGGCATTGAAGAGTGTGTGAAAATCAATATCATTGTAATTAGATATTAATGCGTAGAGACGTACGCGAAGTCTTGTTTCTAAAAATATAGAATTCAAGTCGAGAAGAGATAAAAAGGACCTAGATATCTGTTTTATCCTTATTTCCATGTTAAGTGCTCGTCTGAGCTCCATTCTCTGGTCCCCTCGACAATCTTTCACGAAAAACACCCGACTAGCTGAAACCACTGTCAATAATTTCCCCCACTCTTTATCCGTGCCTAAATCCAAACGTAGATTTCATGAACAAAGCTTCTTTCTTAGAACTGCACGGCTGTGGAACTCTCTTCCGCTTGCCTGTTCCCCCACCTCACCCCGAATTCAACATGGATGTCTTCAAGTCCAACACAAACAAATTCCTGATGAACCGCCCCCTTAAGTAATGGCACTTTATCAAATCCCTAATACTAACTATTACTACGATACTATCCCACTGATTAATGTACACACAATAACCCTTATCCCCGAGTGGCTCCTGGGCCTTGATGAGTGCGGACCCTCTTGTAAAAAAAAAGATATGGAATTGGAATGTATTGACGTTCAATCCTTCTATGTCCTGTTTAAATCGTAATATATATATATATATATATATATATATATATATATACACTTTTTATATATTTATTTTTTTTATATACTTTAATGTTTTTATTTAAGTTTTTATAGATTTCAATAGTTTATGTATTTGAATAATTTTTATTTTAGTTTTTATATATCTATTTTATATGTATTCCAATTTTCATTTTTTAACGATTTCAATGTTTAATATATTTGAATTCATTTACAATTTAAAGTTACATATATTTAATTTATTCATATGTTTACATTATTTATGTATTTTTGTTTATATACATTTCTATTATCTACATATGTCAAGTTTTGATATATTTCAATTTTAAGAAATGTACATTTTTTATAATGTGCATTTTAAATATATGTCTCATTTTTTATATTTCAATTTTTATTAATGTACATTTTTAATATATGTCTCATTTTTTATATTTCAATTTTTATTAATGTACATTTTTAATATATGTCTAATTTTTATATTTCAATTTATATTAATGTACATTTTTAATATATGTCTCATTTTTTATATTTAAATTTTTATTAATGTACATTTTAAATATATATCTAATTTTTTATATTTCAATTTTTATTAATGTACATTTTTAATATATGTCTAATTTTTATATTTCAATTTTTATTAATGTGCATTTTTAATATATGTCTCATTTTTTTATATTTCAATTTTTCTATATCTACATTTTTAATATATGTCTAATTTTTATATTTCAATTTTTATTAATGTACATTTTAAATATATGTCTAATTTTTATATTTCAATTTTTATTAATGTACATTTTTAATATATGTCTAATTTTTATATTTCAATTTTTATTAATCTACATTTTTAATATATGTCTAATTTTTATATTTCAATTTTTATTAATGTACATTTTTAATATATGTCTAATTTTTTATATTTCAATTTTTATTAATGTGCATTTTTAATATATGTCTAATTTTTATATTTCAATTTTTATTAATGTACATTTTTAATATATGTCTAATTTTTATATTTCAATTTTTATTAATGTACATTTTTAATATATGTCTAATTTTTATATTTCAATTTTTATTAATGTACATTTTTAATATATGTCTAATTTTTTATATTTCAATTTTTATTAATGTGCATTTTTAATATATGTCTAATTTTTATATTTCAATTTTTATTAATGTACATTTTTAATATATGTCTAATTTTTATATTTCAATTTTTATTAATGTACATTTTTAATATATGTCTAATTTTTATATTTCAATTTTTATTAATGTACATTTTTAATATATGTCTAATTTTTATATTTCAATTTTTATTAATCTACATTTTTAATATATGTCTCATTTTTTCTATTTCAATTTTTCTATATTTTATTTTCATGCTTAACTTTATATATTCAATATTTTCATTTATTTATGTACTTCAATTTGTATATATTTACATTTTTAAATATGTTTTGATTTAGTCGTTATTTCAATTTTTATTTTTTATATTTTACATATTTCAATATTTTATATTTTTAACCTTTTTATATTTTAATTTTTATATATTTTTATAATTTATATATTTGATTTTTTTATTCCATTTTAACCTCAAACAAGGCACAGCGCCACTTTGATGTAGGGGTTACTATCCGGCACATAAGTTGCAGTTAGACTATGTAGGGAGTTGAGCAGCGAGATGTCTGTCATGTCATTACATTTGAACTTCTGCATGTCAGTACAGTTGGGAAAGCAGGAACCCGGAAGGAAGTTCCAGATTCTAGCAGTTCTGGGGAAGAAACTGTTAGAGTAGGATTTCTTATATCTAGGTATTTCTACTGTGAAGGGGTGGGATTTTGCTGCTTGTCAGGTTTGTCGGGAGTATTTACGTCGAGGGGGTACAAGTGCTTGTAGTTCGTCGGAGCATCCACTATTAAAATGCGTGTAGAACAAGCAGAAGGTGTAACATATATATATATATATATATATATAGAGAGAGAGAGAGAGAGAGAGAGAGCGCGCGAGAGAGAGAGAGAGAGAGAGAGAAGAAAGAAGGCAGAAGGTTGCACATTTCGTTGATGGGACTAATTGAAGCTTGGATGACAGTCCAGGACTTATCAGGTTGGCAACTCTCTTTGAACCCTGTCCAGGAGTGAGAGACTAATAGCAAGTGCGCCGGCCACAATGTGACAGCAATACTCCATACATGGGCGAATGGTGGCCTTGTAGAGGTACAGAATATTTTCAGATGTAAGTAGCTTTCTATCACTGTAGAGAGAGTCCACCTTCCTTGCAACAGCTCTGGCAATACTCTCAATGTAGCTGTTTCAACTCATGTTCCTTGTGAACGCTAGGTCGAGGAGTTTTAAAGAAGTACTTTTAGGTAATCTCCAATTATAGCTATTGGTAGTAGAGAAGGGTTCTTGTAATTATTAAAGGAAACAAGCCTAATCTTGGCAGCATTGAATGTTACCATCCATTTTTATCCCCATTCCACTACAGATTGGAGGTCTTCCTCTAGTGTTTCTGCCATTTCCTTAGATATGCGTTCATTTGTTTTCCCTTGTGCCTGTCATAGAGTGTCGTGTCATCAGCAAATATACCCATCTCACAGACAATTCTATCAGGGAGGTCATTTATGAATATTAGGAATAATAAAGAGTCAACGATAGACCCCTGAGGCACTCCTGGATTTATATCATATTGTTTAGATATACGACCGTCGAGGACAACCTGGATTCTTCTTTTATTTAAGGATTTAATTATGTTAAGCATTCGTTCGGTGATACCGTATGATCTAATTTTCCTGAGAAGACCATCGTACATACCCTGTCAAGTGCATTAGATATATCTAAGGCTACCGCTCTACCTCTCTTCTTTGTCCAATGTATGATATATATACATGCAGAGATTACAGTTAGAATATCTGCTGTAGAAAGAGCTTGCCTTAACTCATATTGTTGGTCGGTCAGAAGTTTAGCAGTAAACCGATTGGCAAGCATGGTAGCCTTCTCAGTTGCCATGCAAACAATCTCATGATTTTTTAATAGTGGGGCAGTGTTTTTTGACTTCTATATACAACACTGTTGTAGATTTTCCAGAAATCACGGGTTCTTAATTTTTGTGCTTCGATGCGTTTTCTGGTGGTTTCGCCATATTCCCTCTTGGTTGTCGATATTCTTTCTTACAATTACTTGTAGCTTCTGTATGCTTTGTTTGTTTGTACTGGACTTATGTCGGTTTACTCTGTGGTATGTATGCTGCCTTTGAGTAATGCACAAGTAGAAGTACACCATTGGGGAGAGTGGGGCTTGCTATAGCGTTTCCGCGTGGGAACATGTGATTCGATTGCCGTTTTAAACCATTCAGTGGCCTTATTTGCGAATATTTCCTCATGGGGCATCTCTGATGAGATCTCTGGTGGTTTCCCAGTAAACCTTCTTATAATACCTTGACGTTTTGAGCAATGACTCTTCAGTTTGGGGTCGAGAACTTAGGGCGATTTCTATCACTATCACAGCGTGATCAGCATTCCCGACTGAGCTAAGGGCATTCGTTACATACTCGTCGGCAACTGCAGTCAGAAATAGATCTAGAAGTGAGGCATATTGGTCTTGCTGATCTGGGAAACGTGGCGGAAACGTAACCGTCTGTGATAAGGAATGAGATATAGAGAAGCCATGTATTATGCTTCCAGCTACGTCTGTGTAAGTCGAGAAACCAAGCCAATTACTTTGGTAGATATTGAAGTCACCAAATACATGAACTTGTGCGCTAGTATCGAGGGAGAGTGCTGTATCAATTCTGTCAGAGTCTTGCTGTCCTGGGGCAAGGGAGAGCGGTAAAGGAAATATGAATAGCTAATGTTATGTTGCATGTTAAGTCTAAAGCAAATAAAGGCTTGGTCATCTGATTCTTGTTTTGTTTCTCTAGTCAAGGGGAGGATGTTTCGAATATAGACTCCAAGTCCGTGCATATGTCTGTCTCAGTCCTTACGGTAAAATGGAAGATAACCAGACATGTTAAAGTGGTTAGAGTGGACGGGGGAATTTGTTATGTATTTTATATTTTGCATATTTACACTTTTTTTTATATATTTTAATTATTATACATTTTAATCTGTTATATCTTTACATTTTTAGATTTATCCGTCTTTAAGATATTTCAATTGTTTAATAATTTTGAAAAATAGTTTACAAAATAGTCACTTTAGATATTTTGAATATAGAGTATAATAATTATACAGTTTTATATTTTGTGTTAATTTTGTGTGTCTTTGTGGATGTTGTAAAGTTGTATTAAAGTTGATTATGAAGATAAAAAAAAATTAATTTTTAGAAAATATTATATATATATATATATATATATATATATATATATATATATATATATATATATATATATATATACGGCAAAATCACATTGACACATCAGGTCCTGTTAGATGACCGACGTTAAGCAACGTTGAGCCTGGTCAGTATTAAAATCGGTGACCATTTGGGAACTCCAGGTGCTGTAGGTGCTCTCCGCTTATCTCCACATTGTTTCCAGTCGTCCTGAAGTGTTCCTTGCCACTGGACTTAAACAGTGCCAATTCAGGAGAGGTTAGGGATTACAGGAGATATCCATTGTCTCTTGAAGCTGAACGGAAACGATCGATAATCAGATCTTGTTACTTTTTCAATAAATTATAAAAAAGTGATCAATTTCGATATTTCAAAACATAATTTCTTTAAGATATGCAGGATGATTCATACCTCGAACAAAAATGCCCCCCATAAAATTGTTATACTACCGGGTACAAATCGATATATATTGGATAATCTGGGGTTGTATAATATTTATATATTCGTGTTTAAATACATGTACAGTTTAGTGGTCTAAAATGTTCTTTTAATGAATGTCTGTATACAGAGTGTATATGCACAAAGACTTTTACAACACAAAGGACAAATAACATTTATTTCTTTCAACACACGGCCAATCGGGAACATGTCTGGTCTTGTCCGACAGAAAGCACAAATGGAAATTCTTCCCAAGAAAATGAATGAGTCTCGGGTTTTATTTGCGGCATTTTTTCATTCTAGGGTGTTTTTCCGTTTTTCGAAAGTTGCGACGCGTATTTTGACTATCATCATTTCTGACGCCCTCTAATTGGAGCCATCTTAAATCTGAAAACTCTCTCTATCCCTCTCTCGACTCCGACTGACTGTTGTATATCTTGAAACTAATCCTTGCTATGATCTAATTCAACTCACATCTTTTAACATGTGACTTTTGAATCACGTTTTACTAACAAAATTTATTGTGCATGTATTTGGCATTTCTCTTCATTTCTTTGTTTCTAAAATCTCGAGTACATTCCAAAACTTATAAACACTATTTTTCCTTGCAACACAATCTAACTTTCATACCAATAATAATAATGTTCCTTCATATTAATAAGTTCTTTGAATAAAATTCCCAATTTTTAATAATAATAGTCGATCTTACAATCGACTATTAGCAAGACGTTTTCCGGGAGGCTAATACATAACATCATGACGACCCCTATTTAAGATTAATATGCAACTTTCTTTCCCCCCCCTCCCCGAAATGCGATTCATAAAATCGCTAATAAAATTTTTAATATTTTCTGCAATCCAATATTTGGTACAATGGTGACGATATTGAACAAGTCATGCATAGACTGACGTCAATAGAACCATGTAAGTCAATAGACTTCAGTCTATGCGTTACTTATCCAATTCTCAAAGGGAAAAGATAATGCTTGGGAGGGTGGACTTTCTAAGACTACAGAGGACCAAAGACATACTTCAATCAACATAAAACGAAGCCTCAATGGCCTATACTCTGTTGACATTGGGGTCGAGGGAAAACTTTTCTCGCCTTTTCCATCACAAGGAAGTACCAGATAAGAGAAAGGAACTTCAAAATCTCTGGTGAAACATGTAAATATGACATCGATACAGCTTTTCAATCGAACAAGAAACTTTCTTTTTTTTTAAATTTTAAATTCATTCAACACTAACCTTAAACTAATTCTAATATAATTCAAAACTACTCTAATCTTAACCGATTTTTATCCGGTTCAAAATCGATACCGAAACAATTAACGCGCATGCGCAATAAGTCTTTTTCATAGGTTGGGATTTTGAAAAGCGATTCTATATACATTTCTCGAACAATATTTTCATTAAGGATACAACAGATTAAACTAATGACACCTCACAAGCACTGCTAAAACATCGGCCAATTTACAGCACATGCGCAGTAACGTTTTTTTTCTGTTTGTTTTATTTTAATACACGGTTATTGTTAAAAGCGACGCTATATAATGTCTTCTTACGCCATTTTTTTTAACAGATGGTTTCAATTTAAACTGAAAAGGCTAAATGAAAATATCAAAGCACATTTTTATTTATTTTGTAAATTCGTTTTTATTGTTAAAAAAGCAACGTTTTTTTCGGAAGTATTTTCAGTAAGTAAACAATAGATTACGGTAAGAAGGCCTCAACAGCTTTGCTGAAACATCCGCCATGCTCAGTAACTCTTGTTTAAAAAAAACTTCATTAGTGTTAAACGCGACTTTTTTTTTTTTTAAGATTTAATTGAAAGGTCACATGATCAAATTAAGTACCCAGGGTGCTTCTGATACAATCCCGCATGTCGATCAGAAGGTTCGGCGGTAAGTAGGGGTGTCCCTAACCTCAATCCATCAATATTTAACCCTTGCCAGCCTAAGTGGATAAACTTACTGATTAATTTCATTTGGAACATGTAATATTGATCTGTCATTTGATTTCCTATTTCCCATTTGCTATTTGTTTGTTTCAAACTTCTTTTCTCTCTTTCGTTTCTTTATTCAAGATTGGTTATTCCTCTTTGTCCTTCTCTTTGTTTAATATGCTTTTTCTTTCGGATAGCGGATGAAAATTGGCCACAAGAGATGATCCACTATAATCACATTTATTTGTGGCAGGCATTTCTTAATTAGACACTCATACGTCATTCCCAATGGAAAAGTCCACACATGCACACGCGCATGCGCAGGCGCATATATTATTATGCAAGATTTTTACAAACGAAAGGAAGCGCATTATCTCTTCACACAAACGCGTATTTGTCACCTGTTAGCTAGCAAGAAACAAAGCAATATTTTTTACATACGTGCGCGGTTGTTGCTTCTCCATTTGGATTGTTTCCTGTATTGTTGCTCCGTCTAGTGGCCGGTGATCGGTTGTTTAACTTAGGTGAATAAAATTAATATATGGAAAAAATGGAGACCTATTGTTTTATTGGGGAGAGAAATTGGTTCACCGCGGTGTAGATAGTGAAAAGAGGTTAAAATTAATTTCTTTTTACTAAATTTTTTCTACTTAGCCTTAAACATTGTCGACGAACGAACGGATAGTTGTCCAGCAAATTTGTTTTAGGCCAAAATGCTTTTTTCTTTTATGGCCTTTTCAATTCCAACATTTCGATCTTATGTCACATGACACAAAAGAGACATAAACGTCATTTTTTCTCATATTATGGAGTATATTTATCACTTTGAGTTTTCAAACACAACATTATTAACCCAATACAAAACAAAGAAAAGACTCCCATCATGTCTTTCTTCACCTATCAAAAACTAAAAAGTGAAATTAAACTGATCATTGGTTAATTCTGAATTAGTTTCTTCCTACTTTTTTATTTATTTTCTTCTAACAAAGTGTGTATATTTCATTATATGATTGTATATATATATATATATATATATAGAGAGAGAGAGAGAGAGAGAGATAAAGAGAGAGGGAGAGAGAGTCTGTTTATTATACAAACATTATTGGTTACATATGTGCATCTTAATTCAAAGAGAAAAACTTATTAGACCAAAAAGGGTGAATGTCCCTTTTTGTCAGAAGCCGTGGGTTCTTTGAATTGAGAATCCACTGAAACATGTATGCACATATGTAACCAATAATGTTTGTATAATAAACAAACTATATACTAGCTCTGCTTTCGGTTTGTTTTTCATATTCATTCATTTTTTTCGGGTTGTTTTTATTTTTATTCATTTTATAAACAGTTTACAAATATTCTTTTTGCATTATATGATCACCGTCATATAATGCAGTTTCATACAATGCCAAAACCAGCAATTTTTTAGCTTTGGTATACGTGTAAATTTTAGTAGGAGTATCAGAATTATAACTTAGTATTTAAATGAAGTATAAATTATTAGGCATAATTAATATAATAAAATAATAAAAGTAAGGCGATAGATTATAAAGGATATAAAAACATTTTTAGTGAATAAAATAGAAAATAGACAGATGGTAGAATATAGAATATAATACAAATGAATATGGGATAAAAAGTATAAAAAGTAAAAATAAATTATAAAATAATAAATATATAAGAAATAGGAAGTTATAAATCTCACCTGTCTGTTTAAATTTATGTATGTATGTATGTATGTATGTATGTGTTTTTTTTTGTGTGTGTGTGTGTGTGTGTATGTGTATTGGGGTGGAGAGGGCTCCCGTAAGCCGTGGTGAAGGCAACCTTTCTAGGAGAAGCAAATCTCTGATTTAAAAAACCATAAAGCGGAAGACCGTTACTCGCATTAAGCTGGTCTGCAGTTTAATTTGTTGCTGGCTATCTTGCTCTTGCTTGTTGCTGGATCTCAACATTTTGAACTGAGAGAGAGAGACTTAGCTGTCGTACAAAGCTAAGACTCTGTAACATCATATTTGTATAGATACTCCCTCAGGCATTTTGGGCTCATGGATTTTAAATGTCTGAGGGAGTGGAACTCGTCTGACAAGACGTTGCAATCATCACATCACATCACATCATGTATGTATGTATGTATGTATGTATGCCAAAGGGCGAATGAACTCTTTTTCTGGGTCAACGGCCAACTAGCACCGTGTATATTTGTGTGTGTGTGTGTGTGTGTGTGTGTGTGTGTGTGTGTGTGTGTGTGTGTGTGTGTGTGTGTGTGTATTGGGGTGGAGAGGGCTCCCGTAAGCCGTGGTGAAGGCAACCTTTCTAGGAGAAGCAAATCTCTGATTTAAAAAACCATAAAGCGGAAGACCATTACCCGCATTAAGCTGGTCTGCAGTTTAATTTGCTGCTGGCTATCTTGCTCTTGCTTGTTGCTGGATCTCAACATTTTGAACCGAGAGAGAGACTTAGCTGTCGTACAAAGCTAAGACTCTGTTACATCATATTTGTATAGATACTCCCTCAGGCATTTGGGCTCATGGATTTTAAATGTCTGAGGGAGTGGCACTCGTCTGACAAGACGTTGCAATCATCACATCACATCACATCATGTATGTATGTATGTATGTATGCAATCATCATGCATGCTAAGATTTTCGACAGAGGCGACGGATTTTCAGGACATTGGTATTATTTTGAAGCGCGACGTCTCGGACGACAAATATCGATAAATTGGCCTTAAATAGTAATTCCTTCACCCTCAACTGGGCAGTTTTCTACAGGGAGGGGTCAATCTTTTTGCGAGTCATTTTTGTAAGTCATTGTAGCGGTTGGATTGACTTTGCCTTATTTTAACATGCCGAACGGTTGCGTCACGGGTTCGAGCCTGCCTGCCTACTACCACTTTTTCTTTTGTTCAATACACACCTCCAAACACCCTGGCAACGCCGGGTACCTAGGCTATTTAATATGAAATAATACAAAGTAGATATAAAATAGTCTAAAAAATAAAAACAACCAAGTAAAAAACAAAAACGAAATAAGAAAAAAAGACAATAAGGAAACAATTTACAGAAGTAGAAAGTTTTTAAAAACAGATGTTATCGAAAGTTTTTAGGTTCTTGTTGAGTATAAAGCGTTGTCGAAATATTTATGATATTATTTATAAATATTTATAAATAATATCATAAATATTTATAAATATTTCGATACTGGTTTGCACTCAATAAGCATCTAAAAAACTATAACATCTCTACCTCTTTGCCTTTTAAGAACTTTCTCTAAAGTGTTCCTTATTGTCGTCTTTTCATTTTATTTTATTCCGTTTTTTTAATTGGTTGTTTAGATTCTTTGATACTTATTTTGGACTGATTGTCGAAGACGTATATGCGATTTAGCATGAAAAACTCCATTGCAAGTAAGATTAGTATAGAAAATATTTGCTGATGCAGACGCTAACAAACGGAATAAGAGTTATTACGTTTGGGATTTTTTTTAGATTACTGAGATTGATTATTCGCTAGACCCATGGCGTAGTAAATAAAGCACTTGGTAAAATTCAGTTGTCAAGTTACACTCTTCTGGAGATAGTAGGTTCAATTCACAGTGAGGGCGGAACTCAAAATATAATTGCGAATTATTTAGGACTTCTACCTAGTCATAGATAATGGAATGAGAGCATGATAACCCCGCGGATTAAATAAAGGGTTCTGTTTAAAATTCTATGCAGATTTCAGAGTTCGATAAGATAAAGTCATTAGATTCAGATGGCAAAATACATTTATAGCTTTCGTACGTTCGGGGCTTACATAAACTGAAACGTTGTGCAAATAACATTCAAGATGAGAAGTCTTCGAAGAATCCAAATAATATGAATTCTCATCTGAAAAACTTGGAATCGTTATATTCTCATCCGATTCCTAAATTTCCAAAGATGAGTCACTTCCAGCGTTTTGAATCAATACTAGACAATTTACATCGGCCATCTTCTTAAGATTGGCGAGCAAAATTGTTTCATATCCAAGTATAGCCACGAATCCATACATTGATTCGATCGTAAATGCAAGGCGGAGGGATACAAACATATCACTGAAAAGGATCTGAATAGCCGCTTCCGTAGACCGTGACACTGTCAATTAGTAATGAATGGGGCGGCTGAAATTCCGCATCAAAATGGCCGGTTTTAACCTCACTGGCATTTGTGCTAATGAAGTAGACCTGGACAAACAACGCTGATCTTTCGATTTTTGCATTCCATCGCAAACTCAATGAAAACTAACTCGTCGACTCGGGATTCACTTGTCTGGCTCATAAATTAAAGAATATTACATTCGGAATATCGGAAATGAAAATGAAAAATTTAAAGTTTTAAGGACATGTTTATTTCATAAATTTAGAGCATCATCATGTTGACACATCAGTTTTCGTTAGATCACCGTAGTTAAGCAACATTAAGCGTGGTCATTACTACATGAGTGATTATTTGGGGATAGTAGGTACTAGTGTTGGGGTATTTTTCCTAATTCCAAAACAATTACCGATTCCAATTCTTTTAAAATCTTAATCTATTTAGCAATAAAGGTGTTTTTGTAATTATTTTTGGTATAACCGCAAAATCTATGTAATATGTGCATATATTTTCGCCAATTTAAAAATATACTTGTTGGGGTGATCTATAGGATTTTGTTTTACAAGTTGTTTAAAATCAATAAATATGCATCATTTTAGCAATAATGCTCACAATAGAAATGTTAAGTTAAAAATAAATCTAAAAGGCAAAATAGGCACGCACGTTTGTGTATGGCCACGAAAGGTTTTGCTTCATCGGGATTCTCGCGTCAGTTAAATTCCAGGAGAAGTTTTCTTATACTTCCTAGATCGTAATATCTAAGATTCGCAAACGGATATTGTCTCTTTAGTTTTTTTTTGTTTTTTTTTATCAAGTTTTAAAAAATTCCCTCATTCCGACTGTTGGTTTGTATTTTTGGTATAAATAAAGCGAAACTAATCGAAGTAAACGCAACCGCCGGGTCTTCGATTAATATAGAGGAAACCCTTAATACTGAGACAATTGCTATTTATTTGGATACTGCCAGAGTGCCACCTTTTTGGGGAAGCTGCTTTTCCCTCACACTAAAACGATCTTCATGGGAGGTATAAAAGCAACGCAATTTCCGCAAGTCATCTTTTTGATTCACTACTTTAAATTTGAACGCGTTACACTTCCGGTCGCGTCATGGAGTAGTGGTAAAACGTCAAGTTTTCTTTCACTTTCTTTTCCTCCTTTGGCGTCAACGGTTCGAGCCTGCCTGCCTGCTACCACTTTTATTTTTGTACTCAACACACACCTCCAAACAGCCGGGCAACGCCGGGCACCTCTCCTAGTAAATAAATAAAAAGAATCTTTCTAAATAAGCACAATTTTTCCGATTCTGATAACCTAAAAAGTTCCGATTTTCGATTCCGATATACGTCTCAGCAGTAGTAGGTGCAGTATGTTCTTCCGCTTACATTGGTATTGTTTCCAGTCATCCTGGAATTCTTGCCACTGGATTCAAACAGTGCCGAGACATTTTCTCTCAAGATTGAACAAAAGCTATGAATATATTTTGCCATCTGAATCTGATGATTTTAAAATGTACTTTTTGTTGAAAAAAAAATACTGTTTAATATGGTTATGAAAATGTTATTATACTAAATGTGAGTTAATGAACGTTTGTTTTCATAAGCCTTTTTTCTGTGTACTTTTAAAATATCAAAATACATGAGAAACTATACCTTATTGCTGACATTAAGTTATGCTTCAGAAAATATGTATTTTTTATCGTATTTATTCGCTATAGTTTATAATTCACTTAACAAATAACTAATCGCTTATCAACGTATTTCTCTTGCCATCAATCACGCTATGTTAATTCAACTACTCTCTAATAGTGTTCCTCTTTCTGTGAGCACAGAGAGAAAGAGTAACGTTTTATTTCAGCGTTTTGTTTTGTTTTTGTTTTTGTTTGTTTTGTTTTTGTTTTTGTTTGTTTTGTTTTGTTTATTTTTGGCATCGGGAAATTTTCCGATTCCGATGTCGATACACCAAAAAGTTCCGATTTTCTCGATCATCGATCCCAATTCATCGTCCCAACACTAGAAAATAGGTTTCGTCATTTACTCTGATTGAGAGCCAGGAGTTTTCACGACTCGATTATAATTTATCTGTCAAGTTCTTTCTCACAATTTTTATTTACAAAAACAAAAAATTAAAAAAAAATGTTCAAGAACGCGACACCCAGTCTTAACTGCACTTCTCGCATAACTGATATTTCCAAAGATTTCTTGCTTATAGAGAAATGCATTTCAAGACCGATTTGTTTACGTCCATTTAACCACCTACTTTCTTTTGACGGATCTTGTCGAACTCAGTAAGATTTATGTCAAACTTGAAAATCTATACGGAATACAGACGTTGGGTTTACTTTCGGTAGCCTCCTCATCCTGTAACAAAGCGCTGACGCACGTATGCAGATGCGTAAAAAATGCAAAATGACGTTACTGCAAGGAAAAAGACTACAAAAGAGAGAGAGAGAGAGAGAGCATGTTAGAGAAGACGATCACGTGAGAGATGCAAGAGCCGTTACGGGAAGTCACGCGTGGCAGGAGAATGAGGAAAGAAATGTCTTTCGAGTTATTCTTTGTCTTGGTCTTCTTTGCGACGTAGACGGCATACAACGTGTTGGGTCTACGTGTGTAACGTTACAACTTTCGCTTTTCTTATTTTGTCCTTTAGTCCTCACATCCCATGAGCAACGTTTCTGACAAAGAAGGAAGAAGTGCTGTTTCCTGGGTCAGAATCTTTACATCAAATACTTAATGCTGATTAGTGTTTGACCATTTGTTTTTATATCTTTACATCAAGTGGCTTCATGCTTTTTCTGGAGCGATTTTCATTCTAAAAGTCCGAACGGAACCTTTTATTTTATCCACGATGGTGGCATTCTCTTCGTTCCTTCAACCATGACAGTGTAGAATTTTGAAGTAATTCGTAATTATATTCTTACTATAATAAGTACGGAGAATTGGATCTTTACCGACCAGAAGACATAACATAGCACTTATATCCGTTGCGTCACGAATCCTTGTGAGAATAACAAGCAAGATGAGAACAGTAGTTCAAATAGTCTGAACAGATTATCAATCCTCATCTCCAAAAAATAAATGAAAAAAGTTAAGCAACGTTGAGTTTTATTAGTACCAGATGGGTGACAATTTAGAAATACCATGCGCTGTATATAGGAGGACGTTGACACTTTCCTGCAGGAGCTGTAAAAAAACTAACATTGTCATCTCCCCTACCGGGGGATATACATCCGACTGGAGACAGCTTGTGAATTGCTCCCATGAAACTTTCTCCTTCGAAGGAAACCGGTTCAACCAGCCTAGGGTTAGTGCCGTTTCGGTACGGTAGCTGAAAAATTCTGAAAGTTTGTATCCCGTATCGTTTGCAATTTTCTTTTCGCGTATTGTAGTTAGAAAAGCCCATCTTGACTACTTCACGGCTGTCATAAAGATGAGTTAAAATACACTCTCGGATGCCAGTGTTGATATTGAAAAATGAGAAGCGCTTGCATGTGACAGGGTGAATCGGTGTAAAACGGAAGTTGTTGAGAGGATTTTGAGAGGAGGAAATTCGTCCGGGCTGAAATTAAGAGAAATGCAAAATTCTACCGTTGAGAGTTTATTTACTGTCAGAATTTGCTTCATATCCCATTAAAATGCCATCTGATCACAGATCACAATGCTGGATTCGATTATTCATGTCGCATCGGAAAATTCATTATATCGGATGGTACATTGTATTTCTGTGGCATTTAAGAAACAGGCAACAAATACAGAGTTAAAACAAATATTTGAATATCTTTTTGGGTGTACAAAATTTTATAATAACTAAATATAGACTGAATTTTAAAATAATGAATTTTAAAAAATGAAAAGTGAAAGAGCCAGCTGACCAGTTTCGTACCTCGCTCAACAAAGCTTAACCGAGTTATAATTACAATAAAAAAATAATATAAAAGGGAAATATGGCGAGGGACACAAAAAAAGCGAGATGAAAAAATTAGTTGCGAAAGAATTAAACATTTTCTTTTTACTTGCAAAGTGAAGAACTAAAGAACTTAAAATATATTTAGTTTCGAGAATTTTCAAATAAAATTATGAGTGCAACTTGCTAAGAATGGAGAACAAGTCAACACTTAACCTAGAAGCACAAACATAACTATTTACTAGGTGTTCACATATTGCCGAACCGTATGTATTATTCAAAACGTTTGATGGGGGAAAATTTGCATGACGAATCTTAGGTGGAATGTATTGTTTAACGCGGGAATTTAAACTCAGCGACGAAAATATATTTTTATTGTCAGTGGTAGTGCACCAGTACATGACTGATGATTTGAGAATAGTACATGTTAGTGATGGAGCGATTCCAATATTTTTCCGATTCCGATACAATTACCTATTTAGTTCTAAATTTCTGATTCCGATTAATATTCTGATTCTTGAAAAATGTCTAATTATTTAGCTGTGGAGTTTATTTCTCGTATTACAGTAAAACACATATAATAAGGGCATGTATTTTCGCAAACATAAAAGTACATAAAAGTGTGCGGGAGCGGGAATCTATATATGTTAGTTTTACAGCTTGTATAATATCAACAAATATTCATCATTCTATCAATAAAGTAGCAATTGAATATTAAGTGTAAAAACAATAAAAGAATCGTTTTTAGCATCGGAAACTAGGCACAACTTTTCCGATTCCGAGACCAGTTCCGATACCCCAAAAGTTACGATTCCGATCAATCCTATAACACTAGATATTGTTACCAGTCGTCTTGGAATTCTTACCACTGGGTCCAAGCAGTTTCGAACTATTGTCTCTCCAGAATTGACGGAGTACTTTTCTCGGACTCGATCGGCACTGAACTCTCGATCTCAATTTCGGTTTAGTTTATATAATAATTTTGGACACACATGCCATATGATCATTTGTAGAAAAAGCAACGCTAAAAATCATCACTCTAAAAACAGGCAAAACAAAGGTGTGATTAAAACCTTTTATTACTTATTCAAGAATATTAAATACATTCATGTCATCGAGTATTTTTGTAAAAACGATTCTCGTTTGTTCTCTCTCCATATAAACTCACGCAGTTTACTATCAACGATTCCACGCGAGCATTCCACAATGGTGTTCATTTTGCATTTTTATGGTTTAATCTTAATAATAACCTAATTCTAGCATAACCCTAACTTGACGCATGTTTATAGGCCAAGGGTGTGTGCGTGCACAGCGCATAACTGATGTAACTACTGTGTTTTTATTTTCAAAACTCATTTGGGCTCTTCTATAAATAATAAAGCATGCATATTTGAAAGAAAAGTTTCATACAGCATTTTCGTCATTTATTCTGCAGATAAAGTGGAAGCGTTTGAAGAATATCATAAAGAAATCCACAACGAGAGCAGAAGTCACAATAATCAGAACATTTCCGTATTCATGAGTAATTTGCTAGAATCTGTGATAAACAGAAAAGTGGTCAGCCACCTCAGCTAAAATAACCTACTCAGTTACATGCAATATGGTTTTCGTTCTGCGAGATTTACGGCTGATGTACTAACTGTAATATCACACGGGCTTAGTGAATCTCTGGTTAGATCATTCTACCGCTCTAGCAAGTATCTCACTGCCGGTCCTGGATATGACCTTAAACTATATCCGATGGTGAGGCCCCAGCTTGCGGGCTTTGGGGAGTGTGGAGCCACCCTTTAATTGCCATTGCTCCCAGGTCCACTCTGACCCGGAGTGGTAGTACCTGTTAGGGTCCCAACTATGGGTTGAATTGAAACAGACTTGAAAAAAAAAATATTCTATTAAAAAAAATGTTCTTCAAAATCACTGGATTCGGCATTAAATAACCTTAAAAGGGTTAATATGCTGTAAAACAAAAACAGCCAACCAACCATCTCACTGCCGATGAAATCCTCTATCTGTATAAGAGCCAGATACAGTCTACAATGGAGTACTATTGCCACATCTGGGCAGGAGCTGCTCAGCGCGCATTATTCAGCCATGATAGAGTTCAAAGCCGTCTTCGAAACCTAGTAGGTAATGCCCCTTTCTCTGCCCTGTAACCTCTTTCTCACGGAAGAGACGTAGCAAACCTGTCTCTCCTCAATCTTTATTTTCATGGCAAGTACACGATTGAACTCGAGTCTATGGTTACCCCTTGCTAAACTTTCATAAAAAATACTCGACTAGCTACAGCCACTATAAAAGATTCCCCCATTCTCTATCTGTACCTAAATCTAAATGTAGATTCCAAGAACAAAGCTTTTTCACAGAACTGCCTGCCTGTGGAACACTGTTCCGCTAATCTTTCTCCCCGGTTGAATACAACATGGTAGTTTTCAAATCCAATGCAAACAAATTCTTGTTGAATCGTCCCCATAAATAATCAAATCTTGCCCAATTTACACCATTAACGATTACTACACCACCACCTTACATTCATTAACCTTTATACTCGAGTGGCCTCCGGGCCTTGATAAGTGATGACTTCCAAGTGAAAAAAATCTTGATTTAACGATTGTCGAACTGATTTTTAACTGAACACTTTATTTCATCAACTGTGGTAGAATTCCCCGACGTTCTCCCCATTCGGTGTCCTCATTATCCCGATTTACTAGCTCCACCGGGAGGGCAAATTCAGAGAAAAGATTAGTTTTTAATGTTGGGTTAAATCTAACTCCCCCACACCCCAAAAGAGGCAAAAATAAAAATGCTGCCAATCTTGAAAAAAATCTCTCCTTCATGGATCGAAGACAGAAAATATCAAGCGAAGCATCAGAACAGATACTACACTCTGCATTTAGCAAAAGGTCAAGTGTCTTTCTCTGTGTGTTTGTCCAACCCAATTCTCCTCATTCACTCCAGTGTTCTCAACAAACACATCGGCGATGCCTGATTCTAATAAACCCTTCTCACCAAACGCTTTTAATGGATATCTGGCCGACAAGGAAATCACTTTACATAAAAGCTGTAAAATTCGTTAAAGCCGATTAAGTCAGCAAAAAGCGCTAAAATTTCAAAATATCAAGACATTTTCTTTGTTTCATTTTATAAGGTTGGTGTAAAACCAATATCGTCTTCTCACATATGTTATTTTCTATATTATTTCTGAATTAATTCATTGATATATATATATATATATATATATATATATATATATATATATATATATATATATATATACAGGCGGCAAAAAGAAAGTCCGCACTTGTAATTTTTTCAAAAACTGCAAATTTAAGCTAAATCTAATGTGACTTTTTAAACAAATTATACCTCATTTGATTGGCCTTTTATTCTTCTATAATTTTACCTGTTCATATTCGACTTTTTATTGAAATATTCTAGTGTTCACGTCAATTTAAAGAATAACTTCAAATTGAGGAGGCAAAAAGAAAGTTCGCACAATGGAAAATTGTTATTTAAATGTAACTTTAGGACATTAATGCAACACAAATACAACAGGAACACAATGAACTATTTAATATTTAGTAGCATAGCCTTTCTGCAATTTGACAGCCTGCAATGTTTTGGGAATTCCTTGAATTAGACTGCAACAATACTCTGGGGAAAGGGAATCCTACTTTTCTTTAATTTTTTGTCGAAAGTTCTTCCAAATTTTATCATTGCGTAGCTATTACTTGATGTAATGCTATATGTTTTCGATAGGATTGAGGTCTGGAGAAACACGGAATATCATGCTCTTCCACGAACCTCTTGACATTGCCAGCTGTATGAATGGGAGCATTATCCTGCATGAAGATGGGATTATCATCCAAATTCCAACCAAAGTAGGATAGAAAATGCTCAGACAACATATTAATGTACTTGCTCGAATTAATTCAATCTTGCAAGCAAACAATAGGTAAATTGGTACTAATAATGCCCCACACCCAAATTGAACTTCCACCACCTTTCAGCGTTAAAACTGAGCACCTAGGATTAAATTCTTCGTCTTTCCTCTGATGGACGTACTGTCTACCATCACTACCTAGCCTATTGAACTTGCTTTCTTCGCTAAAATGCACTTTTGACCAATATGAAAGTCATGATCTTCATTGACGAAGTCCTGACGGCGCTTTTTGTTCTTTACAGAAATCATCGGTTTGCGTCTTGCAACATATCCTCACAAATTAAATTCCTTTAATCAGTTCTTGACAGTAGAAAGAGAGCACTTTTTAACAAGATTGCAATGTTGTTGAATTTAGGGTGCCGTTTCAAATCTGTTTCTTAAGCCGCGGATCTTGATAGCATTGTCTTTTCTGTAAGAAATAACGCTAATTCGACCAGATTTAGGGGCATCACGAACACTGCCGGTGTTTTGGTGCTTTTGCACAGTCTTTTGTACCGTTTTCTCATCACATTTACATCTGCGACCGATTTCTCGATTGGATGGATAAACCAGAAATCACTAAGAGAAGGACTTAGTATATGGACTAAATGTTACATTGTATAACCTGGAACAACAACAATTACGATTAGAGATGCTTTGTTGCCTGTTGGATATTTTAAACTGATTCAGGGGCGATAATTTAAACTGGTTTTAAGTGAATTTGTTGCTGCGGTCTTTTTTTGCCTCCTCAATTTAGAGTTATTTTTTCAATTGATGAGCACTAAAATATTTCAATTAAAAGTCAAATATGAACAAGTAAAATTATAGAGGAATAAAAGGTGAATCAAATGAGGTATATGTTGTTTAAACAGTTATATGAAATTTAGCTTAAATTTGCAGTTTTTGAAAAATTACAAGTGCAGAATATCCTCTTGGCGGCACTATATATATATATATATATATATATATATATATATATATATATATATATATATAGAGAGAGAGAGAGAGAGAGAGAGAGAGAGAGAGAAATTAAAAGGAACAAACCGAGTTATGGGTTTTTATTTCTCTATTTTGTCGAATACTATTTCCATCATTCTCATTATATATATGTATGTATATATATATATATATATATATATATATATATATTTATAGCCATGTTATATATTATTTTGAAGCGCTGTTAGGGTTCTATCGAATCGTGTAATTCGTAAGCGTTCTTAATCTCTTCATTCATTTTTTGCAGGTTTTTCGACAGCATAGAAAAAATTTAAATCCGCACGATTTTCTTGTTCCAGTTCAAACTAGAACAAAATCTGCTGAGAGAGCTCATGATATCAATGATGCGTTCGGGCTAGGAACTACTAACGAACCTGTGGCACAACGGGGGTTTAAGAAATTTCGCAATTGTGACGAGAGCCTCGGTCGCGGCCAGCCGACTGCGGTTAATAACGAACATTTGAAGGCCTTAATTGAAGCCGATCCTCGCAAAACCACACAAGAAGTTACTTTTGAACTCGAGGTTGACCACTGAACAGTCGTTTGCCATTTAAAGCAAATAAGAAAGTAAAAAAATAATTGGATAAATGGGTGCCACTTGAACGATAATCAAAAAAATCGTCGTTTTGAGTTTTCTTCTACGCTCCTTCTGCGCAACAAAAACGACTTATTTCTCGAGCGGATTGTGATGTGTGATGAGATGTGGATCTTCTACGACAACCGGAGACGTCCGGCACAGTGGATGAATACCGGAGAAGCTCCACAACACTTCCCGAAGACGAAATTTTACACAAAAAAGTTCTGGTGACTGTTTGGTGGTCTGCGGACGGTCTCATCTATCACAGCTTCTTGAATCCGGACGAAACAATTACAGTGAAGAAGTACTACCGACAATTCACCAGACGTTCCAACCTATGTGTCCGAGATTGGTCGATCTGGAGGGACCAATTCTTCCCTCGATGACAACGCTCGTCGCATGTTGCTCATCTGACCCTGCAGAAGCTGTGCGAATTGGGCTACGAAACTTTGCCTCATCCGCCATATTCACCGGATTTCTCGCCCATCGATTATCACTTTTTCAAGCATCTCGACAACTTCCTGCAGGAAAAATGCTTCAAAAGCCGAGATGATTCCGAATCGGCCTTCAATGACTTCATCGCTTTCAGAACTCCGGGTTTCTATGCTAATGGGATGAATAAACTTGTTTCTCGTTGGAAAAAAATGTGTCGATTCTAATGGTTTTTATTTCGATTAATAAAGTGTATTATGAAAGGAGTTATGATCTTTTAAAGTTGAACGTCAAAAAAAAAAAAAAAAACGACATTATTTTTACACAAACCTAATAATTTAGTCAAATTTCTCGAAAATCGAATCCTTGGTCTCTTTATGGTATATATAGATATTTGAATATTCCATTACATTTCTTTTATCTTTCAAACATTGAATTAGTAAAGAAGTTAAAAATATAAATTTTCCTCTCATTATTAACCCGTTAACTACGTTAACATGTTTTAAAGTGAAATTAGTTATTATCTATCTATCTATCTATCTATCTATCTATCTATCTATCTATCCAATGATATTGTTTAAATAGTTTCTATTGGGAGTTATTTATTGTTATAGAATAAAGTGTAGCAACGGGTTTTATCCGAGTATGTTTACATAAATTAGCTAGGTTAAATATAAACAAAATAACCTTGAGTGGATATACGTGGAAAGGTCGCACGTTGAGATACGTGTGCTTTTTTAATGATGACGTAACAGAATTGAGGTCAAGAAGTCGGGAACGTTAGAGAAAGAAGTAAGAGTTTGAGTTTGGTCACGGAAGTGAACAGACATGCTTAAAAAAGTCAGGAAGCGAGGCTGCGAAGAACAAGCATGTAGATATGGAATGCAGACTCTTTGTGAAGACCATTTGAGACAGCTATAATAAATTTATATTTTTAAAATATAAAGTGTCGTTCTGTGATTTCACAAAAGAAGGAAGTACAGAGGTCTCAAGTACAGAGTTTCTTATTTAGTTATTGACATTAACTAAGTTCCTAACGACACCGACTGATAACCTATTCGGGCCACGTTCGAATCCAGTCTGTTTTATAGAAACACTTTCACTTAGGATGTTGGCAACCTTCATGTGGTCTATTCCGTAATACCCGATGTCTTTCTAAGAAAAGAATTCTAACTTGGAAGATATCGGGGGACTGATGTGTCCCACGAAAGGGGTATACTTGTTTGAAGTAGCTGAGTGGTATTAACTACAGTATCTAGTAAGTCGCGTGTTCGAGATGGTAGCTGTTAATATGCTTAAGCGTGAGGCGTATCTTTCAAAGTTGCCTACCAGTCTGTATTTATGACTTAATCTGCCAATCATATTCTTGAAAAAATATATTCATATTCATTACATAAAAAAAAAACAATGCCAACAACAGATTCATACGAAATGAATGAATTTGTTTAACGTTTTATTGTTCGCTAGTGAGATGGCAAATTTGTTATTAGTGTACATTGGTGTTTCTTAAGCAATCCAATCTGATGAACTGATGATTAGATAGTAAAATGATATTTATTTCATCTCAACGTTGAATGAATACGAAAATGTCGTATTTACAGGGGTTTTTTTTTTTGGTTGATAAATCAGGAATAGCTTATCGTGTGTGAAAGAGGAGAGATGGTCCATTTGAAATAGAGCAACAGTAACTGATATAGTCACTATGGGTAATGACGTCTCGGTTAGAATCCTCTCATCTCCTAATTAAAGAGAATACGCCCATCTCCTTATTAAAGAGAATCCGCACATCTCCTAATTTAAGAGAATCCGCCCATCTCCTAATTTAAGAGAATCCGCACATCTCCTAATTTAAGAGAATCCGCCCATCTCCTAATTTTAGAGAATATGCCCATCTCCTAATTTAAGAGAATACGCCCATCTCCTAATTTAAGAGAATCCGCACATCTCCTAATTTAAGAGAATCCGCCCATCTCCTAATTTAAGAGAATCCGCCCATATCCTAATTTAAGAGAATCCGCACATCTCCTAATTTAAGAGAATCCGCACATCTCCTAATTTAAGAGAATCCGCCCATCTCTTAATTTAAGAGAATCCGCCCATCTCTTAATTTAAGAGAATACGGCCATCTCCTAATTCAAGAGAATCCGTCCATATCTCAATTTAAGAGAATCCGCCCATCTCCTAATTTAAGAGAATCTTCCCATCTCCTAATTTAAGAGAATCTTCCCATATCCCAATTTAAGAGAATACGCCAATATCTCAATTTAAGAGAATACGCCCATCTCCTAATTTAAGAGAATACGCCCATCTCCTAATTTAAGAGAATCTTCCCATATCCCAATTTAAGAGAATACGCCCATCTCCTAATTTAAGAGAATCTTCCCATCTCCCAATTTAAGAGAATACGCCCATCTCCTAATTTAAGAGAATACGCCCATCTCCTACTTTAAGAGAATCCGCCCATCTCCTAATTTAAGAGAATACGCCCATCTCCTAATTTAAGAGAATCCGCCGATCTCCTAATTTTAGAGAATATGCCCATCTCCTAATTTAAGAGAATCTGTCCATCTTCGAATTTAAGAGAATCCGCACATCTCCTAATTTAAGAGAATCCGCCCATCTCTTAATTTAAGAGAATCCGCCCATCTCCTAATTTAAGAGAATCCGCCCATCTCCTAATTAAAGAGAATCCGCACATCTCCTAATTTAAGAGAATCCGCCCATCTCTTAATTTAAGAGAATCCGCCCATCTCTTAATTTAAGAGAATACGGCCATCTCCTAATTCAAGAGAATCCGTCCATAGCGCAATTTAAGAGAATCCACCCATATCCTAATTTAAGAGAATACGCCCATCTCCTAATTTAAGAGAATCTTCCCATATCCCAATTTAAGAGAATACGCCCATATCTCAATTTAAGAGAATACGCCCATCTCCTAATTTAAGAGAATCTTCCCATATCCCAATTTAAGAGAATACGCCCATCTCCTAATTTAAGAGAATCTTCCCATCTCCCAATTTAAGAGAATACGCCCATCTCCTAATTTAAGAGAATCTTCCCATATCCCAATTTAAGAGAATACGCCCATCTCCTAATTTAAGAGAATCTTCCCATATCCCAATTTAAGAGAATACGCCCATCTCCTAATTTAAGAGAATCTTCCCATATACCAATTTAAGAGAATACGCCCATCTCCTAATTTAAGAGAATCTTCCCATATCCCAATTTTAGAGAATACGCCCATATCTCAATTTAAGAGAATCTTCCCATATCCCAATTTAAGAGAATCCGGCCATCTCTTAATTTAAGAGAATCCGCCCATCTCCTAATTTAAGAGAATCTGCCCATCTCCTAATGTAAGAGAATCTTCCCATATCCCAATTTAAGAGAATACGCCCATATCTCAATTTAAGAGAATACGCCCATATCCTAATTTAAGAGAATACGCCCATCTCCTAATTAAAGAGAATACGCCCATCTCCTTATTTAAGAGAATCCGCCCATCTCCTAATTTAAGAGAATACGCCCATCTCCTAATTTAAGAGAATCCGCCGATCTCCTAATTTTAGAGAATATGCCCATCTCCTAATTTAAGAGAATCTGCCCATCTCCTAATTTAAGAGAATCCGCACATCTCCTAATTTAAGAGAATCCGCCCATCTCTTAATTAAAGAGAATCCGCCCATCTCCTAATTTAAGAGAATCCGCCCATCTCTTAATTTAAGAGAATCCGCACATCACCTAATTTAAGAGAATCCGCCCATCTCTTAATTTAAGAGAATCCGCCCATCTCTTAATTTAAGAGAATACGGCCATCTCCTAATTCAAGAGAATCCGTCCATAGCTCAATTTAAGAGAATCTGGCCATATCCTCATTTAAGAGAATACGCCCATCTCCTAATTAAAGTGAATCTTCCCATATCCCAATTTAAGAGAATACGCCCATCTCCTAATTTAAGAGAATCTTCCCATATCCCAATTTAAGAGAATACGCCCATCTCCTAATTTAAGAGAATCTTCCTATATCCCAATTTAAGAGAATACGCCCATCTCCTAATTTAAGAGAATCTTCCTATATCCCAATTTTAGAGAATACGCCCATATCTCAATTTAAGAGAATCTTCCCATATCCCAATTTAAGAGAATCCGCCCATCTCTTAATTTAAGAGAATCCGCCTATCTCCTAATTTAAGAGAATCCGCCCATCTCCTAATTTAAGAGAATCCGCACATCTCCTAATTTAAGAGAATCCGCCCATCTCTTAATTTAAGAGAATCCGCCCATCTCTTAATTTAAGAGAATACGGCCATCTCCTAATTTAAGAGAATCCGTCCATAGCTCAATTTAAGAGAATCCGCCCCTATCCTAATTTAAGAGAATACGCCCATCTCCTAATTTAAGAGAATCTTCCCATCTCCCAATTTAAGAGAATACGCCAATATCTCAATTTAAGAGAATACGCCCATCTCCTAATTTAAGAGAATACGCCCATCTCCTAATTTAAGAGAATCTTCCCATCTCCTAATTTAAGAGAATACGCACATCTCCTAATTTAAGAGAATCTTCCCATATCCCAATTTAAGAGAATCCGCCCATCTCCTAATTTAAGAGAATATTCCCATATCCCAATTTAAGAGAATACGCCCATCTCCTAATTTAAGAGAATCTTCCCATATCCCAATTTAAGAGAATACGCCCATCTCCTAATTTAAGAGAATCTTCCCATATCCCAATTTAAGAGAATACGCCCATCTCCTAATTTAAGAGAATCTTCCCATATCCCAATTTAAGAGAATACGCCCATATCTCAATTAAAGAGAATCTTCCCATCTCCCAATTTAAGAGAATACGCACATCTCCTAATTTAAGAGAATCTTCCCATATCCCAATTTAAGAGAATACGCCCATCTCCTAATTTAAGAGAATCTTCCCATATCCCAATTTAAGAGAATACGCCCATCTCCTAATTTTAGAGAATCTTCCCATATCCCAATTTAAGAGAATACGCCCATATCTCAATTTAAGAGAATCTTCCCATCTCCCAATTTAAGAGAATACGCCCATCACCTAATTTAAGAGAATCTTCCCATATCCCAATTTAAGAGAATACGCCCATCTACTAATGTAAGAGAATCTTCCCATATCCCAATTTAAGAGAATACGCCCATCTCCTAATTTAAGAGAATCTTCCCACATCCCAATTTTAGAGAATACGCCCATATCTCAATTTAAGAGAATCTTCCCATCTCCCAATTTAAGAGAATACGCCCATCTCCAAATTTAAGAGAATCTTCCCATATCCGAATTTAAGAGAATACGCCCATCTCCTTATTTAAGAGAATACGCCCATCTCCTAATGTAAGAGAATCTTCCCATATCCCAATTTAAAGAATACGCCCATCTCCTTATTTAAGAGAATACGCCCATCTCCTAATTTAAGAGAATACGCCCATCTCCTAATTTAAGAGAATCTTCCCATATCCCAATTTAAGAGAATACGCCCATATCTCAATTTAAGAGAATCTTCCCATCTCCCAATTTAAGAGAATAAACCCATCTCCTAATTTAAGAGAATCTTCCCATCTCCCAATTTAAGAGAATACGCCCATCTCCTAATTTAAGAGAATCTTCCCATATCCCAATTTTAGAGAATACGCCCATCTCCTTATTTAAGAGAATCTTCCCATCTCCCAATTTAAGAGAATACGCCCATCTCCTAATTTAAGAGTATCTTCCCATATCCCAATTTAAGAGAATACGCCCATCTCCTAATGTAAGAGAATCTTCCCATATCCCAATTTAAGAGAATACGCCCATCTCCTAATTTAAGAGAATCTTCCCATATCCCAATTTTAGAGAATACGCCCATATCTCAATTTAAGAGAATCTTCCTATCTCCCAATTTAAGAGAATACTCCCATCTCCTAATTTAAGAGAATCTTCCCATATCCCAATTTAAGAGAATACGCCCATCTCCTAATTTAAGAGAATCTTCCCATATCCCAATTTAAGAGAATACGCCCATCTCCTAATGTAAGAGAATCTTCCCATATCCCAATTTAAAGAATACGCCCATCTCCTTATTTAAGAGAATACGCCCATCTCCTAATTTAAGAGAATACGCCCATCTCCTAATTTAAGAGAATCTTCCCATATCCCAATTTAAGAGAATACGCCCATATCTCAATTTAAGAGAATCTTCCTATATCCCAATTTAAGAGAATACACCCATCTCCTAATTTAAGAGAATCTTCCCATCTCCCAATTTAAGAGAATACGCCCATCTCCTTATTTAAGAGAATCTTCCCATATCCCAATTTTAGAGAATACGCCCATATCTCAATTTAAGAGAATCTTCCCATCTCCCAATTTAAGAGAATACGCCCATCTCCTAATTTAAGTGAATCTTCCCATATCCCAATTTAAGAGAATACGCCCATCTCCTAATTTAAGAGAATCTTCCCATATCCCAATTTAAGAGAATACGCCCATCTCTTAATTTAAGAGAATCTTCCCATATCCCAATTTTAGAGAATACGCCCATATCTCAATTTAAGAGAATCTTCCCATCTCCCAATTTAAGAGAATACGCCCATCTCCTAATTTAAGAGAATCTTCCCATATCCCAATTTAAGAGAATACGCCCCTCTTCTAATGTAAGAGGATCTTCCCATATCCCAATTTAAGAGAATACGCCCATCTCCTTATTTAAGAGAATACGCCCATCTCCTTATTTAAGAGAATACGCCCATCTCCTAATTTTAGAGAATACGCCCATCTCCTAATTTAAGAGAATCTTCCCATATCCCAATTTTAGAGAATACGATCATCTCCTAATTTAAGAGAATCTTCCCATATCCCAATTTAAGAGAATACGCCCATCTCCTAATGTAAGAGAATTTTCCCATATCCCAATTTAAGAGAATACGCCCATCTCCTAATTTTAGAGAATCTTCCCATATCCCAATTTAAGAGAATACGCCCATCTCCTTATTTAAGAGAATCTTCCCATATCCCAATTTAAGAGAATACGCCCATCTCCTTATTTAAGAGAATCTTCCCATATCCCAATTTTAGAGAATACGCCCATATCTCAATTTAAGAGAATCTTCCCATCTCCCAATTTAAGAGAATACGCCCATCTCCTAATTTAAGAGAATCTTCCCATATCCCAATTTAAGAGAATACGCCCATCTCCTAATGTAAGAGAATCTTCCCATATCCCAATTTAAGAGAATACGCCCATCTCCTTATTTAAGAGAATACGCCCATCTCCTAATTTAAGAGAATCTTCCCATATCCCAATTTAAGAGAATACGCCCCTCTTCTAATGTAAGAGAATCTTCCCATATCCCAATTTAAGAGAATACGCCCATCTCCTAATTTAAGAGAATCTTCCCATATCCCAATTTAAGAGAATACGCCCATATCTCAATTTAAGAGAATCTTCCCATCTCCCAATTTAAGAGAATACGCCCATCTCCTAATTTAAGAGAATCTTCCCATCTCCCAATTTAAGAGAATACGCCCATCTCCTAATTTAAGAGAATCTTCCCATATCCCAATTTTAGAGAATACGCCCATCTCCTAATTTAAGAGAATCTTCCCATCTCCCAATTTAAGAGAATACGCCCATCTCCTTATTTAAGAGAATACGCCCATCTCCTAATTTTAGAGAATACGCCCATCTCCTAATTTAAGAGAATCTTCCCATATCCCAATTTTAGAGAATACGCCCATCTCCTAATTTAAGAGAATCTTCCCATATCCCAATTTAAGAGAATACGCCCATCTCCTAATTTAAGAGAATCTTCCCATATCCCAATTTAAGAGAATACGCCCATCTCCTTATTTAAGAGAATCTTCCCATATCCCAATTTAAGAGAATACGCCCATCTCCTAATTTAAGAGAATCTTCCCATATCCCAATTTAAGAGAATACGCCCATCTCCTTATTTAAGAGAATCTTCCCATATCCCAATTTTAGAGAATACGCCCATATCTCCTAATTTAAGAGAATCTTCCCATCTCCCAATTTAAGAGAATACGCCCATCTCCTAATTTAAGAGAATCTTCCCATATCCCAATTTAAGAGAATACGCCCATCTCCTAATGTAAGAGAATCTTCCCATATCCCAATTTAAGAGAATACGCCCATCTCCTTATTTAAGAGAATACGCCCATCTCCTAATTTAAGAGAATACGCCCATCTCCTAATTTAAGAGAATCTTCCCATATCCCAATTTAAGAGAATACGCCCATATCTCAATTTAAGAGAATCTTCCCATCTCCCAATTTAAGAGAATACGCCCATCTCCTAATTTAAGAGAATCTTCCTATCTCCCAATTTAAGAGAATACGCCCATCTCCTAATTTAAGAGAATCTTCCCATATCCCAATTTTAGAGAATACGCCCATCTCCTAATTTAAGAGAATCTTCCCATCTCCCAATTTAAGAGAGTACGCCCATCTCCTAATTTAAGAGAATCTTCCCATATCCCAATTTAAGAGAATACGCCCATCTCCTAATTTAAGAGAATCTTCCCATATCCCAATTTAAGAGAATACGCCCATCTCCTAATTTAAGAGAATCTTCCCATATCCCAATTTAAGAGAATACGCCCATCTCCTTATTTAAGAGAATACGCGTATATTCCAGATTGGAAGAGTTTGCCGACATGGTAGGCTGAAAAAGTCTTTCCACGTGTTGGGTTGAGAGAGTTCACCCAATGTAAAGTGAAAAAGTCAGTTAATATACTAGTTGGAAGAGACTGTCCATTTACTACGTTGGAAGAGTTTGTTCATACGCTAAATTGAGAGAATTCACCCACATGATAGGTTGAGAGAATCTGTTCCATATTTTACGTGAATAAAGTCCTCCCATTTGCCACATTGTTCAAACATGTCTATTTACCTTAGTATAGAAAAGAATTCAAATTATTGAAAATGTAAAAAAAACAAAAATAAATAAATAAAATCAACACATCTAAAAAAACAAACAAAAAAACATCGAAGTGCGACGGTCTATAAAAACACATGCCATTCTCAATGCGAACGTTAAACAAATGAACGCAAAAGTTTAACAAAAATGTTAATATTATTTGTTCATCACATTTGGATAAAGAAAATCATCTTGAACAAAACAATGAATAGCACTCGTATTTAAATGCGAAAAAAAATATCACTCTACGTAAATAATCAATACACTTGAAGAAGACCGGAGGTTATATCGATCAAAAAGTAATAGAAATGCGTTGATGATAAATTAATCCCCCCCCACAAATAAATAAAATAAATAAATAAACAATGTGCAGTTTTTCTTAGTTTAAAATTAATGCATTTCGTTGTTTTAATCAATTTTAAAGGATTGCCTTGAAAATGGATTTCCACGCAACAAGAGGGAGCGGTATAACGATGTTAAGAAAACTATGAATGGCAAAAATACCGGTAGTTTCATTTCTTTCTCTGTGGACTTAGAGTTAAGCAGAACGACCGGAAAGGACCATGTAGACTCTTTTCGCCTCTTATTCTAGCCTTCTTTTCCACTATAGCAAGGAAAACGCTTGGTGGTGGTGGTGGTGGTGGTGGTGGTGGGACTTGCTTGGTCAAAAGGTTGCAAAGTCAAAAACCAAGTAAAGAAAAGTTGCAACTCAGAAACAGAAACAAGCGACAACAAGGTACAAAAATATAGATTCAACTTTCAATATCCTATATCAGTATAAAAACCTACATTGGGTCACATATGGAGTATTGTTTCCACATCTGAGCTGGTGCATCTACCACTAGCCTCGTTGTCATATACTAGGTTGGAAAACATTTATGCTTATAGCATTACGGTCTATTCTGGCTTTGCTTCGCGTCCATCTTTCTCGGATCAGTTGAAATATACAGTTGATCTATAAGTTGATTTGGCTTCTATTATGGATTGGAGTAAGAAATGGCTTGTTTCGTTTAATCCTGACTCAGCCATTGTCTTTCAATCGTAGGCGTGTCCCTTTTCTTTCTGAGATCCTTATGAATGTCTGAAATGAGAAATCGATTCTAAAACTTCTTGGTTTTTCTTTCTAATCAAATTTTTCTTGAAGTTCATATATTAAATCCATTGCTTTTTCTGCTTCTCATAAAATCGGTTCTCTCTATCGCTCTAAACCTTCGTTCACACCTGAGGTTATTCTCTATCTTTAGAAATTTACTATCAAACCATGTATGGAATATTGTTGTCATATTTGGGCTCGTGAATAATCTGTGTTCCATTTTAAGATTCTTGATAAATTGCAGAAACCTATCTGTAATTTGATTGGCCTCAACTTTCTTCTTCGCTGCAACCTCTCTATCATAAACGCGATATTGCTAGTCTCAGTCTTTTCTATAAATACTATTATGCCATGTGTCCTTCAGAATTGTCTGATCTATTCTCTGCTTCCTTTGTTCTGGCTCGTTTGACTCATTGGTCTAGTGGTCTTCATCAATTTGTTTTCATACCTTATTGTGATACAGCTTCTTATTCCAGTAGCTTCTTTCTGAAAACTGCAAAGATGTGGAACTCTCTTCCTGCTCACTGTTTTCCATTCTATCTATAGCTCTTGTTTTTTTTTCAAGGCTAAGACCAATAGGTAATATCTCCTGTCTTTGCAATAATCATCTTTCGTTCTTGATAGTTCCATCCATCATGGCTTCATACATTGTCTCGAGCGATTTTCCATAAAAAGATCGTCTAACTTAATATATCTCACACTGTCTACCAAGATCCACCCCTGTCCCATCGCTTCAGTTTTGCACCACTGTACTTGTTTTACAATCACGTTTTATTTATTTTATTTTTATTAACGAGTCACCGCTCAATAAGACCGAAAGGTTATGTTAGAATAAGGGTAGGCGGTTCGTGTCAGGTTGGTGTTGGAACTAACCCATAGATAGTGCAGACAATTGATTGGATCTCGGAAGAAATTAATTACTTAAGAAAGCAGATCAACAAGAATTTGTGGGCGATGACGAGGGTCAAGTAGTGAACCATACGGACTGACGACTGGGTTTTGCAAGTTCGAGTTTACTTTGTTCCACAAAAAGTCACTTTCACTCAGGATGTTGATAATTTTCACGTGGACCCTCACGAAAGTATCAAATATCTTTCTAGAAATAATTTTGAGGAAACCGCTGTCAATAATAGAATCTTTAGATTCATACGATATGATGATAATGATGATGAATAAGAATTTGTTAACATTTGACTTGAAAATTACTAGGATGTAGTCAGTTGGAAAGTTACCCCGTGGTATTGCATTCTACAGATGGGGAGTTCTTTTGGAAAGTAACTATTCACGAACGCTTTGCTTAACTCTAAGTCCACAGAGGAAGAAATGAAAATACCTTACAGTGGTTGTAGCTAAAGGATATTTTTTATGTTATATTTTATATGGGGAAGAACAAAGAGTGGAGCTCTGTCGAGTACATTCCATGAAAATATCGATGCAGTAGAGAGAAAGAGAGCGAGAGAAGACTAGAAACGTTTGTTCTTTGGGAAAGAACACGTAGGGATGAAAAGAGGACATCCCTTATTAGATTTCGAGTCTGATTTTCAGTTCTCTTAAAGCAAACGAGCGTGCTCTACATTGCATTTCGACAGATGTGGCAAGATTATTCAAGTTTATGTGGCTCTCATACAAGTAAAGTATTATATCAGTGGCGATATATATATATAAAGTGAACGTGTCTGTGTGTGTGTACATTTTCCTACGCAATAACTCTGTCAATCTTTGGTCTACAGACTCGAAATTTGATATACAGGGTACTGAGATTTGAGAAAATCTATGAGATCGGTTTTCGACCAGAAATTTAGCTGGTAAGGGGTCAAAGTTCAATGATTTGACCTTTGAGAACTCTACCAAAATCCTCCGACAATTTTGGGTCTAAACACTTGAAATTTTAGATATAGGTTCCTTGGACATGGATCTAACTTAATAACTTGATTTGAGCTCAAAACAATAAATGTCAAAGGGTCATAATAGGGGTCAAAGTTTAAAAAGTTGACTTTTTTTTTTGCTCAGCATACACCTCCAAACACTCGGGCAACGTCAGGCACCCATGCTAGTATACATATAAAAGTGACCTGTCTGTGTGTGTCTGTGTGTATACATTTCCCTACGCAATAACTCGGGCAATTTTAAGTCTGCATACTCGAAATTTGATATACAGGGTACTGAGATTTGGGAAAATCTTATCTACATATATGCACGCACGCACGCACGCACACACACACACGCACACATACACACACACACGCACGCACACACACACACACACACACACACACACACACACACACACATATATATATATATATATATTCTAGAGGGTTAGAAAAATCCAAACCTATTTTTTAAGCGACCTTTACAACAGATCTGATGTAAATTATTAACTTCAGACATGGATTGAAAGTCAATCCTAATAGCTTATTAAAACCAAAGTCATATTTAAGAAAGTCACCATACATTTCACTTGCGGTAATATGAGTATCTGAGCATTGTTGACTAAAGTGGAGAAACTAAGCAGGTTTACCTCGATTGCACAACGTGATCCGGTTTTAAAGAGAGGGAGTCAGAAAGATCTTAATTATTATTATTATTGGAAATTTTGCAATAAATTGTTGCGTAATTTTCATAGATGTCAACGATTAATCATCGTATGTCATTTACAAGTATCAGGAAAAGGATTTAACTTAGAATAAACGCTTGGAACACCCCGACGTTTGTACCGTTGTCAGCGGACCAACAACACACGTTGTGTGCAGTTTCAGTCGCAAAGATGACCAAGACAAAGAATAGGAAATAACTCCGACTCGCTTTTTGGTTGTGTAAAACGATGTTTATTTCCTCGTCGTTAGGACTGTGACGTCTCTCACAAGATCTCAAATATTATCTCGTCTCTCATGAGATCTCTGTCTTTTTCATTTTCTAGTCCTTTCCCTCACCAGTGACGTCACTTCTCATGCATTGCCATCTGCGCTATGTTACAGGTTGATAGAGTCTTCTTCGGACTTTTAAATATTAACGACTACTTATAAACATACTAGCAAGCCGCCCGGCGTTGCCGGTCGTAAACTTCGCTTAAATATGATATTGCAATTTACGCATGTTCCTTATTTGTTGTCGTCGTCGTCGTCGTCGTCATCGTCGTCGTCGTAGTAGTAGTAGTAGTAGTAGTAGTAGTAACAACAACAGCAACAACAATAATAATAATAATAATAAGTACAATAACAATAACAATAACAACAATAACAACAACAATAATAATAATAATAATAATAATAATGATAATAATAATAATAATAATAATAATAATGATAGTGATAATAATAATAATAATAATGATAATAATAATGATAATAATAATAATAATAATAATAATAATGATAGTGATGATGATGATGATGATGATGATGATGATGATGATGATGATAATATAGCCAATTCTTTATGTATTATTATATTGTACCCAATATATCGTAGTGCCCTAGTATAGCAGGGAGTGGTACGGTCGTAAAAATATTATTAAATATGATATTTTTAATTTTATATTTATTACTAAAGAGTCAATGCTCTGTTGATTATTATATTGTACCCAATATACAGTAGTGATTTCAAAAGTGAATCTAAAAGTGAAAAAATATTACTCTGACGTCATCATCTAGAGTTGAAACGAAAATATATAGCTCTCTAGCCTTATCCGTTATTAGCTGTACTGTGTTTTTACCCATAGAAAAACTTAACAAATAGCGCGGGTAAGGGTATAAACGCATATTTGCGCATGCGTAAAGATGCACTGTAAGTCGGATTACACCTGCTGCCTGCTAAGTACCATTTAAAACATTTTTAACCTCTTAGCAACTATTTTTACCGACTAAAAACCAAATAGAATATGTTCTCCTATATATAAAGTTTCAAATCTGTGGACCAAAACTTGACAGAGGAGTTTGGTAGAGACTGTTCCTGAGGCAGACAAACAGACAGACAGACAGGCAGATAAGCTCACTTTTATAATTAGAGGAATCAGATAGAAGGGATTTGATGGCTGAGAAGAGATTTCTCGATATTTCATCACTAGCAAAACGTACGTGTTAAATCGTAACAAATGACTTTCGTATATGAATAGTTTTTGCTCTAGAAGTTACGTCTCCGTTAATAGATCTGCTGATTGGAGTGTTCACTGATCAACTTACCGCACGTGTACGCGCACATCGTAAATATTCCCGACCCACCTCCATTAGCAACAAAAGCACACCCCATCTCTGTAAATTCTTTAGATGCCAAAAGAAATTTCTATTTTAATAACTTTCTTTGGATCGTTTGCCTTTGCAATTTCCCCCTTTCTTTTATTCTTTTCTCTGGCCATAACAACACGCAAATGCAAACAGACACTTTGCTACACAACTTTCCACCAAACTTCCACTATAAATCTGGCCCCTATCACAATAGGTCCTGATGCTTCAGTGGGAACGTGCCCTGATTTTCGCATTATTGTATGCTGCGTAGTTTGCATTGTTCCATGGCCTAATGCCTCTGTTGGGAAGGAGGTTGGAGATCGCAATCTTTCGATTACAACATCTTTAATTCAATTTTCAGAAGAAATCTAATGTCTTACAAGGTATAATCAATTAAAATACATGTACGTTCCTAACGTACCTTACTGGCCATTCATTCCCACATGATCTTGCGCGACCGAGGGACCTCTCCTCTAAATAAGCCTGTTAATACTCCTAAAATAAGAACCTGAACAAAAACAGGTTTATTCGTCTGTGATAGTCTGTTCTCAATCACTGATCACTGAAGGTTATAATTTACTGCTTAATCATATTTTATCCGGACATCTCTAAAATCCTCAAGTTTACAAGTATGTACTTCCAAGGGAACTGACCTCTTTGCCATTCTCTCTCTCTCTCTTCTCTCTCTCTCTCTCCCCTCCCTCTTTGGGCAATATGATGTATTCGTTTAGATAAATAAAGTGGTCGAACTGAAATCCGAATATACTAAGCTGACCCGTATTTTTTAAGTTCTCAACTAACAAAACTATACTCGCCTAATAGTTAACACAGCAGCTAAGGACATTTTAGTACTTCTGTAGATTAGAGGTGCAATATCACAGGAGATGTGGCCTTCGGGCCAAGATCAGATACTAGATGGGAGAAACTTTTGATTTTGTTTAGTTCTGGAGTGACAGGGATGACCAACGACACCCACAACCCCCCCCCCCTTTGAGTTGGCCATGTGCCTAAGTTTTTTCTTCATTGTTGATTTTCAATGTATTTTTAACATGAATAAAGGATTTAATATCTCAAAGTGTAGTATCTGTTCCGGCAGATACTGCAAGCAAAGACCACATGTGGGGGCGACACCACATATAAGACCTTGGTCAATGTAGGGGCAACCCTTCTTACCAATTGTCGCTATCCAGCTCCCATTTCCCACCCATCGGGAGCTGGTCCCCCCTCTCCCTCTCTCTCCACATTAAAAAACGGCCTTGTGCCTAATTTGCTCAGCGGAGAAGCAAATAAATACTTCAAAGTGTAGTATCTGTTCCGGCAGATACTGCAAGCAAAGACCCTATATGGGGGCGACCGCACAGATAAGACCTTGGTCAATGTAGGGGCAACCCTTCATACCAATTGTCACTATCCAGCTCCTCTACTCCCCGGGGAGTTGGTCCCCATTTTCCCTTAACTCCTCACATTAAAAATCGGCCTTGTGCCTAATTTGCTCCGTGGGGGAGCAAATAAATACCTGGCCTTCGGGTCAAGATCAAAGCGTAGTATCTGTTCCGACAGATACTGCAAGCAAAGACCATATGTGGGGGTAACCCCACATATCAGGCCTTGGTCAATGTAGGGGCAACCCTTCATACCAATTGTCACTATCCAGCTCCAATTTCCCACCCATCGGAAGTTAGTCCCCTTTTCCCTCCCCCCCTCCCTCTCTCTCCACATTAAAAAAACGGCCTTGTGCCTAATTTGCTCAGTGGGGAAGAAAATAAATACTTCAAAGTGTAGTATCTGTTCCGGCAGATACTGCAAGCAAAGACCCTATATGGGGGCGACCGCACAGATAAGACCTTTGTCAATGTAGGGGCAACCTTTCATACCAATTGTCACTATCCAGCTCCTCTACTCCCCGGGGAGTTGGTCCCCATTTTCCCTTAACTCCTCACATTAAAAATCGGCCTTGTGCCTAATTTGCTCCGTGGGGGAGCAAATAAATACCTGGCCTTCGGGTCAAGATCAAAGTGTAGTATCTGTTCCGGCAGATACTACACTTAAGATAATTTGTACCAGTCAATGGAGGGGAAACCCTCTATACTGGGACAATTATTATTTTTTGGTAACCAGAGTGACCCCTTTTAGGGGAGCTGGTTTTTACCTCACATTAAAAACGGCCTTGTGCCTAATTTGCTCAGTGGGGGAGCAAATAAATACCATCTGTTCCGACAGATACTGCAAGCAAAGACCATATGTGGGGGTAACCCCACATATCAGGCCTTGGTCAATGTAGGGGCAACCCTTCATACCAATTGTCACTATCCAGCTCCAATTTCCCACCCATCGGAAGTTAGTCCCCTTTTCCCTCCCCCCCTCCCTCTCTCTCCACATTAAAAAAACGGCCTTGTGCCTAATTTGCTCAGTGGGGAAGAAAATAAATACAATCTGTTCCGGCAGATACTGCAAGCAAAGACCCTATGTGGGGGCGACCCCACAGATAAGACCTTGGTCAATGAAGGGGCAACCCTTCATACCAATTGTCACTATCCAGCTCCCCTACTCCCCGGGGCGTTTGTCCCCATTTCCCCTTCACTCCTCACATTAAAAATCGGCTTTGTGCCTAATTTGCTCGGTGGGGGAGCAAATAAATACCTGGCCTTCGGGTCAAGATCAAAGTTTAGTATCTGTTCCGATAGATACTGCAAGCAAAGACCATATGTGGGGGTAACTCCACATATCAGACCTTGGTCAATGTAGGGGCAACCCTTCATACCAACAATTACTATCCCGCTCCCATTTCCCACCCATCGGGAGCTGGTACCCTTTTCCCTCCCCCTCCCTCTCTCTCCACATTAAAAAACGGCCTTGTGCCTAATTTGCTCAGTGGGGAAGCAAATAAATACATGCTGCAAGCAAAGACCATATGTGGGGGCAACCTCACATATAAGACCTTTGTCAATGTAGGGGCAACCCTTCATACCAATTGTCACTATCCAGCTCCCCTACTTCCCGGGGAGTTGGTCCCCATTTCCCCTTCACTCCTCACATTAAAAATCGGCTTTGTGCCTAATTTGCTCCGTGGGGGAGCAAATAAATACCTAGCTTTCGGGTCAAGATCAAAGTGTAGTATCTGTTCCGGCAGATACTGCAAGCTATGACTAGCTATGACTAGCAAAGACCAGATGTGGGGGCAACCCCACATGCCTTACCTTTAACCAGCTCCCATTTCCCACCTCTCGGGAGCTGGTCCCCTTTTCCCCTTCCCTCTCCCTTCACTCCTCACATTAAAAATCGGCCTTGTGCCTAATTTGCTCGGTGGGGGAGCAAATAAATACCATCTGTTCCGACAGATACTGCACTCTAATTTCTTGTTCTCTGTCCGTGGAGGAGAAATCCTTCGCAACTGAGACAATTTTTATTCTTGTTCCTTTTCTCCACGTTAAAAAACGACCCTGGTGTCTAACTTTGTCCCGTGGGGAGGCATTGTAAATAGGAATATCACAGGAGAAACAGTATTCTAATAGGACTACCTAAAAGGAGTCAGACGAAAATCAATCAAAGGTTCTGACGGTGTTTCCAGACAGAAGAGGCTCGCGAAGCGAATAGTCGGTTCAGTGGACAAGGACTGCAACAGTTATCTAAGATCTCTTTGCCAATGTATATCGCACAGGAATTTAGTCGACATCCGTAACATTCAAGTAAGTAATAGCAAAAATTTTCCAGAACTTAGTCCACTCACTCCTAACATTTGAAATAAAATTTCCACCTGTTAGCGACTACTGAACAAAAGGCCATAGTCACCTTATATTGCATGTGTGTGCGACTAAGATGTCGAATACAAAATAATTGTTCTTTTCTTTTGAACTAAAACATACGCTTTAAATCTTCGTAGATGAAATTCCTAATTCGTGGTCGGTTTGCTCGTCCCAACGTGATGCTTTTACGAATGAGCATCGTTTGGTTAACCACGAGTACAAATATAGAACTCTATTTAAAGAAAACCAATTAAAAAGTTTTTATTGTAGCAATCAGCTGTATTGGGTGCTGGCCACAACAAAGGGTGCTTAACATGTGATCCCAAGGGCGGGGGAACGAGATTGGGGTCGGAAAAGAACATTCGTCCCTCATCACGTACATCCTTCATGAAAAGCGTGTTTTAATTTCCTGAATAATTTTCTGAGATTGGAACAAGTTCAAATGTTTTCTCTTATACTCGCTGGCATTAGAAACAGAAAAACTATTTTGGAAAACCAGTTTTTCATTGTATATTCTTCACTTTGTTCATCACACTCATTATCTTGATGCGCGCTATGTGATCGGTTTAATGGATGGTTGGTTGATTTTGTGATCTATTATGCCCGGCCCTGTCGGTGGAGCATTAGAATACGCCGACTGGCCCCCTGCAGAGGGTAAAAGTCTCTCAATGGTGGTCCTGGATATGACCTTAAACTATATCCAGTGGTGAAGGCCCCAGCTTGTGGGCTTTGGGGAGTGTGGAGCCACCCTTTAATTACTATTGCTCCCAGGTCCACTCTGACCCAGAGTGGTAGTACCTGTTAGGGTCTCAACTATGGGTTAAATAGAAACCGACGTGAAAACAACAAATATATTCTATTAAAAACATTTTTCTTCCGAATCTTTGGATTCGGCATTAAATAACCCGAAAAGGGTTGATATGCCGTAAAACAAAACCAACCAACCAACCAACCAACCAACTATTATGCCGAGTTCAAAGAGCATTGATAATTAACACATTGAATCTTTCTCTATCGCTTAAGAAAGGGTTACGTCTTCAACAATGAGTCTGACAGTAGCTTTGTTGCTCTCGAACTCACGTATAGTTCTGTTCAATCCCAGGAGGTCCAACCTCCCGGGCTTTACCTTCTCACTTTAAAGGAGTTAATTTACTCCATAATCCATTGATGTATTCCTATCAGAGTATGATAACAAAACCGATCAATCATTTTCTGTGTGTCAGAGTACACTCTCCATAGTGCGTTACAGTTATCAAAGCCACAACCGATCTTATATCTAAACTTCTGAATGTAACAGAATGCGGACACGCGTAAGGAGGCTATTTTTTACATAGGCATCACCACTTATCAGGGCGCAGAGGCCATTCAAGGATAAAGGTTAAAGAGTGCACAGTAGTCAATTGGACAATATAGTACTCGTCAGTTATGGAAATTCCGTAAATTTGCTAACTTAAGTGGAACTCCTCATCAAGAATTTGTTTACATTGGACTTGAAGACAGCCATATTATAGTCAGCTTGAAAGCAGGTAAACGGAAGACAGTTCGACATGCGTGCAGTTCTAAGAAAGAAACTTTGTTCATGGAATCTACGTTTAGGTTTAGGCACAGATAAAGAGTGGAGGAAAGTATTGATAGTGTTTTAAGCGAGACGAGTGTTTTTCGTAAAAGTTTGGCGAAGGGGGATCATAGAATGGAGCTCAGACGAGCACTTTCCATTAAAATAACGATAAAGCAGAGACAAACTCGCAACATCTCTTCTGTGAGAAGGAGTTTGCAGGGAAGAGAAAAGGGCATCCCCTATGAGGCTACGAAGCCTATTTTGAACTATATCAAGACAGGTTAAATCCTTTCTAGCAGCTTCTGCCAAGATGTGGCAACAGTACTTCATCCTTTGAAGTACCTAGCTTTTATATAGGTAGAAAATTGGATCGGCAGGGAGATAGAAGGATCTTGTCATTTTTCCTGCGACATTAGCAACCGATTTAATGTATGTGTTCCATTTCAGATCAGGAGTAAAGGTCAAGAGGAAAAGCTTGTCAAAACATGAAGTCTCCCCAAGACGAGAGTCATTCATGACAGATGGGGATAAGAGCGATGATGATGATGTAAAGATAGAAGCTTGGTTTTAGATGCATTAAAAGTAACCAGCCACCTCTTTCCCCATTGTACCACGTGCTCAAGATCAGAGGAGACAGAATCAGAGAGAACTTGGTCGTTTATGGTCTTTCGTGTATTACTATAGATGGTAGTGTCATTATAAGTTATATGCAAATAGCGAACCCTGGGCGAAACGACGTCACGGCATAGAAAAGGAAAAAGACTATAAAAAGGGAAGATCACGTTAGAGAAGACGATCACGTTAGAGATGTGGATGACATTCGAGAGCATGTTCGAAACGACGATTGTGAGGATAGAGGTTAGAGAGAAAGAGCATGTTCACGTTTTCTTCTAATCACCAACACTTAGATCTTTATGTTTATTGAGTTTCAATAAATGAATTGAAAAAAAGAAACAAACAAAAAAAAATAAAACTGCAGCACCAACCCTAATGTTGGTTTAACCAGCTTCCTTCGAAAGAGGAAGTTTCATGGGAGTATGAAACTCACAAGCGGTCGCCAATCGCATGCATATCCCCGCTAGGGGAGATGACGATGTTAGGTTTTTGCAACTCTTGCAGGGAGGTGTCGACGTCCTCCTGCACACAGCGCCTGGTATTTTCAAATTGGTCCCCCATCTGATATTCATAAATTGGTTACCCATCTCGCACTGATCAGGCTCAACGTTGCTTCACTTCGGTGACCTAGCAAAACTTATGCATCAACGTGATTATCCCGTACATGAATGCCAGTTGCATTGATAAACTCCTCCGACATATTTTTCCTCCAAACCTGAGATGAAAGACTTGCATCCAATCCGTTGTTAAAGTCGCTGGAAAAAGTGATTTAATCATACTATCACTCCATAAATACTCCTACTTCTGATGGAGTTCCTACTAGTGTAAGAGTTAGCTGCGCCTTTAGATGGAGTACTGTTGCCACATGTGGGTGGTGCCACCTCAGAGAACTCTTTCCTGTCTAGGTACAAAATCGACTATGCGATTTAAGGGTGAATGGTCTCTTCCCTTTCCCGAAGCCATTTTCTCACACAAAATAAATTGCTAGTCTTTCGCTACTCACTACTAATTTCCATAAAAGGTGCTAAGTTCTAGTTCCTCATTGTAAAACATTCGCAAACAAAAACTCGTCTTCCTACCTCTTCTGCAAAGAACCTTTTTTTTTCCTCTGGGCCCATAAAATGAAACGGAATTTTTATTAAGAAAGTATATTTCTAAGAACTTTCCATCAGCGGGTCATATTATCACGGGGATGACTTCCTACAAACTACAAAATTGCCGTTTGAAAATTCAATGCCAATAAATACTTCTGGAGTCGTCTTCGTAATGAATGAAAATTCTGTTTAACACATTCATCGTTTCCAATCCTCTCATCGTTTTGTTCATAATCCAACTAGCAATCCTTTCAAATTTGTCGTGATTATTTAGGCATTAGTCGATTGAAAATAGGTAAAAACTCACAATTTTAAACTATAGCTAAATGATAACTTGTATTCGATTAATTACATACAGATAATCGTTAATAATAAGTATCGGGGTTCGTTATAAAATACATTTGAAGATGATGGTTTGTGTGAAAACAGCAAAGTTTACTTTTTAATGTCTGTTTAAATTTCCTTTAACTTCTGTTGCCCTTTTGGTGCAATTATTTTCGCATTATTCTTGCCAACTTTGTATTTAACTTGCACGACTACCCGGTGTTGTTGGAGGTTATAAAAACAAAAATAGGAAAGGTTAAAATGTGTGTGTGTAAAATCTTTACATTAAACCATTAATCTCCTTACCTCTCCCTTATCTGACTTTCTCTCTTTCCTCTTACCCATTGTTCTACATCCCTTTACCCCACGCCCTTTTCACCTCTGCCGGCTCTTTTCTTTCTCTTTCTTTTTCAGAATAAAAATATCTAAGGTTCTTGTTCAGAATTCTCTCTGCATTAAAAGAATTTTTTTTAACTCGTATGATGTACGTCCCCGTTTTGTAAATTCTAAATTTTTTGGTTAGTTTGGATCTTAGATCAACCGTTTAACTGTTAAGCTGTAACGCGCATACATACATATATACAGACAAATCTGTTTTATATAAAGACTAGTAAGACTATCCGGCATTGGCAGGCGTCATAAAAAAAAACAAAATAAAAGAGGTTAAAGTGTGTGTAACATCTTTATATTTATCTCTCCCCCTCTCTCAATTCGTTTTTATCTTTCTTTTCCTCATCGTTATATTCCACATCTCTTTTTTCCATCCCCTTTCACGACCGTCTGGCCAATTCCTTTATCTCTTCTTTTAATATATCGACGATAATAATAATAATAATAATAATAATAATAATAATAATAATAATAATAATAATAATAATAATAATAATAATAATAATAATATAACAAAATGGGAAGCGAAACAGCTGAATGGACGATTTATAAGTCTTAAGAAGGAAACACAAAAAAGCATATAACATAATAATAATAATAATAATAATAATAATAATAATAATAATAATAATAATATAATAGAATTAATAACAGTAATAATAATTATAATAATAGTAATACTAGTAATAATAATAGTAAAATTAGTAATAATGATATTAATAGTAATAAGAATAGTAATAACAATAATAAAATAGTAATAATAATAAGATTAGTAATAATAACAATAATAATGATGATAATAATAATAATAATAAGTTATTACTTTGCGTTTTTATAATGTATATATAATCGATAACATTGAAAATGTTTGTAAAATGGACCCCTCTTGTGTCTTTGCGATAATAATTTTTCGTTATTGTTACTTCCTTAGCTCAAGTGGCTTTCTGCCTTGTCTCGAACGATTTCCATTTAAAACACCCGAAAACTGAGGGATCTTTTAGTATGTATTTTCTATGATAAAATAAAACTCCTTAGATAAACAGAGGTTGGTTAACCTAGAACATTATGAGTAAGAAACATCCTTCATGTCATTGGTAAGATTAAAAAAACATTCATCTTCATCCATAAAAATTGAAATGGAATAGAATTTAATCGCATCAAGAAAAGGACATTTTTGAAAAAAAAATGTTGCATTTTATATCCATCTTCCGGTTATGGTGACGTCAACTTCGGAATCAAAAAAAATGGTCAATAAATTATGGACAGCCGATAATAAATGTGAAGCGTATTTTTTGTCGGCTGACTCAGCTAGAATTTAAGTTTAATCCATTCCAAGTGTTTCGAAAGATCGTTTCTAATTTTACAAATGAAAGAAAGCTTTCAGACTGTTTGGATTCATCCGACCACTGTTCTCATCTTGAGTGTGATTTTCACAACGTTTCCGACGTAACCTCCGATCTTCTTCAGGTGTATCTCATCTAACCCGGGAATGTTTCTGTCAAACTCGGAAATTTGGACAGAATTTCGAACGGAATTCTTTATTTACTTCACGGGGGTAGCATGCTCTTGTTCCGTCAGCCATGACTGGATAGAGGTCCAAAGTAATTCGCAACTGATCACCCACACCAAGAATTGAATCTTCAACCTTCAGGAGAAGGTCACTTTTACAATTGACTTTTTCCAAGTACTCTAACCACTGCGCCACGGGTCCTTGCGGATTCAAAGGTCCAAATTCCTAAGTTCAACAGAAACATCTCCGAGTTTGACAAGATACACCTGAAGAAGATCGGAGGTTACATCGACTGAAACGTTGTGAAAATGACACTCAAAATGAGAACAGTAGTCCGATGAATCCAAATAATACGAATAACCAATCCTCATCTTAAAAATTCAAAAACGTCAAACTTTCCGATTGTGATTTTAACAGTAAATATTAATGATTGCAACTGTTTGCGTTGTGTCGCAATCATATTGCGTCTTTACTGGATGGATTAAAACGAAATACACGAAAAGAATTGAGGACGAGTTCAGTAATAAGATTCACAAATTCACACAAAATCATGCTTAATTGTTATCTAGTCAAACGGCATAAACTTATTGGCCGACCGGTACTCGTTAGATCACCGAAGTGAAGCAACGTTGCACCTCACAAGTTCAAATCCTGCCGTTAGATCAGGTTGGCTTTACACAAACCAGCTTCACTTTAAGTAAAAGATGTTAATTTTAGTTATACAAAAGAAATATATGAACAGATATTTCACAGTTTAAGAATTTCTGAATAAAATCTAAGTAGATTGAAAAGTAGCGGTGACCCAAAAGGTTACGGTTGACACATACTGATTTTGGAATTGTAATTATTTTCATTCGTGCCAAAGTAAGACACGTTGCCAGCGAAACGTAAAGGGATACTCAGATGATGAGTCATATTTATAGAATGCATTCTAAGTGGAGAGTAAGTTCAGCAAGATAGTTCTTAACATTACATTTAAATTTCTGTAGGAAAGTAGGAACGAGGAGGGAATTCCGAATTCCGAATTCAAGTGACCTGACAAAAGAAGTTTTTAGAGTAGAAAGGTTTCGATATGTGGGGATCTCTACGGAGAAGGGGTGTATTTTTCTGCTAATCGCGTTGGTTGGGGTATTTTCGTTCAACGACGTGCAGGGCAGAATGCTAGGTGTGCTCATTCCTGATTTAAAAGTGCCCTTTTCAGAGGAATGTATCATAGGTCTGTGTGCCACGGAGACGCCGTTTTTTTTTTTTGTTTGATTTTTTTCACTTAAGCACCTGCCCTGGAAAAATTTCTGTACATCACTGTTTGTATTGAACTGGGTAAAAATGCTGGAAGTTTGTGACACCAATCCTGACACATGTCAGACACAAGCCGTGTGTATTTGTAACTTACCTCGGCGCGCAATCTCTTTGCTTCGTTCTTCATTAAGATCTGCGGATAAATTACACCGAAATATCCAACTAAACAAATCCGAAGCATCTTTCCAGACAAAAACCACGCCCCAATCTTTCACCGTGTCCTTATCTCTTTAACCCCCCCTCCGGCCTCAAATCCAACATGACGTTTTCTGCTTGAGTTGTTTTTGTCTCTAATGAACTTCCGCCGAATATACGTCTGTCTAATTATGGTCGCGATTATCTAATTACTTAAACAAGCGCCACCGGGCGAGAGAAGAAAAACTGGAATAAATTTCCATTGTTTCAGCACCAGCAAGGACGGATATCCGTTACATGTGTCCATTTCATATAGGCGTTTATTAATGATATTTCATAATTCAAAGGGAGGTGAAGGTATCTAAGTGGTTAACGACACAGACTGACAACCTGGTGTGCCAAATTCGAATCCAGTTTCATTTAAGGATGTTGGAAACATTCACGTGATCTTTCCTTTAAGTATCCAATATAGTTCTAGAAAGAAAGATATAAGCGAAACAAACGGCAACAAAAATCATCTGGTTCATGTGAAAGCAATGCATGATGCTTGGCACCAGCAACAAACGAGACTGATATAAAACATGGTATGCATGAGCTGTGAAACAACGAAACAGTATGTGCATGACTATATCCACTTCTTAGAAGCACGGAGAAAATGATATTCAAAAGCGTGACGGTGGTTAGAAGATCAAACACGTGCGGTATTTTTTATTTTTTTAAATAGACATTCAATATTTTAAGATTCTAATTTTCGGCTTATAACAAAGCCCTCACGAGGATTTCTTTTAAACAATACAGTTTTTTTTTCTTACTTGCCATGGTGTTTTTCGACACAGTCTATTTGTCGAAGATAGATTTTTTTTACATGGTAGCCATCACTTATCAAGGCCAGGAAGCCACTCGGGGAAGAGGGTTATTGCGTGTACAGAAATCAGTAGGATAATATCGTAGTAATCGTTAGTAATGGAGATTTGATAAAGTGTCTTACTTAAGGGCGCGGTTCATCAAGAATTTGTTCATGTTTGACTTGAAAACATCCAAATTGAAGCTAGGTGGGAAACAGGCAAACGGAAGAGAGTTCCACAGGCGTGCAGTTCTAATAAAGAAGCTTTGTTCATGGAATCTACGTTTAGATTTAGGCACATATAAAGAGTGAGGAAAATTATTAACAGTGGTTTCAGCTAGACAATTGTTTTTCGTGAAAGATTGGCGAGGGAGGGCCAGAGATTGGAGCTCAGACGAGCACTTGCCATCGAAATAACGATAAAACAAACACAGGCTCGCAACGTATCTTCTGTGGGAGAGAGGTTGCAGAGAAGAGAAAAGGGCATCCCCCACTAAGCCACGAAGTTTCGTTTGTACTCTGTAAAGGCAGGATAGGCTTTTTTTAGCAGCTCCTGCCAGATGTGGTAGCAGTACTCCATCCTTGGACGTACTTGGCTTTTATAGATATTTTTATAGATGTTGTGTATTTTATGTTGTGCTTTTGTAGAGATTTTTATAGATGTTGTGTCTTGTCCAGTCCAGTGGGTAGGCGCTTGATCAGGCGCACATGTGTAGAAATTAATAGAAAATAAGTAGGCTTCTATTAATTACTAGGCATGTGCGCCTGATCGAGTTCCTACCCACTGGACTGGACAATACACAACATCTATCTTCTACAAATATTTGTGCTGAAAAAACACCATGGCAAGTAAGAAAAGAAATAGAAAATAAACGTATTATTAAAAAAAAATCCTTATGAAGGCTTGTTTATAAGCTGAAAATAAGAAACTTTTAATAAATGCATGTTTATTTAAAAAAAAAAAATGCCGCACGTGTCCGATCTTCTAACCATCATGTTTTTAAATTTCATTTTCTTCATGCTTCTAAAAAGTGAAATTCTATTAACTTTTACAGATCTGGGCCTGATCGAGCGCCTACCCATTGAACTGGAGAATACACAACATCTATCTTCTACAGATAGACTGTGCCAAAAAATACCTTGGCAAATAATAAAAAAAGAAAAAATGTATTGTTTTTAAAAAAATCCTGATCAGGGCTTTGCTATAAGCCGAAAATTAGAAACTTTTAAAGTATGTCGGTAAGTTGAAATGAACAGTTTGCATTTTAACTTGTTGATATATGTCTGTAAGCGTTATTCATTCATCCAAAGATCTGAATCGTTATAAACCATCCTTGGTGTATGATTACTGTTTCCTATTAATTTCAGTGTTATGTGACATGTAGTTTAAAAGTTTATCGGTTAAAGACTTACACACACAGACACACACACATCTACTCTTTTATATATAGAGATGGCGTAATATCAATAGAAACAATAAATAACAACTATGATGAGAAAAAACCTTCTTATGCTTATTTGATAAATATTTTTCTTTTAATATTAACGTTTTCATTATTTCCGTGTCGTACGTTGTTATAATTTCCGCGCGAATAAAAGTTACAAAGTTATCTAAGAATCGCCATTTTAACAATGGAGTACAGACATTTTAACAATGGAGTACAGACATTTTAACAATGGAATACAGACATTTTACTCCGCCATTTTTATGCTCATTTCAGCCACTGAGTTCTTTTTTGTTTGTTTATTGACGTCTACAAAATGTTCAGAGTTTTTTGTGTTCATGATTGATGACTATTAATCTTATTCGAAATATTTGCAGAGTCATATTCACCAATTTCCATTACAACCACGTGTCTAATAGTTTCGTTCTGTTTTAGACCGATAAGTCATGCAGCCTATGGTTTGTAAAGAATCGGATGAATTCTTCACACTTAGAGAAGTATAGGTTCAATTAGACGAAACATAATACATACCAGTGGATTGCCTTGGGCATAAGCATGTCTCAAACGTCTAATACGACACCATAAGATTCGATTACATTTTATCCTGTTCATTTATATCAAACATCCTATTGAACAGTACGTTGGTTCGTTGTTACATAAGGGAGGGAGAAGAAACGGATTTGGTCTTGGACACTTTACTTGAGGGATACTGGTACCCTGGTGATGACGTATCCATTTTACTAATGAAGAGAAAAAGTTTACGACGATGAGAGAGATATTACAAGTGTTAAGAGACGAGAGAACGGGACCCAAGGTCCCTTAACCCGTTTGTCTGGTGGTTAGGACACTTGTGGATGTATGTGTTTATATATAGAAGTTCATACCTGGTTTTGCTGCTCTGGGAGAGTCTTCATCTGGGTGGAGCTCTCTTGTTGTTTTTGCCGGAATACACAAGATGAAGACAGATGTTGGGTTTTCAACCTTTTATTCTCCCAGGCATGATCTGCAGATGTCGCCATCGATGGTCTCCACTGTGGGTACCTACCACGTCCCACGTCTGGGGCGCGCATCTCCCCCCTTACTTAGGAGAGAACCATTTTAGACTTCTGCTCGGCTCGGCATTTTCTGAGAGACTCAACGTTTCACCAACCTTGCCACGTAGCATCACATGACATCCGGTTAGATGAAACGTCACTTCCTGCAACGTGGATTAACTACAAAAATATCTCTCTGACCTCCTCCCATCCTCTCCCTCTCTCTCTCTCTCTCGATCTACTATCTAATAGAGACACAGAGAGAGAAAATAGAGAGAGTATGAAAGAGCCAGAGAGAGAGAGAGGAGAGATGCTCTTTAACATCGTTATTTACAAAGTTAATAATGAAACATTACTATGTGGGTTGACATTATTCGGAATTGTATTCTCATCTTGTGTTTATTGATTCTTAAGATGAAGATTAATAATTCATGTTATTTCGATTACTCGGACTACTGTTCACATCTTGATTATTATTCTCACCACGTTTCGGTCGATGTAAACGCCGATCTTCTTCACGTGTATCTTGAACTCGAGAACATTTTTGTCGAACTCAATTGTATTTTAAGTATCGCCAGTACTGAGGATTAAACCTTCAACCCCCAGGAGGACGTGATGGTAAGATTCAATAGAAATTTACATTGTTTTGGGGGTTGAAGGTTCAATCCTCAGTGCGGGTGACAGTCAAGTGCGAATAATTTAGTACTTTTATCCAGTCCTGGATGATGAAATAAGAGCAAGTACTCCTCTGATTCAAATAAGCGGCTCCGTTCGAAATTGCATGCAGATTCCAGAGTTCAACAGAAAGATTCCAGAGTTCGACAAGATATACATGAAAAGAGTCGGGCTTATATCGACTAAAATATTGTGAAAATAACACTCAAGTTGAGAACAGTAGTCCGAAGAATCTAAATAATATGAATTCTCGTCTTTTTTGTTATATTCTTAACGTTTCGACCGATGTAACCACCAATCCTTTTTATGGTCATCTTGTATTTTTACAACCTTTAGTCCATGAGCTAGACATGATTTAGGTTATAAATCGGAGAAATAATTCTTGCACTAATTTTCATTGGATCTGAAAATGTGTGATAAGATTGGTCGCAGAAGTAGCGTTGTGTTAATTCAGACGTCATTTTCCAAGATGGCCGCCACGCTCTGGATACGCAATAAAGTCGCCCTCTTTCTTCATTTCATAACTATATCATAAAGTTTGTACCCTTTTTTATTAGCAAAACAAGGTAAATTGCCACTTGGAATGTAAGGGGTTACTATTTAGAACCATGTTGTTAAACAGGGTTGTGGGTTGAGCAGCAAGATGTCAGTTCACATTACATTTACAATTTTGCAGTCAAGAAAACAGGAAACGGGGAGAAATTATAAAGTCTAGCAGTCCGAAAGCAATAACCTTACTTAGAGTAGAAGGCTTTCTGTTATCTCAACACCTAAACAGCGAAGGGGTAGGATTTTGCTGCTTGTAGGTTTAGTTTGTACATCGACGGAGCAAAAGTGCTGCGAGTTCATTCCATTCAAGTATCTAATAAACAGGCACAGGAATGCAACAGTGCAGCAATGGGACAGGGGTTGGAGTTTGGCCGATGGTGTGTTGGATCTAATAGATTCGAGACTTTTTGGGGCACTTTTTCACGAGTTAGAGACTGGAGATGGGCGCACCATCCGAGATGTAGCAACAATATTCCGTGCCTGGGAGAACTGTGACTTTGTAAAGATATGGGATGCTTTCTGGTGTTTTTCTAGTTTTCTAGCATGATAGAGGAAGCCTACCTTTTAAGCAACCTTGGTCAAACTTGGCAATAATATTTACAGATGATATAGATGATATTCCTTAAAGTTGGAAATATATATTAAGGATACACTTGCTAAAATTTGGTCGAAATTGTAAAATTTTGTTAGAAACCGATCTGAACTTTATTACATGTAAATTTAGATTAATAATATAACCTAAAAATAATATAATATACATATCAATAATATAACCTAAAAATAATATAATATACATATTAATAATATAACCTAAAAATAATATAATATACATATTAATAATATAACCTAAAAATAATATAATATACATATTAATAATATAACCTAAAAATAATATAATATACATAATAATAATATAACCTAAAAATAATATAATATACATATCAATAATATAACCTAAAAATAATATAATATACATATTAATAATATAACCTAAAAATAATATAATATACATATTAATAATATAACCTAAAAATAATATAATATACATATTAATAATATAACCTAAAAATAATATAATATACATATTAATAATATAACCTAAAAATAATATAATATACATATTAATGATATAACCTAAAAATAATATAATATACATATTAATAATATAACTTAAAAATAATATAATATGCATATTAATAATATAACCTAAAAATAATATAATATACATATTAATAATATAACCTAAAAATAATATAATATACATATTAATAATATAACCTAAAAATAATATAATATACATATTAATAATATAACCTAAAAATAATATAATATACATATTAATAATATAACCTAAAAGTAATATAATATACATATTAATAATATAACCTAAAAATAATATAATATACATATTAATAATATAACCTAAAAATAATATAATATACATATTAATAATATAACCTAAAAATAATATAATATACATATCAATAATATAACCTAAAAATAATATAATATACATATCAATAATATAACCTATAAATAATATAATATACATATTAATAATATAACCTAAAAGTAATATAATATACATATTAATAATATAACCTAAAAATAATATAATTTGCATATCAATAATATAACCTAAAAATAATATAATATACATATTAATAATATAACCTAAAAGTAATATAATATACATATTAATAATATAACCTAAAAATAATATAATATACATATCAATAATATAACCTAAAAATAATATAATATACATATTAATAATATAACCTTAAAATAATATAATATACATATTAATAATATAACCTAAAAATAATATAATATACATATTAATAATATAACCTAAAAATAATATAATATACATATCAATAATATAACCTAAAAATAATATAATATACATATTAATAATACAACCTAAAAGTAATATAATATACATATTAATAATATAACCTAAAAATAATATAATATACATATCAATAATATAACCTAAAAATAATATAATATACATATCAATAATATAACCTATAAATAATATAATATACATATTAATAATATAACCTAAAAGTAATATAATATACATATTAATAATATAACCTAAAAATAATATAATTTGCATATCAATAATATAACCTAAAAATAATATAATATACATATTAATAATATAACCTAAAAGTAATATAATATACATATTAATAATATAACCTAAAAATAATATAATATACATATCAATAATATAACCTAAAAATAATATAATATACATATTAATAATATAACCTTAAAATAATATAATATACATATTAATAATATAACCTAAAAATAATATAATATACATATTAATAATATAACCTAAAAATAATATAATATACATATCAATAATATAACCTAAAAATAATATAATATACATATTAATAATACAACCTAAAAGTAATATAATATACATATTAATAATATAATCTAAAAATAATATAATATACATATTAATAATATAACCTAAAAATAATATAATATACATATTAATAATATAACCTAAAAATAATATAATATACATATCAATAATATAACCTAAAAATAATATAATATACATATCAATAATATAACCTAAAAATAATATAATATACATATTAATAATATAACCTAAAAGTAATATAATATACATATTAATAATATAACCTAAAAATAATATAATATGCATATTAATAATATAACCTAAAAATAATATAATATACATATTAATAATACAACCTAAAAGTAATATAATATACATATTAATAATATAACCTAAAAATAATATAATATACATATCAATAATATAACCTAAAAATAATATAATATACATATTAATAATATAACCTAAAAATAATATAATATACATATTAATAATATAACCTAAAAATAATATAATATACATATTAATAATATAACCTAAAAATAATATAATATACATATTAATGATATAACCTAAAAATAATATAATATACATATTAATAATATAACCTAAAAATAATATAATATACATATTAATAATATTAATTCTAAAAATAATATAATATACATATTAATAATATAACCTAAAAATAATATAATATACATATTAATAATATAACCTTAAAATAATATAATATACATATTAATAATATAACCTAAAAATAATATAATATACATATTAATAATATAACCTAAAAATAATATAATATACATATCAATAATATAATCTAAAAATTTAAATCTACTTATAATGTATACATCAAGATATTAGCATTAATAATGTCAAATTGTGCTTTAGATTTTCATCATCCAAAAACAAAAATGATTTTAAAAAGAGTATATGGTTGGATTAAAATTTTCCAAACTCCTGCTTTGCCAGCATGTCCCATGTAAATCCATTTAAAAGTATACGATCAAACATCTTTGATATACCTTACAAGATATTTACTATCACCTACAAGATTATACAGATTTATAGGAACATCGTAAGTTGGGAGTTGTGCAATGAGTCGTTTATTGACATTATATTTTAAAATCTTTGCATCTTCGTAAAGTCGAGGAAACAGGAAAGAGGGAAGGAATTCCAAATGCAAACGGTTCGAAAAAATAAGCTATTGGAATGAAATCAGGTAACATATACATTGAAGGGTGTGATTTTACAACTTATCCAATTTGTTGGAGGGATTTACAATGGACGAACGACAAGTTCAAAAATTCCGTCGGGCATATTGTTTATCTATGTAATAATATGACGCAGAAGATCGAGAAAGTCGTCTCAACTCGAATCCACGTAATGTAATAATAAAACACCTGAAAGGATTATTAGCAATGCAAATGAGAGAAACTGGAAATCATAACATTCCTTTAATCTGACGTCAATAGTGTTGCATATTAGCACACCGGGGCATTGCCGAATTATCTGAGCCAGAAAATTATTGTTATCGTGTAGATTAAATTAGATTTTTTTTTAAGAAAAAATTGCAATTCAGGGACAAATATGTTAAATGGCGTTTTAGGAATTGAACTTGATTAGATTCTATAAACAATAGCAAGAAGGAATTTGTTGATAAATAAAAGCAAATATGTTTTCATAGAAAAGAATGTAGAACATAAAAAAATCCGTGACATCGGTAGATGATTCGATTTATATTTTTGGTCACGTGGAGTTAATGACATAATGAGAGAGCTTGATAGACACGTATCAGTTAAACAAGAGCTGGGAGTCAAAGAGCTAGCAGACGCGATCGGTAGTCAGAGGAAGAAAGACGGTGGTGGACATCAATGGCTCTAAATATAGAGAAATGTCGATAGTAAAAGCTAGGATCAGCGTTACAGCTTTCAAATGGGAGGAAACATCGGAAATAAAGCTGCTGTTAATACTACCAAGGCTTCCGGTAATACGAATCTTCGTTTGCAGCTTTTCAAAGGATCCGTAAAATCAAGATCAACCCAAGATAGGCCAGGTATGTTTCTCCATTGGCCGATGTTAAACTCCAGAAACTGTTATCCCCCCCAATGTTACAATTGTTATATGTCCTGTTTAAACAATCACTAGACGATCAATAGGCACATTTATATCTAACAATCAAATATATATACACATCAATAAATACAGCATATATGTAAACCCTTCCATGTCATACAAACGCCGACAATATTGCAATAAGGCAAACAATGGACGATGACAACACGATTCATCACACATTCGGAATGAAATTCGAATAGTAATTCTAATTAAAATTCAGTGACAACATCTATTATTAATCGGACAAAAGACGTGACAATTGTAATCGTGGGAAATATGAGGCAAAAATAAGCAATTACGATGTCGGTTCAAAAGATAAATTTAAAAAATCATTTCGAAATTTGAACATAAAAAGATATATTATCACTGTATAGGCAGTCATTTCGTAAACAATTTGGTTCTTTTTAATAATTTTTTTTTTCAAAATTTGTTTAAAGTAAATTTAGTTACTATCTCAGTAAAATTAATTAAGCAACATTAAGTAAAAACTGTTTTAAGCAGAAAAATATAGATTTTAATCACGCAAGAAAAAAACTTACAGTAATATGTTGTTATATATTTTTTCTGTTTTTTTTTTTTTCATTTTTATTGCAATCTGTATCTAATGAATGTTGCTATTTTCAGTTTCGTAGCATTTGTAAGATTTGCTCGGCGACGCTCGGTGACGCTCGGCATAATTCGTCGGTTTACGTCAGGTTGTAAGCATATTCAAGCGGGCGCTTACATACATCCGGTTCACAAAATGCACTAACATCCATTTTCTTCTCCATTATTGCAGCAGGTAATATTAAATTACCTGCTTGTTTTTTTTTTAATAGATTTGATTTTTTTCAAAATTCGTTTGAAGTAAATTTAGTTACTATCTCAGTAGAATTAATTAAGTAACATTAAGTAAAAACTGCTTCAAGCAAAAAAAAAAAAAGAAGATTTTAATCACACGAGAAAAAAAAAAGTAAATTGTTGTTATAGTCTTTTCTTTTTTTTTATTGCAATCTGTATCCAATGAATGTTGCTATTTTCAGTTTCGTAGCGTTTGTTTAATTTTTTAATACGCTTTTATGTCTTTAACCACATGCATCACTAATATATTAGAAATTGTAACCCGTTATATGTAAGACATACCGGTCCCGTTAGATCACCAAGGTTAAGCAAAGTTGAGCTTGGTACGTACTAACAAGGGCAACCATTTGAGAATACTCTCCATCAATCTTGGCATTGTTTTCAGTCGTGCTGGACTTCCTGTTATTTAATTTTCCTTTATATTTCAAACCACAGGAGTGTTACATTTCCTAGTAAAGGGCAGAGTTAGCAAATTGTAATAACTACTATGTAATAAAAAGCAAACAAAACCATTATTTCATCCCAAAATATATTTAAATCTCTCTATATAAAAACTAAGGATGTATGTGAAGACACTTCTAAACAAACCTTTGATCTACAAACTTTTAATCTACAGACTTGAAATTTGGTATATAGGGTATTCAGACAACCGGAGAAATGTTAATCAGTTTTCATCTTGAAAAAAAAGGGCTGCTAAAGGCTCAAAATTGAAAAATTTGTATGTGGGGTCGTCAGATTTTTATCTGTTAGTGAACTATTTCACTGCTGCACATATGTGAATTGTTCACATATGACAGATTCTTTATGTTAAGAATAAATAGGTTAGCAAACACTTTTTAAATATCTTGTTAAGCTGGCTTAATGGTTATCGTACTTGACTCATAGTCTTTAGGTTTTGGTTTCGATCTCAGCTCTAGTACTTTTTTAGTATTATTTTTACTTACAAAAAGTGAACTGTTCAGAAAAAATAATGCTGATCTGAAATGGAACACGTACATCAAATCTGTTGCCAAGGTCGCTGGAAAAATGGTGGGATCCTTCTACTGCTCCAGTAGATATATCACTGCTGATGCAATTTTCTATCTATATAAAAACCAAGTGGGTCCAAGGATGGAGTACTGCTGCCACGTCTGGGCAAGAGCCGTAAAAACAGCCTATCCTGCTTTGACAGAGTACAGAATAGACTTCATGGCGTAGTGGGGGGGTGCCCTTTTCTCTTCCCTGCGACCTCTCTCCCACAGAAGAGACGTTGAGAGCCTGTTTTTGTTTTATCGTTACTTCTATGGCAAGTGCTCGTCTGAGCTCCAATCTCTGGTTCCCCCCTCGCCAATCTTTCATGATAAACACTCGTCTGGCTGAAACCACTGTCAATCATTTCCCCCACTCTTTATCTATGTCTAAATCAAAACGTAGATTCCATGAACAAAGCTTCTTTATTTGAAGTGCACGCCTGTTGAACTCTCTTCCGTTTGCCTATTTCCCACCTGACTACAACTTGGATGTCTTCAAGTCCAACATAAACAAATTCCTGATGAACCGCCCCCTTAAGTAATCCACTTTATCAAATCTCCAATACTAACGATTACTACGATACTATCCCATCGATTACTGTACACGCAATAACCCTTATCCCCGAGTGGCCTCCGGGCCTTGATGAGTGGTGACTACCATATAAAAAAATCCTCGCATGTTTATGTCTTAGTGTCTTTCTGTAGTTTTTTTTAACTTTTAGTTGAAAAGGAATTTAACGTTACGTTTAATACCTACGATATTTCTGTTTATAATAAATAAATACTTCTTTAATAAAAATATGATATTTATGCGTATTTTACGACCGGGCAACGCCGAGCGGCCTGCTAGTATTTAAATAATTTTAAAAATGTAATAATGGTTTCAGTTACGAAACGTGTATTTCTTTTGTACTACAACCACGATATATCAATGACTGTCTTGATGAAATCGTTATTTGATGACAAAAGAGTCCGTGTAAAATATTCTTTCCTACTCCCTTCTTTCCACGCATCCATTTTCTCCTACTCGCGAGTTGCTAAAATTTTACCATTTAAGAATAACAAGAATTTTTCTTAGATCTCAGATCTCAGTTTTGCCACCACAAGAATTACAATCTGAATGTTTTATTATTATTATTATTATTATTATTATTATTCCTTCTTTTTTCGGGTGTTTGGCGTCTTTAATCTACTTTCAAAGGTTCGACTTAAACCGCAAGAAAAAGCAAAAACAGAAAAACGAGAGTTATTGATGTTTAAAGTTTGATTTTCAATCCTGCTCTTAGGCCTTGACGAAAAAATAAATTACAAAACGTTAATGCCATTCATCACAACAGAATCTTGAAATCTGAAAAGATTTCATTTTAATAATTTTGACCAGTAAATAATACTTTAGAATTAAAAACTTATTATTGCAACGTTCACAGTCATCTCCAGTATTGTAGTCTTGAAGACCGGTAATAATCAAGACAAACACAGTGGTATTGGTATCAAATAGTGTATTAACAAAAATATGTTCCAGAAGTATACATCATGATTCTCGGGTCATAACTGCCATTAACCGTTACCCAATATCGTGTAAAATATAACTATATTTGGGCGACTCCATTATTCCTGAAGTAGGTATAGCAACTTACACAATAACATCTATCAAAATGTCGTTTCAAACTTTTTTTACAATAGAGTTACCACTTATCAAGGCAAAGGGACCACTTAAGGATAAGGGTTAATGAGTGTACAGTAGTCAATGGGGTAATATCCTAGTAATCGTTAGTAGAAATTTAGTAAATTTGATTACTTAAGGGGATGGCTTATTGAGTCTTGTTCATGTTGGACTTGAAGAAGACCATGTTGTTGTCAGCTGTAAAGCAGGGAAACGGAAGAGAGATCTACAGGCGTGTAGTTCTTAGAAAGAAGCTTTGTTAATGGAATCTACATTCAGATTTAGGCACAGATAAATGCTGGGGGAAACTAATGATAGTGGTTTTGGCTAGACGAGTGTTTTTTCGTGAAAGTTTGGCAAGGGGGCGCCATAGATTGGAGCTCAGACGAGCACTTACACTGAAAATAACGCTAAAGCAGAGACAGATTCGCAACGTCTCTACTGTGGGGAAATATGTGGCATCCCCCTAGTAAGCTACGAATTCTACTTTGAACTTTGTCAAGGCAGGATAAGATGCTTCTAGCAGCTTCTGTCCAGATGTGGCAACAATACTCCATCCGTGGACGTACTTGGCTCTTAAGTGAATTAAAATTGAATTTAAAATGAAACGTAACAGACACAAATATTTTTATAAGATTTCTGGTCTCTGACAAACTTGCTGCTTTGGAGTCGGAACATAACCAATCTACACTTATCGTTGGTTAGTTTGTGACATTGAAGTAGTATTTTTTAGCTCTTTAAATCAAGTGGTTTCGAGCCTTGTCTGGAGCGATTTCTATAAAAAGGCGTTTCCGTGGATATGCAAGGATGCATAATAAAGATACGAATCAGCTTCAATATTCTTAATACTTCAATACTCTTAAACGTGACGTTTTAAATCGTCGACTTGAAACATTATTTCACTTTCCTCGGCTGAATTCACGCGAGATCAATCAATACTATAATCACGACAGGATGTGGGCGTGTCAACATAACTATCCGCCCGCCCCCCGGTTGAAAACCAAAGGCGAACCAGACGAGTAGAATAGGAGGAAGGGGCGTATTAAATAGAACAATCTCATAATATTAATTCTTGGAGTTCAATCCCAGTATACGACAGTTAATATATATTTTTTAATCGTTCGTTCCAACCACTTCTGTTGGAAGGTCTCCCAGACGACGTCTACAAGTTGGTCGATATAGGTGTAATGGAGTTTTCCAACAGATCTTTTGCAGTTTAGTGGATCCCATATCAAGTTGTCATACACAAATAGTTTTAAAACACGTGGTGGTGGTGTGGTAGTAGTAGTAGTAGTAGTAGTAGTAGTAGTGTACTACCTGAAAACAACGGTAAACATGAAGAAAACTATTGAAATATCGACATTTGAATAACAATTACGAAAAACCTGAAAAAAGAGTAGGAGAAATTGGTATTAAAAAAAGAATACCTGGCACCGTAAAAAGTATGGTAATGATGATAACAGCTTAAGTATTAAGAAAAAAACCCGAGTGCAGAAACCAACCCACTAACCAGGTAACGCCGTTGAAATAAACATAGAACGAATAACATGGATCGGACATGGAACCCTATCCAGACCTTGAAGGCTGTGATGACAACTGGAATCTTTAGGAGCTTTATTGCCATTCAAATTCCGGATAAGCCAAACGATCGTTATTAGTCAATGGTAAACGGCGGTTTATTAGATTATTTGGAGCTATAAAAGAAGCAGAAAATACTGGAAATTTGGGGAAGTTGTTATCACTCATATTCCAGGGAATACTACTTCTTATTAGCAATCGCTGATAATGTAAACACTCCTAGTAAATAATAATAATAATAATAATAATAATAATAATAATAATAATAATAATAATAATAATAATAATAATAATAATAATAATATAGCCAAATGGGAAGCGAAACAGCTGTATGGACGATTTATAAGTGTAACCAAGGAAACACAAACACACATAAACATAAGCTGGAGAGGACACGTCAAGCATGAAACAAAAGCGCTCTTGGTAGTCGTGCAAAACAACGTGATCAGTATGAACTAATTAAACCTTAAGGTAGACATGATGCGGGAAAACATTAAAGATAGACGTCATGGACAAAGAGACGGAACGGTAAACAACACTTTATATATTACGAACTTTTTTGAAAACCTGAATAAATGACTATGAGAAACTAGAATCAGAAAGAAAGACTAATAAAATATGACCCTGATTATATCAGAAGGTACACACCGAAATTTTCATTCTAATCACCACAAAATGTCAATTCACAAATTCAAAATTGCACTGTGGAATGTTTTCTGCATGCGATGGAAAAGATAGCTTTATTTACTGTCAGGAAATATTTCATCAGATATCATTTTTTTTATTATTACCAACATGCAAAAATTTAAGATTTAAGTGTAATGTGAATAGACATCTTGCTGCTCGACTCCCTACATAGTATTTCTGCAAATTATGTCCCCGATAATAGACACCCTACATCAAAATACCACTTTAACTTGTTTGGGGTGAAAATGGAAAAAATATGTTTTTGAAATTCTTTCTTACTTCCGTTATTTTTTCCTTTTTATTCCAGTAATTTATATGTCAGTCTATGATATTTCCTGTTTCTGATGATTTGTGTGATGCCAGCATCAGCTATATGCACAATGAAACGCGTGTAAGACGCTTATGGAAAAGTAAAATATAAAGATTCGCTTATATTTTAATAATAATCAACAGCCATGATTGTGGTTTGATTTTTGTGGTATGAATGTCGTGCCAAAATCAAACCTTCCTATATTTTAACAGAGGAGCAACGAAGACAGTAGTGGTAGCATTAAAACCAGCAAGCTTTTGTGCTCCAGAATTTATTTTACTACATAGTCATTATCGTTCTTAATGCACTTTTGCCAGTGATTAGGTAGTGGCCATGCAAGAGTGTCTGGGGCGCGCTTTGCCATTCACATCCCTGTCGCCACTCTGAAATCAATGAATCAACTCCATTGACTTCGTAAACATGTCACTAACGCCGGTGGATGTTAATCGGTTCAATATTTTATGCATAAAATAATCCACTGACGTATCTCTTCTGCTGAGCTACGTGTATAACAGCGGTAGCTTTTTTAGAGTCTCACATCGTCAATAGATGCAACAGAGAGATGAAACTTTCAGATCATGAATGCATAAGTACAGTCATGATACAGTCATTTAATCCATTCGAGCAGAATAAAAATTAGGAGATATTATTTTTGGAACGTCCAGTATAATGAAATAAATTACAGTATATATATATATATATATATATATATATATATATATATATATATATATATATATATATATATATATATATATAAGAGAAAGAAAATTAAAACTGTCAGTTGAACTTTACAATCAAAATTTATTGTTCGACTGAATACTCCAAAAAACTTATTCTGCGGAATTTCAAAGAATGCTATTTTTATTATTCTTCTCATCGGAGGACATAAAGAAATCAGCAAATTATATTTGTAGCAATGCTAGAATTTGCTAGTTAAGGAATTAAGTGAAACCGCAATTTATTGTAGTTATAAATTCCTAAATAAAAAAATCTAAAAATGTTGGATATGTAAAAAAAAAAAATATATATATAAAAACGAATCGCGCATAATAATAATAATAATAATAATAATAATAATAATAATAATAATAATAATAATAATAATATATATATATATATATATATATATATATATATATATGTCATATATATATATATATATATATATATATATGTATATATATATATATATATATATGACAAAAGTCTATATTATAAATTTCAGGATGTTGACCATCTTACGGTTAATTACTTCAACCCTACCAGACCTGAGCTATTGATCTTAATTTGCCCCTGCGCCTGTCTTCCTGGGTAAAATTGTGAAATCCAGATCTGAAGCTACAAAATTGCGACTCCATCCTTCATCAACCATATCAAATTCTTCCCTATCACCTGGTTGAGTAACACGCCCTCTACTTTGAACACTTGATTTAGATCTAGGCCCACTTGTATCATCAAAATAATCATCACTTTCTCCTTTATCGATATAATCATCATCACTAGAATTACTTGATTCAGAAACTCCTGATCAAATTCTCCTTCGTCTGAATCAGAATTTGACACTATAATAAAGCACTTGTTGCAACGTGAAACTCCTTGGTCTCGCTTTTTTTACTGTCGAAGTGTTTGGCTCGTCACTAGCTTGCTTCATGGCTACTTTAGTCTACAAAACAACACACAACTCCGTCAAAATAAAGGAAGCCATTTGCAGAACATTAGGCTTGCGCTAAATCGAAGCTAAGCAGCGAATGGATAGCTATTTTTAGCTCCCTGACAACACAAAAACACGTGGTCGGAAAAATACCGGTTTAGCGGTAACTCGATATATAGCATTTTTTTAAATTACCGGTATATTGGTAACTCGGTCTGATAGGGTTAAGTACGTTGAAATGTTCAATTCTTGACAGCATCTGTTTCGTAGCGCAGAATCATTCATGTTATTATGTCAAATTATATAAATCATTTCGCCTTTAATATATATATATATATATATATGTATATATATATATATATATATATATATATATATATATATATATATATATATGCAACTTTGTCTCTGTGTGTGAGTCCATTTCTTATTGACTCCGAAACGTCTGGACAGATTATCTTAAAAATTTACAAAACTTTAGTGTATAAGTCTGGGAGTGATCTTAAGTGTTGTCTCAAAATACCACCGATAATTACCGATAATCGATAATCGAAACCGTTATTTTAATTTATCATCGGTAAAACCACCTTTTCCTTTCCCTCGCTTAGCAACAATGATAGAACAACGGGCCGTGAAAATTCTACTGCAGGTAAGTTGATAGCGTGTTTTTTATTTATTTTATTTATTTATTTTTTTTTTGCATGACGTGATCTGTAAGGTAAAACTCCGCACGTAAATTTCTTAATTGTTTTTTAATACGTTCTAAGAATGTTTTGAGACTTGAAAATTTATGTTTTTTGTGTTTATTTGTATTTATTTATTTATTTATTTATTTATTTGCATGACGTGGTCTGTAGGTTAAAACGCCGCACATAAATTTCTTAATGTGTTTTTTCATTAACTGGAAAGAAGTTTATAAAAAATAATTTTATAAAAGAAACAGTAGGTTCTCTACAGTGCAATGTAGAATAACATATATTTTGGACTAAGTTACTGCATGGAGTCACGTGAAGCTTCCTCCCGGGCGATTTCACGGATTTCGATGACAATAAAAATATAGGAGTGTGAAATATTTGTTGATCATCATTCAATCCCGGGCAATGTCGGGTCTCCCTGCTATATATATATATATATATATATATATATATAGGAAAGAGTGTTATTCTAATAGAAATCAATACGGCACTTGTTAGAAGCTCTTCATCAAAACGAACGGTGCTCAAATATCGCACGAAGATTATGTGGCCATTATCACTCGACTTTTGAAGTCATTTAAGGACATTAGGATCGACTTATCCGATATTGTTGTAGGAAAGACCAAATATTAGAAATACGAAATAAATAATACGGCTTTCATTCGTTTGGGGATAAACATTTGTGTTGTGCAACTATGCTTACATCATGGTTACTATATGGTTTGTTATATTTGACACCAGAGCGAAATTATGTACCTCGCTTAAGCACACACGTAGAAACAAACAAACACAGACGTATACGACGTGACACATGAATAATAATAATAATAATAATAATAATAATAATAATAATAATAATAATAATAATAATAATTATTATTATTATTATTATTATTATTATTATTATTATTATTTACTCACTAGGAGTAGTCACACAAGTCATCATCAAAGATTGCTATTTGAAAACAACTTGTGGTGTTCTCTGGAGTCTAAGTGACAACACGTCTCCCCAGATTTCCCCCTCTTTCAATAATTTCGCAAAAGAATGTACATTACCGCAGCAGCCGCTTATCATTGATTTCTCGTTGGCAACGATCATTCGTCCTCACTGAGATTTGGGTGGCAATAAGCCTCCTTAAGATCTCAGTCCTCTTTGCATAGCAAGCGGAGGTCTGCTAGTGTTTTCTCTTTTCGGTCTTTCCATCCTCCTTGACCCTCCTCATTATTTGGTGAGGTGCCCGTTTTTGGAGACGTACACATAAAACGGGGGTTGTACGTTACTATTATACAGTTTCAGTTTTTATGATTCCATATGATATTCCTTTGTTGTTTTTTTTTGTTTGTTTGTTTTTTTTTTACATTTGTAGCTGTTTCTGTGTATCCAGTTTGTGCCTGTAGTTCATCTGTGTTAACCTCCACGTTGTAGGGGTTTCCTTTAAATTATTATAAATTTCATTATTGTTATCCATTGTATCTTTTCAGCCATCCCTCTGATTCCAATCTATATTTCAGTTGAGACAATTCTTGACAGTAACAGTTTCATTGCACAAAATCATTTACTTAAATTATTATATCAATCAGTGAATCTATTTGGCCGTAACTCATCAGAAGAAATAGCAACAATCAATCCACCGAAAGGAAATAAAATGCGTTTGGACATGATTTAAAAATCCGAAAATTGGAAGAGAAGCTCATTATATGCTCTGTAATTATATTGAGCTTTTTAAATAAGGATTGGTATATATAAACACGAAATATAAGCGAATAAAGAATATTTCAACAGAAATATATATTATACATACATACATACATACATACATACATATATATATGTATGTATATATATATATACATACATATATATATATACAAAGTTAAAAGTGTTCCAGATGGAAGACTCGCGAATTAAAAGCTTATTAAGAGTGCTCAATCAAACCGTAGATACCATGAACAAAGCTTCTTTCTTAGAACTGCACGCCTGTTGAACTCTGTTCCGCTTGCCTGTTTCCCCCCGACTTCAACCTGGATGTCTTTAAGTCCAACACAAACAAATTCCTGATGAACCGCCCACCCTAAGTAATGACACCTTACCAATTCTCCAATACTATTGCTTCACTATCCCTTTGATTACTGTACACACAATAACCCTTATCCCTGAGTGGCCATTGGGCCTTGATAAGTCGTGAATTCCATGTAAAAAAAAGTAAAATGTAATATTTTTATTTATATGAGCAAATATTACATAGTCGCTACACTGAACATGCTAATGTTTCGGACAATTAGTTATCAAACACCAAAAGTCCTCGTCAGGCGACGTAATATGGCTTATATGGCACTGAAGACGATTGGTTCTCAAATAGAAGAAGAAAAAACGTATTTTATATGAAAATAAAGTGTTAAATTTAAAATTACAAAAGGGAGGGGTGATAGGCTAAGTGACATTTTAGACTCCAAATATAGAAAGCGATAGGGGGAAAGAGAGTGTCAAGAAATAACAGGATAAGAGGAGGAATAAAAAGGAAAAGAAATAGAAAAAGAAGAAAAAGAAAGAGAGGGATAGAAAAAGAAGAAAAAGAAAAAAGAAAGAAAAAGAAAATGAAAAGAACTGAGAAATAGAAGGGAAAAGGGGGTTAGCGTGATTACATTGTAATAAGAAATGGGAGGATGTGAACACATTTGAAATCATTAATAAATAAGGTAAGAAAACTGTTAAATAACTTGAGTTTTGTCCACCGTAGAGGGAACATTAAGAAAGAAAGAAAGTGGTCGGCTCAAGGGGGGGAGGGTTAAAAACATATTAGTCGTCTTCAGTGGCTCATAAGCCATATTACGTCGCCTGACGAGGACATATATACATACATAATTTATAATTATATATATACACACACACACACACACACACATATATATATATATATATATATATATATATATATATATATATATATATATAGCTGTTCACAGGTTGACTGTTTCGCTGTATCAGTGCTCTTCAGTGTCAGCTTTGATCCCAAGCTTAGGATAAATCCAACAACCATCATGTTGATGTCAAAACTACTACCCATCAGGCTAGTGATACAGGCACTGTCAGCAATGATATATAACAATGTTTTATACAAATACTAGCGGGCCGCCCGGCGTTGACCGATCGTAAAATATGCATAACTGTTATATTTTAATTAATGCAGCATTCTTAATTATTATACAGTGAAATGCCATGAGTATTTGATGTAAAAAAGGAGTAAAAACAAAAAAAAACGGAAAGAAATTGAGACATGTGCATGCGAGTATTGTATTTTTTTTCTAAAATGTCCACTTCTTGTAAGTAAAAAAAAATATATCAAAATTATTTCTAGCTATCCAATATATTTAACATTATAATACCGTGTATATTCTATCTTTATAACCCTGTTGTCACTACCGGTTTATTATTAATAGATTAGACGAATATATTAGAATAGATTTTTTTTTCTAAAAGTAGTTTATTCGGACCACCCGTAACTATGAATTGATTTTCCTGGATAACTGCTTGCAAGGCTATTTTCAATGGTTCTCTCAAAATCTAATCTCATTTTCCCGACATGCGTGGCCTCATTTCAAAGAATTTTAATTCCATCTGCAAGCATTTCTCTTTCAGTGATTTAGCATTTCAAAGGCCTAAAATCGTTTCAATGTAATTTGTTGGGTGCAGGCTTTCGTATAGGATAGGTTTCTTTCCTTTTAAAATCATGAGATTCGTTTTTATTTGAATTAAAAAGCATCGATTATCGACCGATTAAGACCAGTGAGATTTTCTTAATTTTTTGTTAAAAATAACAGTTTTTTAAGTTATTTAAGCTTGCCGTTGTATACTAATATCCAAATGATATTAGGTTGGTGCAAAAATAATGTCGTTTTTAGGCGTATATATATATATATATATATATATATATATATATATAAATGTAATAAAAACGAAACCAGTTTTTGCACCAACCTAATAACTAGCGATTCCGTAGTCCATCTAGCACACTATACCGAAACAACAGAAAATGTATAATGTTATGAGGCTACTCTCATAAAAAATTTTATTTAATCACCAAAACTTAAGCGATTTATATTATCTATATTTATATAAACTATATAATCATAAAATTTCGAAGGATGAAAAAACGAAAGAAATTTAAATAAAAGTAAAAATTTTTTCCAACCCAATGCAATAGACTTGAAAATAAAGCTATTTAAGTAATTTATAAATGGTTTCTGCGCTTAGGGTTTCATTTTAAAACAAAGGCAATTCATGATGTTATGAGAATACTACCAGGACATTTTTATTTAACCACTAAAATTAAACTTCATAGAATTATATATATATATATATATATATATATATATATATATATATATATACACACACACACAAAGACACACACACATACACACACACACATATATATATGTATATATATGTGTGTGTGTGTGTGTGTGTGTGTGTGCGTGTGTGTGTGTGTGTGTGTGCGTGTGTGTGTGTGTATAAAAAATATATATTAAAACTGGCTGTGTTAATAGCAGAATCCTGTATCGTAGGATGTGAAACTTTTTTTAAAAAATTGTTTCTTGTTTTGCGCGGAGGAGATTGCTCTGTTGTGCAAAACTATCATAAACGAACTATTATATAATTATTAGCTAACATTATGGCCAAAACAATTGTACACAAGTTGTTATTAATAAAAGACTAACATTTGGAAAATGAGTAACTGTATTTGTCATTTGTAACGTAATACTTTAAGAAATTATATATATATATAGATATATAGATAGATAGATAGATGGATAAATAGATAGATAGATAGATAGATAGATAGATAGATAGATATTATTACATTTTCAGCCCAAGCCAGGCACATTGACGCTTTGGTGTAGGGGGCTACTATCGGTGGCAACAACTACTGGGGTACTATGTAGAGATTTGGGCAGCAAGATGTCGGTTCACGTTGCACTTGAACTTCTGCACGTCAGTACAGTTGGGGAAGCAGGCACCTGGAATGGAATTCCAAAGTCTAGCGGTTCTGGGGAAGAAACTACTGAAGAAGAAAGATCTTTTACATCTAGGGATCTCTACAGTGTGGGGTGGGATTTTGCAGTCCGTCGGGTCTGTCGAGGGTGTTCACGTCATGGGGGCACAAGTGCTTGCAGTTCGTTAAAGCAGTCACCATTAAAATACTTGTAGAACAGCCAGAGGGATGCAATGTCTCGTCGATGGGACAGAGGCTGAAGCTTAGATGCCAGTTCAGGACCTATCAAATTTGCGACTCTCTTTTGAATCTTGTCAAGAAGCGAGAGACTAGTAGCCGATGCATCAGCCCAAATATGACAGCAATACTCCATACATGGGCGAATGGTTGCCTTATAGAGGTACAGGATACTTTCAGGTGTCAGTAGTTTTCAAGCACGGTAAAGTGAGCCTACCTTCTTCGCAGCGGCCCTAGCAATGCCCTCGATGTAATTGTTCCAACTCATGTGTCCTGTGAACGTTAGGCCAAGGAGCTTGAAAGACGTACTCTCAGATAAAGAGTCGTTGCCCATTGTTATAGGTGGTAGAGAATTGTAATTATTGAATGAAACTAGTTTAGTCTTGGCGGCATTGATCATCCATTTTTGTCCCCATTCCACTACAGATTGGAGGTCATCCTCTAGTGTTTCTGCCATTTCTTTAGATATGTGTTCATTTGTTTTCCTGTCGTGCCTGTTGTAGAGTGTGGTGTCATCAGCATATATACCCATCTCAGAGGAAATTTTGTCGGGGAGGTCATTTATGAATATCAGGAACAGTAGAGGTCCAAGGATAAACCCCTGGAGCACTCCCGCCGTCGAGGACAACCTGGATTTTTTCTCTTATCTGAGAAGGATTTAATTATGTTAAGTATTCTACCATTGATACCGTATGATCTAATTTTCCTGAGGAGACCCTCATGCCATACCCTGTCAAAAGCCTTAGATATATCTAGAGCTACAGCTCTGCCCTCCCCGGCTTTGTCCAGTGAATGGTATATACGTTCAGAGATTACAGTTAGGATGTCTGCTGTGGAACAGGCTTGTCTAAATCCATATTGTTGGTCAGGCAGAAGTTTAGCATCTGTAAGGTGATGGACTAGAGCATGGTTAATTAAGGTCTCAAATATTTTGGCAAAAAGTGGGAGGAGGCTAATGAGGCGATTATTTACTGGGTCAGTTCTTTCGCCAGAATTCTTGAATACTGGTATCACAGAAGCAGTTTTCCAAGAGCCCGGAATATATATATATATATATATATATATATATATATATATATATATATATATATATAGTCCTGGTCAAAATCATAAGACCACTTAAGAAAGTAAGCGTGTACGCATAATATCGAATTTTTAATCAAACAAATGGTTAAAATCATTGCCAAAAAGGAAAATATGATGGAAAAAATGAAATCTACTTAATTCGAAATCTTAACCCTGATCTAATAATTATTTTTTAAAAAACAAACAGAGAAAGAGAGAGAGAGAAACAGAGAGACAGGATAGAATTAAAGATGGGAAGTAAAGTTACATGAAAACTTTATTACATCATCAGGTCAATAAGCATTAAAGAAAAAGTCATGGCATTTCGAAGCTAAATGCTTCTCATCAAAAGAGAAGAAAAAGCTGGCATTATACAAAAGTGAAAATAAAAAGACAGCACCGACTTTAAAAGCATTTTGATAAGAAATGAAAAAATCTAGGAAGATGAAGATCTTCACGTGGTGCCTACTGTAAATATCAAATGCTTGAGAGAGACATAGGAAAACCAATAAAATCGAATCGTGTCGCAATGATTCATGCGTATTTATATGCATGCAAGAAAATGCATGAGTAATTGCTTTCAACAAAGATGTAAATAAATTATTTATTAACGCAAGATTAAAAGAACTAAAGGAGAGAATAAATAAAAATATTAATTTTTAATAGAAGAAAGAAAAAAAAAAGAAAAATTATGAAATAAAAAAATATATTTTACGATAATAAAAACGAAGGAAGATAAAATGCTATTTAATTTTTGAAAAAAAGGGACATTTTTACTTAGGAGTTGCTACTTATCAAGGCCTAGAGCCCACTGGAGGATAAGGGTTAATGAATGTAAGGATGTGCAGTAATCAATTATGGTGTAAATTGGGTAGAATTTGATTATGATGAACACTTAACAGGAACTTGTTTATATTAGATTTGAAGGTTACCATGTTGTATTCAACCGGGAAGCATGCCAACGGAACAGTGTTCCACAAGCGGACAGGTCTGGAACAGAAAATTGTTCTGTGGAATAAGGATTTTTAAGTCATTTTGGTTTCATAGTTTTATCATGTATTAAAATGCTTACAAATAGTATCTGCGCTATGGAATAATAAAACTGGGAAATGACAGTAGACTGATCGCCAGGTTCGAACCCTGTTGATTCCATAGCACCACTTTCGCCTATATACGTTGGCGCCCTTCGTGGAATGCCGTCTGTATATACGTACGATGGTGATTCAAGCAAATTCATGTTTTTTTTAACTTTTAAAACTATTATGATGGTGCTTTCTTGTCTTATTGCAAATAGTGCACAATTTTCGGTATCTATGCAGAATAGGTACCGCGTTATCGTTAGCTTATTCCGTATAGGCTTACGAAATTAGCGAAATGCTTAGCCAATAAAATCACAGCAGCCGACAATTAGCAAATGGTATATTTGTTGTTGTTTTCTTAGTATCTATTGTTCATAAAATTGTTAGATGAAAGTGCAGAAAAGTTTTAAAATCTCCTTCCCTATGTTAAGAATGTATTTGTGAAGAATAACGTTATTATTTCAGCACGGTCCATATACTGCACAAATAACTTATTTCATCTGTTGTCCTTCATTTTTAACTATTTGATAACATTTTTAAAAATGACTATCGTTTACGATATATATCGTGGGACACCTATTTCTGAAACTGCTAGACAGAAATTTCCCTCCGCAACATAAGCTGCACAAACTATTCAACAGAAACACGATTAAGGTCAGCTATTCCACCACTCCATTAATAAAAAAGATCATCACAAAGGAACGCAATGAAAATGAAATTGCGGACTGCTCTTGAAGATCCAAGGAAGATTGCCCATTAGAGAGAAAATGCAGGGTGAAATCCCTCGTATACGGGGCGACACTCACACATCAGGCCAACGATACACCAGAAATATACATAGGTATGAAGAAAGGGGCGTTTAAGCAGAGATTTTACATGCACAACAGTTCCTTCAGGGCAAAAACAAGGATAAAGACAGCACTAGCCGCCCGAGTATGGCAGCTAAAAGACAACGGAACACCATTCAGCATTAAATGGAGGATCATAGAGAGAAGACCAGCATACTCACCAGCCTCAAAACGGTGCCAACTTTGTGATGCGGAGAAATATCACGTTATAAAGACTATTAATGACCCTCAAAAACCTGTTTGAACGTACGCAGTGAGACCTTCAAAGCCTGTTTGCATAGGAGACAAGCGCCACTAATAAACTGGGAGGACCGAACAACAAACGAAGAGCCGACCTAATAGAAACGCATAAATAAGTAAAGTGTAATGGACATTTAGGAAATTGTAAGTATAAATATTAAGTATAAATATTAAGTATAAAAATTAAGTATAAAAATGAAGAATATTATAACGGCCTTAAAGAACAAAACACATATATAAAAGACGTAGAAATTAAATAGCCTGCACACCTACCCTCAACTATTTAAAATATTTAAAACAAAAAAGGAAAATATGAATAAAAGATAAAAAATAAATGAAAAATAATTAAATAAGATTAATTACCTGCCTTGGACGAACTGAAACATGGATTATCTCCTCTTAATGGAAAGAAAAGGAAGGGAAATTAATAAGATAAATTAATTATCTCCCTTGCACTAGCTAAATTTAACGGAAAGCAGACCGGAAACCATGCAAAAACAGAACAGTACATATTTACTAAAAAACATAAAATAACAAATTAAAAATTAGAAAATTCATATTAGAATAAAATAGAGTATACAGAGATGGGAATAAGCAATATTTAAATAAAAATGAACATCATTATATAAAAAATAAATGCGGGCCTAGAAATTTTTTCCACGGACAGAAACTACATGACTGACGAGAGCCGAACATCGTTTACGTGTTACCATTAACTGGTTCCTTTTATGTTGGTCTTGGAACCGACGGTACCAATGTTTGTCTGAACTTCTGTACAATTAAATATATATATATATATATATATATAAGAGCAAATAGTTAACAAAACATATATATATATATATATATATATATAAAAGAGCAAATAGTTAAGAAAACTTGTTAAAAAACACTTTTAAAAAGTTAAAAACATATTTAATTTGAAAAGGAAACACTGAATAAGTGCATAATCCTTAATCCGCGGAGTTTCGAAGAAATACTCTTCTTCTCATAAGACGGTAGGAATTAGCAAAATGCGGGATCGGATTTTGCTTGCAAAAGTATTTGATGAAACTACAAGTAAGTCAAAGATCTTACTTGATAACAAAAAGTGAAGCAGAGGGAATATGGTGAATAAAAAGGTGATTTCACCTGAATGGATGGTCTAGTGAAAAGTAAAGTATCCAATGACGGTAAAATCTAAAAATGCAAATCAAAGAAGTTAATTAAATTTCCAATCGCACAATTAAAATCCAAGGGAACCGCGTAATTGGAAGGTGGCCCAAAATAATCCAAAAGGCCGAAATCTGGGGAATAATTCACAAATATGTATAAGGAAAAGGGGAAAGAATTATTAAAAGACAACTAAGATATGCGTTAGACTCGGCTGCCAAGGCAAGGCGTAATTAAGAAAAATGTGTGAAGCAATTGTAATGAGTGAATTTAGTTGTAATTTATATATATATATAAAGAGAGAGCGAGAGAGAAAGAGACAGACAGACAGACAGACAGACAGACAGAGCGAGCGCTTTAAAAATAATACACGGAAAAATCCCAGGGCCCTTTTGCTAACCAACTCATCAGGAGTTAATCGTTGCTATAAAGCATAAATACAAAAAAAAAAAAAACGAATTAAATTATCACAAAAGTGCAAATACTCAAGGATATAAGAGTAAAAAAAACGAATTTTTTTTTGTGAATTTGTGTAAAATAATATACACACACGCGCGCATATATATATATATATATATATATATATATATATATATATATATATATATATATATATATATATATAGTAAAATACACTTATATAAAATGTATGTACAAATAAGATGGAGGAGTATGGAAAATGATAAAAATATATCCCTGCACAATTCCAATAATTTAAATTCTTTCTGCCGGCAAATAGAAGGCCTACGTGAAATAATCGAGACTGACTTCAAAATCTGTAAATTATTTTGAGAGTCAGCCCGATGTAAGGTCCATTTCGCGAAAAATATGAAACTTTCGTTAGGCACCTTTAGGAGGTTTACGTAACTTGCTACCATTACATATTTGATGCGTATGATATATTGGTTCTCGTTATATTATCGAAGTTATGCATCTTTGAGTCTGGTCAATTCCAGATGGGTGACCACTTGGGATTTGTAAGCGTTTCATATTACCTTCCAATGATCAGGATATATATGAATTAAATAGCGTATTTTATGACTGAGCAACACTTGGTGGCTTGATAGTAAAACCTGACAAAGTCTCACGAGTGACCATGCCCTTATTTTATTTTTCAATATTTATTCAGTAAATTATATATTTTATAACATAAATTATAAATCATATTTGAAACCTTACGTAGATAAGTAGCGATTGAGTTAGCTCGTGTGTGTCATGACAATCTGGCTGCAAACAGAGTGTACCCGGGGGGCGTGATTTGATTTGAAGCTGAGGTCAAACGTACAAAATCCCTAGACAAAAGATACAGTCAAACGATCACGACATAAGACATCACATTTTCGAATCGGAGAAACAAATGCATCCAATGGCCTTTTGGCCACGATCACAGTGTAGTATCTGTTTTGATGATGCACTTCACCTTTTCTGTTCTTGGTCACTGGAAGAGAAATCCTTTATGAGTGAGACTATTTAAATTTTTGTTTCTATCCAGAGTGCCCCTTTTTGAAGAGCTGGATTTTCGCTACATTGAAAACTAACCTTGTGTCTAACTCTACGCTCGTAGGGAGGCAAGCAAATAGGAATAAATGTTTCCAATCCGTCTCTCCATGACAGTCAAACGAACAAGATAGGCAAGCAATGTAGGTATACTCTAAGCTGAACGTTACCGATGCCTCTGTTCGACCGCGTCTCTCAATCCTCAAGTTAGAAACTAAGTAAAAATAGACTAGTTTAAGTGAATAATTAATTAGTCGTGAATTCTCTCTCTCCATAAGTGAATTCTCTCTTTAATAAAACCTTGAAAACTCAGCAAAGTCGCCTTGAGCTTGTTACAACCACGAGACAACACAAACACACATGAAACGGCCACTCATGAGGAGATGACAAGAAATAATCACAATAAAACAAGCCCCGTGTGAACACCCCGCGCACGTATGTATAAAAAGGATTTTATTTGATTGGACTGCTTGAACCCTTAACAGAGAAAAGGGTATATGAGCAATCATACGTCGATAAAAATATAACATGTACGATGGCGAATATAATAAAATTGCAACAAACTTGTTACTGTGGTGTTACTGTTATACCGCAAAATCAAACAAGTAAACACCTTTGAATACCTTGGCTGTACTATCACCCCGGATAGCATGTATGAAACAGAAATCAAGAAGAGAATTGGACAATCTAAGACAACTCTTAACAGCATGAAATGCATTTTTACCAAAAGAAAGATAAGCCTCAAGACAAAGATACATGTTATGAGAGCCTACGTATGGTCCATTCTTCTATACGGATGCGAATGATGGATCCTTATCAACGACACAGAACAACGACTAGAAACAGTGGAGATGTGGTTCGTCTGGGAATCATGAAAATCTCATGAACAAAAAGAAAAACAAATGCAGAATTAATGAATATGGCTGGATACAAGAGATACCTTTTTTATCATCAGAGAAAAACAACTAAAATCTTTCGGCCACATAATCGGACTAGACAAACTGTTATGGAGTGGCAAAGTATGTGGAAACAAGAGCAGAGGAAGACAACGCACAAAATTCAAAAACAATTGAAACAAATTTGCAAGAAATAAAGATGGCAGCAACAATGAGCTCATTAGAATCACCGAACACATGGAGAGCCTTCATCGTCGATCTCTGCAAGACCAACCGGACACTTGAAGAAAAAGAAGAGTTTTTAAAGCGACTCTATGTAATCGTCCTCGTAACATTTTCCGTGGAAAATCAAATTTATTTGTATCATATGAATCAGATGATTTTTATGTTCGCATTGGTTTCTCCGGTATTTTTCTAGTCAGAATTATTTCTTTAAAGACATCAAGTACTTATGGCAGGGACCGCGTGAAGGTTTCCAACGTCCTGTGTGGTCCTGGATATGACCTTAAACTATATCCGATGGTAAGGCCCCAGCTTGTGGGCTTTGAGGAGTGTGGAGCCATCCTTTAATTGCCGTTGCTCCCAGGTCCACTCTGATCTGGAGTGGTAGTACCTGTTAGGGTCCCAACTATGGGTTAAAAATAGAAACCGACGTGAAAACTACAAATATATTCTATTAAAAAAAAATTTCTTCAAAATCACAAGATTTGGCATTAAATAACCCAAAAGGGTTGATATGCCGTAAAACAAAACCAACCAACCAACGTCCTGTGTGATTATGATTTTGAGGAACGAACTAGATTCGAACATGATACATACAGGTCGTCAGCCTTTGCCATTAATTACTTCATCACCGTCATCACAAAATCAAATAAACTAGAAAGACGTTCAGAGCGCTATTAAAGCATCTCTTTCCAGCAGGAGTATCTCTCCCCAGTCGGGTGTGTTCGGATATAAATGGCCCTAATCGCAGATCATTTTTAATTTCATTCATGAAAAATAAATAAATAATGCCTTACTATTTTTATGCTTACAACGAGAATATCTCATTTTTACTTATATATTAGATTCTTCTGTTTTTGTTTTGTTTGCGTTTATATAAAGCAAGCAAATAAAAATGGATGCTGTAAGCTACATCCGGGTTCTGATAGGCAGCCATCTTATCTGGGCTGTCCAACATTGTACATTGATCGTCGCAGCACTAAATTTATCCGGATATGCAAATACCAGAGCCATTGTTATTTCGAGATCCACGCTTCCCCGGGGGAGGGGATGAAAAATCGATTGTAGACTGTGACCAAATCAAAAGAAAGAACGATTAATCTGCTGAAGAGTAAAGTTTTTAAACGCGCCATATTCGATTGTGAGAGGAATGCAATGCGTTGATTCTACCAATTGTCCGATGAAATCGAACAAAAAAGCTGTGAAACTTTCTTTCAATCGGATCGTTCAAGAGAAAAGATGATGAACGCAAAAAATCCGAATAGAATTAAAATATTGAATACTTATATATATATATATATATATATATATATATATATATATATAAACACTACGTATATGCATAAATGTTTACGCAGTGTCGCGTTTCAGAGATATTGATTCATCAGGCCATGGCGTCAACTTTAAAAAAGAAACACTTACTTATTGCAATATTTATAGGCACCGTTTAAGAAAATAACTTGAACCACGTCTTGATCAAGCAATGTCGCTTAAACGAAACGCGCTGAAGCATGTGTGTATATGTGTAGCTAACAATATTTGTATAAATACATTTACTATAAGCACTGTCTGCTCATTCAAAGAGCACTTTTTAATAAACACTCTGGTTTCAGTGGATTTACACCAAAGAAACTAAAATTATACAAGTCAAGTATTGTATATATATATATATATATATATATATATATATATATATATATATATATATACTAGCAAAATACCCGTCGTTGACTGGGTTCAAAAACAGCCTACAGAAAATGGACTCTGATTTATGAAAGTATGATAGGTTATGAAAAGGAAGGGTTGTAAAGAGATAGCTTCCAATTTGGGGGTATCAAAACCAAAGCAAAATATGATGAAAATAAAAATTAAATAGATAAATTCCATAATTTATTATACCATACCTGTTCACACTGAAACACTTATCACAATATTCTGTGGATCTATATTAAAAAAAAAAACCTTGTTAAACTTTCTGCCATACTTCCATTCTATGGAGGTCAGGTGCGAACGAACACCCCATAATTTTATTATACCATATTTCTTCAAACCGAAACATAATTATCAAAGTATACTTACGCAGATAGATATGAAAAGTCTGTGCCTATTTCCATCCTATGGAGGCCAGGCGCGAACGCAGACCCCACAATTTTATTATACCACCCCTATTTAAGTTAAAACATATTTATCAAAGTATTCTTATGTACATTTATATCAAAAACACTTGTAAACGTTTTTTTTTTTATTTTTTATTTCCATACTTTGTGGAGGAGGCGCGAACGCAGATCCCACAATTTTAATGAATCACCGTTCTGCCAGATCAAACATACCCATTCTTGTGTCTCGATACATTTTCTATCATTATATGTAATCAGTTTTTTAAAATAGTCAACATATAGGAGCCTATTCGTGACCAGACACACACACACACACACACACATTCAGATTTATATTATATATATATATATATATATATATATATATATATATATATATATATATATTGTGGAAATATACTATATTTTCCTATAATACATACCAATCCTTATTTAAGAAGCTCAATGCAATTACAGAGCAATATAATGAATGAATGATAAAAGACTATATTGCAAAGTTCAAGATGTTGACCATCTTACAATTTATTCCTTTTATTCAGTTGACATTTGCAATTATTGACAGCATCTGTTTCCTAGCACAAAAGTAATCGCTTAATTATTATATCAATTAGTTAATATATTTCGTCCTTATTTTATCAGAAGAAATAGCAACAGTCCATACCCAAAAGGAAATAAAGTGCGTTTTAACATGATTAAAATCCGAAAATTGGAACAGAAGATGTAAATACCTTATAATATGTTTGCATTACGCCATTTTTAATATATCCACTAATTGATATAATAATCAAGTGATCGATTTTGTGCTACGAAACACATACTGTCAAGAATTGTAAATGTCTACTGCATTAAATGAATAAATTGTAAAATAGTCAACATCATGAACTTTGGAATATAGACTTTGTCATTCATTCACTATATATATATATATATATATATATATATATATATATATATATATATATATATATATATATATATATTGAAAAATTAAAAATAATTATGGTAATAACTATATATATATTGAAAAATTAAAAATAATTATGGAAATAATTACATATATACATATATATATATATATATATATATATATATATATATATATATATATATATATATATATATATATGGCCTACCATTTCTCCATATATATAATAAAATGAGTGCAGAAATTTCCCTCTGGACCAAAGTATTGTAGGTTTGCAACAACAGATGCCACATAAAAATTCAATACATCCAGGCTATTAGCCACTATCTTATGTAACTTTCGAACACCTTATCCGACACATTCACTCGCGATAATAAAATCTTAGAGGCAACGCTATCACAATCGCAACATTCTTTTGTAGGAAGGTGTAGTTATTTTTCCCTCTAAATATTTAGTTCTACCACCACTACCATTCAACACCGGAAGAATGTCTACACGTTCCACATAATGTAGGCTTTCACTGCCGTTACTGGCTCATAAAACACAGATATACCATCAACTTTCCAGTATTAAAATAAAAAAATAATAGTATCCCTCTGGGAAATCAGCTTTCTCTGATTGGTTGCCCGCTTATTCTCTTATGCCGGAATTACTTTATTCTAAACAAACACTCATAAACATTACAATTTGGCGTCAACATTAAAAAAAAACATTACATTATGGTCATAAACTATACTGGTTTTATTTATTTAATTTTATTGGCAACTGCTTTCTTTATTTTTTTCTTAATTTTGTTTCTTTGGTTTAGCGAACACATACATTTTGTGTTTTGATTGTGTGCGAAATGTTAGTTTGCTATTTTAAAAATTATAACCTGCTTCGTTTTTTTAGCCTAATACGTTCAAACAGCATTCGAAAAAATATTTACGGCATAACTTAGCGTAGTATAAACACCTCCCACTCTCCGCATGCTAAGAACGGCTTCCCGGGTTGCGGGAGGGGATGTTTATTCCGAAAGCCGTTCTTCTACATTCTTCTTTCTTTCTTCTTTCTTTGTGTTCATCAAAAAAAACAACCTATCGTCATAAATTGCTAAACTTTACAGTTTATATTTTTTCTTTTTGTTGGCAACTGTTTTCTCTGTTTTTTTTGGGGGGGGGATTTTGTTTTTGAATTGTTTAAGTTTTTTTTTATTTAACAACCACATAAATTTTGGGTTTAGTTTAGGTATGAAGTGTTAGTTTCGTATTATGACGTAACCGGTGTCGTTTAACACCTAATAAGAAGTACGTATCTACTTTTATGCCTAATACGTTTAAAAGCCTTTCACCTAACAAATTATAAACAGATGTTGGCAAAAAAACATTTCTCTACAGGACGCAATAGTTCTAAAAAAACAAATACAATCATAATAAATGTATGAATTAAACTTCTGTCAACCTTAACATTATTCTAATGTTTCATAAATGCCGGCAACTTATTTGGAGCAATTCAGCATGTTAACATGCATAAATAAATATAAAATAACACTCGATAATCGTACCAACTTATAAAATTGCATTAACTTCAACACATGATGCAATTCTGCTGAAATGCATATACAGCCTCTTTAAAGTCTTCGTAATAGCTCAAAATTTAAACATTAAATACTGGAACCATAAAGTATAAGAAAAATAAAGTATGCAGCATAAAAGATCGCCCGTTTTACTTTTCGAACAAACTTCATGTGTATGATGAATCTTATGAAACATTTGAAACTGTTGAAAATGAAAGAAATGAAATTGATTAATATAGCCATCAACAATTACTTTACACACACACAGACACACACAGATGTATATATATATATATATATATATATATATATATATATATATATATATATATATATATATATATATATGACAAGGTTCAAAAGAGAGTCGCAAACCTGATAGGCCTTGAACTGGCATCTAAGCTTCAGCCTCTGTCCCATCGACGAAATGTTGCATCCCTCTGCCTTTTCTACAAGTATTTTAGTGGTGAATGCTCTGACGAACTGCAATCACTTGTGCCCCCACGACGTGAGCACTCTCGACAAACCCGACAAGTTGCTAAATCCCACCCCCACACTGTAGAGATCCCTAGATGTAAAATATCTTTTTACTCCAATAGTTTCTTCCCCAGAACCGCTAGACTCTGGAATTCCATTCCAGGTCCCTGCTTCCCCAACAGTACTGACGTGCAGAAGTTCAAGTGTAACTTGAACCGACATCTTGCTGCCCAAATCCCTACATAGTACCCCAGCAGTTGTTGCCCCTGATAGTAGCCCCCTACACCAAAGTGGCAATTTGCCTGGTTTGGGGTGAAAATGTAATTAAAAAAATACAGTGTCACCTATTTAAAACTGCAAATTTAAGTTAAATTGATTGTAACTGTTTAAACCACATATACCTCATTTGATTCGCCTTTTATTCCTCTATAATTTAACCTGTTCATATTTGACTTTTAATTGAAGTATCCTAGTGTTCACGTCAATTAAAAATAAAATCTTCAAAGCGAGAAGGCAAAAAGAAACTCCGCACAATGAAAAATTGTTATATAAATGCAACCTTAGAACATTAATGCAATACAAATACAACAGAAACACAATGAACTAGTTAATATTTAGTCGCATAGCTTTTCTGCAATTTGATAGCCTGAAATTTTGGCATTCTCTTGAATTAGTCATCGGCAATAGTCCGGTGAAAGGGCATCCAAATTCTCTTTAATTTTTTTTCCAAAGTTCTTCCAGATTTAAAATTTTATTATTGTGCAGCTGTTGCTTAATGAAATGTCATACGTTTTCTATAGGATTGAGGTGTGGAAATTATGCAGATCAATTCAAACACAGAATATCATGATCTTCAAGAACATCTTGACATTGCCAGCTGTGTGAATGGGAGGATTATCTTACTTGAAGATGGGAATCTGTTTCTGAGGCTGCAGATCATGTTTTACGGCCGGGCATTGCCGGGTAGCCTGCTGGTATATATATATATATATATATATATATATATATATATATATATATATATATATATATATATATATATACTTTTAGCTTCCTAGCTTTCTTCCACTGAAACTCTTGTGTTTAATAAAATGTGCTCGGTGAATGACCAGAGCGTGATTATAGTATGTTTATACAAACATTATTTGCTACATATGTGCATAGATGTTTCTGACGTTCCCCTTTAAGAGACATCAGGCCCGCGTATTTCACGAGAAGAGAATGAATAATCAAGATTCTTGAGTTTGGTCTCCGAAGGAATATGCTGGTCTAAAGACTCTTTTCTGCAGTGTCTCTCTAAATAGAAGTACTATAGAAACGTGTATGCACATATGTAGCCAATAATGTTTCTATAAGTAAAAATACTATGTAAGTGTGTATGTGTGCGCGTGCGGGTTTTGTCACAGATGATCAGACCAACATTAGTACCGACGGTTTCAAATACAAACAAATGGCACCAACATTTTCTCACCTATGTCAGACTCGTATAAGCATATCTTTCTGTATCTCCAGAAAGTCGCTGCTAACGGTGACAAATGTATAAATGGAATATTGGCAACTAGCATGGGTTCCCGGCGTAGCCCGGGTGTTTGGAGGTGTATGCTGAGCAAAAAAAAAAAAGGTCAATTTTTTTAAACTTTGACCCCTATTATGACCCCTTAACATTTATTGTTTTGGGCTCACATCGAGTTATTAATGTCCAATTAACCTATATCTAAAATTTCAAGTGTTTAGATCCCAAATTGTCGGAGGAGTTTGGTAGAGTTCTGAAAGGTCAAATCTTTGAACGTTTACCCCTTAATCGCCAAATTTCTGTTCGAAAACCGATCAGATCGATTTTCCCAAATCTCATTACCCCGTATATCAAATTTCGAGTCTGTAGACTAAAAATTGACAGAGTTACTGCGTAGGGAAATGTACACACACACACACACACAAACACTTTCACTTTTATAGATATATAGATTACTAAATGTGTAAGCAATGCGACCTCCCGACACATTTGCGAAAAATTAAAGTTCAAACTGTTTTCAAACTGTTTTCAACCTCTTCAAACTCTTTTTTCCAGTTGGCTTGTTTTATTTTGCTGCAAGAAGCAAAAATTAACATGCGCTACGCGTTAATCTCACGAGATTTCCGTCGACCATGATAACCGTACTTTCGTAATCGCCATATTATTTTAGCCAAATATCCTCGACACTAGAACAAACGGCGTCATGTTGTAAGACTTTTTCTTACTGTCCACATCACAAGAAGCTGAACTGACTTGCACTCATACGGATGCGTTCAAAAAAAAAAAAGAAAAGAAAAGAGTAATGTTAAAATGGAAGCGTACGAGAAATCCAAACGGGAATTGCATAGATAAAAGTATATAAATAAAACTTAAATAATCAACAAAAGAAAAGAAATTTATAAAGACGGAGTCCATGGAAGACGCAACACATATCTTAGACACTCTTGTTTTTGTCATATATTATGATTTTATATTTTTACTAGTGGGTGGGGTCCTGGTTTTGCCCAGTTGTAAAATGCGCTTTAATATATTTCAATTCGTGCAGATTTTCTATTTATTATTACAGAGCCAATTTAATGTATCTAACATATACTACTGATTTTGAAAGTTTAAAAAAAAAATGACTAGAATACTATGAGGTAGATTGTAAACCAAAACATTTAGCGCACCAACCGTTTTCATACCATTTGAGCTATCAACAGATGAGAAAGATTTAAAATTAAACCACTTCAAGCTATTAATGAATTTGCACATGCGCAAAAGTAATAGAAATGTGTCGCCAATTTGAAATGAAGATTTTTCATTTCAACTTGCCGAATATTTCTGTACACATTATTCATCCAAACAAAGATTTTACTCGTTATAAATCATCCTTTGTGTATGATTACTGTTTCCTGTTAATTTTAGTGTTATGTGATCAGTAGTTTAAGAGTTTATCTGTTAAATATTTTCACACAAACACACGCACACATATATGCATTTGCTGTTTTATTTATATAAAATAATAAATATTCTTAAATGAGGGATCATTACGAGTTAAAATTTAAGTTTTGTTTTTAGATAAAATAATTTAAATTAATTTATGGTAATTGTTAACTATCTTGTTGGTAATTTTATAGATTTTAATTATTTTCTGATAATTATTCGGAATCTTAACCTCCAGTCTTTTTGTGTGTGTGTGTGTGATTTTAATTAATTCATCATAATCGTCTTATATTTCTTTTTGTTTTTTTTGTTTTTGATTTTTTTTTTTTTTACAAAAAGATCAACTCTTAACAAGGCCCGGAGGCCACTTGAGGATAACGGTTAATGAGTGTACGGTAATCAATGGGACAATATCGTAGTAATGAAAGTAGTGAAAATTTGGTAAATTGGATTAGTTAATTAGTTTATAATAGTTAAAATTACCTCAACTAGAAAACTAGTTAGACGGTCGACCCGAAAGGCGCACCTGTTGAGGAAACTTCTCAACTTATATACTCAACGAATTTTTGATCTATCGGCTTAAATAATGATATATAGAATAATAAGATATGTGGAAAACGTTGTAATCCATTTCCATCCGGAAAAAGGGCTGCTAAGGGGTCAAAATTATAAAATTCATACATAGAGATCGTCGGATTTTTCTGTTTTCAACTGTTTGCGCAGTCGTGAAGCATGACAGTTTTTTTTTTATGTTAAGAATGCGTAAGTTAGAAACCACCTGATAAGAATTGATGAAAGGTGGTCTAATCATTATCGTGCGCGAGTCGCGGTCTTAAGGTTTTTTTTGCTTTTGGTTTCGATCCCGGCTCGAGTTTTTTTCTTCTTTAACATGCAAAAAGTGAACTGTTTTTAAAAAAAAACCCAAAATACTCGCATGCATATGTCTCAGTGTTTTCGTTTGTTTTTACTTCAGTTTTTAAAAGGAATTTAGCAGTACGCTTAATACCTTCGGTATTTCTGTTCAGAATAAATAAGAATTCTGCATTAATTAATATTTATGCGTATTTTACCGGGCAACGCCGTGTACCTGTTAGTATATAAGTAAAAGTGAGAATGTGTGTGCATGAGACAGGACATTACTCCACCTGTATACTCAACATTTTTATGTGAAGATTGGAATTTAGTATATAGGGTATTCAGACATATAGAAACCTTTTTAATCAGTTTTTATCAGGAAAAAAAGGGTTGCTAAGTTGTTAACATTGAAAAATTGATACTTGTAGGTCACCGAATTTTTACATGTTTTTCAACTATTTCACAAGGTTTGAAAACACTTTTTAAATAACGTGGCCAGCTGATCTGATGATTATCGTACTTGACTCGCTGTATTTAGGTTTTGATTTCGAGCTCAGTTTGAGTATTTTTTTTTTTTAATTACAAGAAGTGAACTGTTTAGAAAAAATACTCGCATGCATCTGTCTCGGTTTCATTCGTTTTTTTTTTTGTTTTTTTTTTTTTTATACTCCATTTTGTTCTTAAAGGAATTTAACGTTACGTTTAATACCGAGCAACGCCGGTTACATCTTCTAGTTTTATATAAAATAAACGAAATTTTGTGAAACACGCACTTGCATTGGAATACTGAAGTTGGTTATTTATAAAAAAAAAATTTTTTGCATGCATCAATGCAAAACTACATTTTCCTGACACAGAAAGCGACCTTTAGTGAGTAGACGCCGTGACACTCAACCTTTTCTGTTGCGAGTCTTTTGGATATTAGATTTGCAGGAGGAACTCTGGAGTCAGTTTTCGATCACAGACAAAAAGTCGAGAATTTAAAAGCTTATTCTTAAAAGCTGGCAGATGTTGAAAACTTGGGAGAATAACGTAACCCGAACTTTACACTCCAAAAAAAAAAAAAAAAAAAAAAAAAACACTCTATTCGTCTGTTTAAAAATCTGCAAAGCGAACCAAGCAATCTTTCTCCATCCTTGACAAATACTTTATTTCCATACGGTCTGAAAATGACACGCGTTTTATAAAACAGAAACCCGTATGGAAATGTTGAAAAAAACGTATTTTTACTGGGTTGAGAAAAAGTTCTTGCGGAATTTTCCATTTTGATTTGAAATGATGTATTTTCAAATAAGTTTTCGTTATAAAACATTTACTTTATATATCATTTAAAAAGAGCGTTTCTCGTCTCCATCGCATTGCTTTAATTACAATCGTTTTAAAACAATTATGTCTTCTTTTTGGAACGTTGAATACAAGATGGAAAACAACCGAATTCGCACAATTTCTTATTTCAATTAAAGCTAGGCCGAAAAGTTGCTGAAACAGCTCGAGATATCAACAAAGCATTTGAGTCAGGAACTACTATTGAAGCACAGCACAATGGTAGTTTAAGAAATTTTGTGACGGCATTGGGAGTCTTAAAGTTGATGAGCGTAGTGGTCGGTCATCGGATGTTGAAACATCAATTAAAAGCCTTAGTCGAAAGCAATCTACGCACAACTGTTCGAGAACTTCTTTCTGAATTAGATGTAACGTATACGATGCATTCCAACCTGGTGCAACCCTGGTTTCAGGAAGGGTTGTGGAGCTTCGTCGGCGTCTAACCACTGAGCTGAGCGTCGCCGGTTGTCGTAGAGAACCCACTTTTCATCGCAAGTCACAACCCGGTCGAGAAACGGGTCGTTCTTGTTGCGTAAAAGAAAGATGACACTTCATAACAGCACTTCTTTTGGTTATTGTTAAATTTGTGAGGCACCTGTTTATCAAGTTTTTTTATTTGTCTTTCCAATCTCTCTCAGGTGGTTGTTCTTGTTGAGTAGAAGTATGGAAGATGACGTAGTCGCAATAGAACAAAAGAAAGCTGAAAAAACTCAATGCAATTTTTCTATTTTAAGCAAAAGCCTTTATATCTGGTATTTCCAACATAATATTCAAAGTTCATTTCTCCTTCTCCTTTTTCACCTCTGCTGTGACGTCATCTACATCTTGAATACGTGCTTCTTTTGTCTCTGTCGTAACGATACATCGCACAGCCGGCTTAGTCATTTGCATATCTTAGCTGCTGCTGCTGCTTCCAGCTTCAGCGGCTCTGTTACAAGACTATTGTTCTCATCTATAGTGTGTTTTTTTCACGTAGGACTTCCTCAACTGCATTGGTCACTTAATGATGAGCTACACAAGAAACATTGCGAATTTATGTGGTTTAACGAGCATCACTATTTGACGAAACGCTTTGAGCTTGCTCCGTCTGCCAAACTAGCTGGGCATCTGGAGAGATCTGTGGCGTAGTGGATAGAGTACTTGGAAAAATTACTTCGGACTTCTATCCAGTCATGACTGACGAAACGAGAACATGCAATCTCCAGGGTTTCAATGAAGGGTTCCGTTCGAAATTTCGTACAGATTTCTGAGTTCGACAGGAATATTTCCGATTTCGACAAGAGACATTCTGAAAAACGTCGGAGATTACATCAACCAAAATACTGTGAATATGACACTGAAGATGAGAACAGTAGTCCGAAGAATCCAAATAATATGAATAACGCATCCTCATCTTTATAATTCAGGAGTTAAACATCCGATGAAACTGTATAATATTTGAATATTAATTTTTAAAACTGATATTTTGTTAATTAACTGTTGTTGCTGTAATGACTTTTTTATATTAGAAAAAGCATAACAGCATTTTACATAATCTATGTATTAATACCGTAGTACGTTTAACGTTTAGTTGTTGCTTCTTGTGTACTAGCATTTCAGCCCGGCGTTACCCGGGTGTTTTGGAGGTGTATGTTGAGTGAAAAAAAAGTGGTAGTAGAAAGGCAGGCTCGAACCCGAACCGCAAAGGAGGGAAAGAACAGGAAAAGCTGATGTCTTTGCTGTTACAACCACCGCTTAACCGGAAGTGACTTAGGTTTAAATTAAGGCTAGACAATCGAAAAGAGGGGATGACTTTCGAAAATACCGGTGAAAAAAGCGACCCCTCCTTGTAGAAAACTGCCCACTTGTGGGCGAAGAAATTAATGATTTAACCAATTTTTCGGTATTTGTCGTCGAAAGGGTCGAGCTTCAAAACGATACTGATCTTGTGAAAATTCGTCGCCATCTGTCGAAAGTTTTAGGCAGACATGCAAACAGAATACATACATTGATATATAGGTAGCTCAAATTTTCGACCCAAATCGATTAAAAAGCTTGCCCTATCTCTGAATACCCTTTATGTAAAATTTCAAATGTTTAGACCAGAAATTGTCTGAGTAATTTGGTAGAGACCGCAGAGGTCAATTTTTTATTTACTTTGACCCCTATTGTGACCCCTTAACATTTATTGTTTTGGGCTCAAATTACATTATTAAGTTAGATCCATGTCCAAAGAACCTATATCTAAAATTTCAATTGTTTATGCCCCAAATTGTCGGAGGAGTTTGGTTGAGTTCTCAAAGGTCAAATCGTTGAACTTTGACCCCTTAACAACCAAATTTCTGGCCGAAAACGGATTACAAAGATGTTTCCAAATCTGTCTACCATGTATGTCAAATTTCAAGTCTGTAGACTGAAAATTGACAGAGTTATTGTGTAGGGAAATGTACACAGACAGACAGACACACACACACACACAGACACTTTCACTTTTAAAGATATATAGATAGTTTTTGTTCAGCCGTTGAAAATAACAACACAAGATGAGAACGGTAGTCTGATTAATCCTAATAAAACAAATTATCGATCCGTATCAAAAATATAAATGAAAAGGCAGAATAAGAGTGAGACTTTAGACACATTATTTGATCTTCTTTTTATTTACAGAGGCATGTGCGTGAATGAAATATGGTATCGGTTTTCCCCCCTTGACTGGCGATTGGATACGCGGCGTTACGTTACGCAGGTGCTTATGAAGACCTACAATAAACGTTAAATTGATTCATTCATTAACTATAGTTGAAAGGTCATTTAACTAAGATTAATCTTTATTAATTCTTAATGGAACGCAAACAGATACGACCTGATCTTTTTAAGATGTGTAATTAATTATACAAGTTGTTTGAATGCTAATAAGTGATTCGTTTTCTTGATATTACCTTGGAGCAAATCAAGAACACAAGCTGATTATCATATCCGGTGATTCTAAGAATCCAATATCATATCCGTTGGGTTTTTTTTTACGATTGAACTAATATTTTCTCTAAAACTTTTACAAAAAGCACTATATCAATTTCATCCACTCTCTATCTGTGCTCAAATCTAAACATAAAGGCCATTAACAAAGCGCATTTCCTAGAACTGTCCGCCTACTCTTTCCAGCTCACTACAAAATGGTCGTTTTCAAGTCCAATGTAAGTAAGTTCTTGTTGAGCCGTCCCCTTAAATAATCAAATTCCACCCAATTTACACCATTAACGATCACTAAGCTGTTGTCCCAGTGACCATCGGTAACTCAGTAACTCCTATCTCCGAATGATCTTTGATAAGTGGTGACTTCCTTGTAGAAAAGCACGGTGTTATAGTTGTGATAAAATAAATAACCCATAGAGATATAAATCATTGCAAAATTTTAGATAAAACAACTGGAAATGAGTCACGGACATTACTTATTGAACGCCTCTTGTACTTTGAATTGCAGATGTTTACAACCTTTACGGTGTCTTTCTTGTAAATATCAGGTATCTATCCTAGGACCAACTCTCTTCCTTATCTACATCAATGATCCCCCAAATCACATCCTAAGATCATTCGTAAAAATATATGCTGACAACACTACCATCTATGGCAACACTTCGCAAATGCCCAATATCTCTCTGATTCTCTTCGCTCTCGTCTTGGTCACGTGATACAATAGGGAAATGAATAGTTATTTAATTTTAATGCATTTAAAACCAAGCTTCTATTTTCATCACCAACGCTCTGACCTCATCGGGCATCAATTGAAATGAATGACTCTCGTCTGTGGGAGGCTCCATGTTTTGACAAACTGCTGCGTCTGATCTTTACTACTGATCTGAGATGGAACACGTACATAAACTCCGTTGCCAATGTCGCTGGAAAAACGAGGTGATTATTCTACCACTCCAGTGGATATTTCACTGCTGATGCAATTTTTTACCCGTATAAGAGCCAGGTACGTCCTAAAATGAAGTACTGTTGCCACATCTGGGCAGGAAGTGCTAGAAGTCCCCCATCCTGTCTTGACAGAATTCAAAATAGACTTCATAAACTAGTATAGGATGCCCTTTTCTCTTCCCTGCAACCTCTTTCCCACAGAAGAGACATTGTGAGTCTGCCTCTGGCCTATCGTTATTTTCATAGCAAGTGCTCGTCTAGGCTCCAATCTATCGTTCCCCCCCTCACCAAACTTTCACGAAAACACCCATTTAGGTGAAACCACTATCAATAATTTCCCCCATTCTTTATCCGTGCCTAAACATAAACCTAGATTCCATTAACAAAGCTTCTTTCTTAGAACTGCACCCCCGTTGAACTTTCTTCCGTTTGCCCGCTTTCGAACTGACTATAATGTGGTCATCTTCAAGTCTAATGTAAACAAATTCTTGATGAGCCGTCTACTTAAGTAATCCAATTTACCAAATTTCCACGAGTAACGGTTACTAATATACTATATAAAGTCTTTTGTCGCACTGTCAATGATATTAAAAGGTATACTTTGTCTATTAAAAAATTTATTAAAACGAACTTCTTAATATACGCAGTCATGGATATGCGTGCGGCTTCATAAAGGTTTACTAATTTCCGTATTGGTGCCCAATTCATGTAAAATGATCCAAAAACAGTCTGAAGTATTCCACAAGTTTCTGTGTCATTTTTCCAAGATTAAAACAGAATTTTATTGAATATCGTTCTTCTAAAATGCCCTGACGTCCATATTACATTTTTGAAATGTACCAATGGTGAAAATCAGGCATTAGTAGGGTGTATTCCAATTCCTACTGTAGCTGTTCATTTGAACTTCAAATCATAAAATTTGGTCAGCATTTCATAAGATGTATAGCAATAACATATTCAATTTTCAAGAGTCTACAACAATTTTAAATGCATGTACAAAAAATGTCTGGAAACTTATTTAAGGAACTTCGTACATACCACGTATGGTCATTTTTTTAAGAAACTCAGCAGACATCTCCTTGTGTCTTTCCTGTATTAGAAATTTTATTTATTTTAGTTAAACAGACGATCGATGGCCACAAGACGAGACGATCACGGCACACATAAAATGCAGCGTAGATGAAAAGAAGCGACGATGCAGAGAATAAAAAGACCATGTGTAAGCAACTACAACATATGTATTATAAAAATACCTTTTATTTATATATATTGATTGCTCATCAGCGAAAACATTACATTAGGATGTTGGTAATAACTTGCAGTCTTCGTTGGAAAAAATCAAACTAGAAAAATAGAGGGGAAACCAATTATTCTAATAGATTTATATATATATATATATATATATATATATATATATATATATATATATATATAAGTGAACGTGTCTGTCTGTCTGTCTGTCTGTCTGTCTGTGTGTCTGTCTGTCTGTGTACATTTCCCTACGCAATAACTCTGTTAATTTTTAGTCTATAGACTCGAAATTTGAAATACCGGGTACTGAGATTTGGGAAAATCGATGTGACGGGTGTCAGTCAGAAATTTGGCTGTTAAGGGGTCAAATTTCAACGATTTGGCCTTTAAGAACTCTACCAAACTCCTCCGACAATTTTGGGTCTAGACACTTGAAATTTTAGATATAGGTTTCTTGAACCTGGATCTAACTTAATAAAGTGATTTGAGCCCGAAACTATAAATTTTAAGGGGTCATAATAGGGGTCAAATTAAAAAAAAATTGACTGCTTTTTCTTTTTTGCTCAACATACACTTCCAAATAATCGGGCAACGCCGGGCACCCATGCTAGTATATATATATATATATATTTTTATTTTTTTTTTACACAGTGATCACCACTTATCAAGGCCCGGAAGCAACTCAGGGATAAGGGTTATTGCAAGTACATTACGTTAGTGTGGAGATTTGATGAAGTGTTTAATTAGGGGGGCGGTTCATTAGGAATTTGTTAACATTGGACTTGAAGACATCCAAGTTGTAGTCTGGAGGGAAGCAGGCAGACGGAACAGAATTCCACAGGCGTGCAGTTCTAAGAAAGAAGTTTTGTTCATGGAATCCGCGTTTTGATTTAGGCACAGATATAGAGTGGGGGAAATTTTTCACAGTGGATTCAGCTAGACGGGTGTTTTTCGTGAAAGATTGGCGACGGGGGACCAGAGATTGGAGTTCAGACGAGCACCTGCCATGAAAATAACGATAAAACAAGGATAGGCTCGCAACGTCTCTTCTGTGGGAGAGAGGTTGCAGGGTAGAGAAAAGGGCATCCTCCACTAAACCACGAAGTCTATTTTGTACTCTGTCAAGGCATGATAGGCTGTTTTTGGCAGCTCCTGCCCAAATATGGCAACAGTATTCCATCCTTGGACGTACTTGGCTTTTATATAGATAGAGAATTGCATCAGTAGTGAGATATCTTCTGGAGCGGTAGAAGGATCCCACAATCTTTCCAGCAACCTTGGCAACAGACTTGATGTATGTGTTCCATTTCAGATCAGGAGTAAAGGTCAAACCCAGAAGCTTGTCAAAACACGGGGCCTCTCCCAGACGAGAGCCATCCATCACAATTGATGCCAGATGGGGATCAGAGCGTTGATGATGTAAGGATAGGAGTTTGGTTTTGGATGCATTAAAGGTAACCAGCCACATCTTCCCCCACTGAACCACGTGCTCGAGATCAGAGGAGAGAGAATCCGAGAGAACTTTGTCATTTACAGTCTTTGATGTGTTGCCGTAGATGGTCGTGTCATCAGCATAGATGTCAACGAATGATTTAAGTATGTGTTTAGGGAGGTCATTGATGTAGATCAGGAAGAGAGCTGGGCCCAGGATTGACCCCTGAGGGACTCCATCATTTATATTTCAGGCCTCCGATTTTTGTCCATCTATCTCTACTCTTATGAACCTATCAGAGTGAAATGATTTAATGATTGAGAAAACATTTCCAGTTATACCGTAGCTGGAAATCTTGTGAAGTAGACCCTTATGCCATACCTTGTCGAAGGCCTTTGATATGTAAAGAGCAATTGCCCTAGACAGGAAGTCTTTGTCAAGAGATTCACTAATCCTGTGAGATATAACCGTCAGCACATCTGCGGTAGATCTTGCAGAGCGGAAACCATATTGTGTGTCACTAAGAAGGTTATTCCTGCTGAGGTGGTTGACTATTTCTCTATTTAATATGGATTCCAGCAACTTACTCATAACACACAGGAGACTTATTGGTCTGTATTGAGAGGGAGATGACTTATCACCTGAATTCTTAAATACAGGGCAAACTGATGAGGTCTTCCAGGGGGTCGGAAAGCACTTCTCCTTAAGGCAGCGCTTAAATAGTTTCGTAAGTATGGGAGCAAGTTCTGGTTGAAGCTTTTTTAACACTATAATTGGGATGCCGTCAGGGCCAGTTGCTTTACTGGAATCTAGGTTCTTTATTAGCTTGGCGACCTCATGCACGGATATTTGTATGTTACCTAGCTTGTTCTGTGTTATAGGAGGAAATATGGGGAGTTGATGGCCTTCGTCGCATAGGGTAGAATTTGCTGCAAAGTCCTTTGCGAATAGTTTGGCCTTGTCTGACGCTGATGAGATGACCTCTGGTCCATTTATAATGGTTGGGATAGAACGCACACTTCTGTTCAGGATCCTATTTGTTATTTGCCATATTTAAATGAATAAGAATGAATCGAAGTCCATTTCATTTGAAGTAGGGCGTAATGGACACCACTGCGTTTTGTTGATGAATGCCGGGATATTGACTGACATAGCTTGACTGGGATATTGCTAACAACAAATACATCGAAAAGAAAAACACTTAACTACAATACCCTTGGTTGTGTTGAGGTGACAGTAATACAAACATAGAATAACGATCTGGGCGCGTTGTTCGAAACCAGCCCGTTCCATACACGTGTATATCACGTATGGATGTTGACAACCTTCATCAACAGAATCAAGCGAATCGAAAAGTCTTCCAATGTCGATTCATACGAATTAATTTTACCAGATATTGTAAGAAAGAATACCACGAGAGGATAATAACATCCCAGTATCCAACGCGGTCAATTATCATACTCGTTGGTCTTGCCCTAAAAACGCAGCGCAATAAAACCACAAGAATATGATATAAGTTTATTAGGTGTTATTCCATTGGAGAAAAGAATAATAGCCTATATCCTCCAGAGCTTGATATTAGCATTCGTTCACCTGCAATATGCTAACATTAAATGTGCGAAAGAGAACAGGTCATAGAGAGCATCAATAAAGCATTATACAAAAGACTATATTAGTGAGAACGCAGTAAAAACAATATAAAACCCAAAAAATTTCTTGCTCAGATCGATGGAAAAATAGTTCGATCATATATATATATATATATATATATATATATATATATATATATATATATATATATAGTTAGATCATATGTATATATATATATATAGTTAGATTATATATATATATATATAGTTAGATCATATATATATATATATATATATATATATATATATATATATATATATATATATATATCAACTTTGCAGCAAATTCTACCCTATGCGACGAAGGCCATCAACTCCCCATATTTCCTCCTATAACACAGAACACGCTAGGTAACATACAAATATCCGTGCATGAGGTCGCCAAGCTAATCAAGAACCTTGATTCAAGTAAAGCAACGGGCCCTGACGGCATCCCAATTATAGTGTTAAAAAAGCTTCAACCAGAACTTGCTCCCATACTTACGAAACTGTTTAGGCGCTGCCTTAAGGAGAAGTGCTTTCCGACTCCCTGGAAGACCTCATCAGTTTGCCCTGTATTTAAGAATTCAGGTGATAAGTCATCTCCCTCTCAGTACAGACCAATAAGTCTCCTGTGTGTTATGAGTAAGTTGCTGGAATCCATATTAAATAGAGAAATAGTCAACCACCTCAGCAGAAACAACCTTTTTAGTGACACACATGGTTTCCGCTCTGCAAGATCTACCGCAGATGTGCTAACGGTTATATCTCACAGGATTAGTGAATCTCTTGACAAAGGCTTCCTTTCTAGGGCAATTGCTCTTGACATATCAAAAGCCTTCGGCAAGGTATGGCATAAGGGTCTACTTCACAAGATTTCCAGCTACGGTATAACTGGAAATGTTTCCTCAATCATTAAATCATTTCTCTCTGATAGGCTCATAAGAGTGGTGGTCGATGGACAAAAATCGGAGGCCTGCAGGATTAATGCTGTAGTCCCTCAGGGGTCAATCCTAAGCCCAACTCTCTTCCTGATCTACATCAATGGCCTCCCTAAACACATACTTAAATCATTCGTTGACATCTATGCTGATGACACGACCATCTACGGCAACACATCAAAGGCTGTAAATGACAAAGTTCTCTCGGATTCTCTCTCCTCTGATCTCGAGCGCGTGGTTACCTTTAATGCATCTAAAACCAAACTCCTATCCGTACATCATCAACGCTCTGATCCCCATCTGGCATCAATTGTGATGGATGGCTCTCGTCTAGGAGAGGCCCCGTGTTTTATACAAGCTTCTGGGTTTGACCTTTACTCCTGATCTGAAATGGAACATGTACATCAAGTCTGTTGCCAAGGTCGCTGAAAAGATGGTGGGATCCTTCTACCGCTCCAGATATCTCACTACTGATGCAATTCTCTATCTATATAAAAGCCAAGTACGTCCAAGGATAGAATACTGTTGCCATATTTGGGCAGGAGCTGCTAAAAACAGCCTATCCTGCCTTGACAGGGTACAAAATAGACTTTGTGGCTTAGTGGGGGAGTCCCTTTTTTCTACCCTGCAACCTCTCTTCCACATATATATATATATATATATATATATGGAATGGATTAAGTCCTTGCTAATGGAGTCGGAGTTAGCTCGTGTTGCCGTGTTTGAATCTATCGACCAGTGTTAATCGTGACACCCTGCACTGATGATTCCCGGAAGGATGAAACGCTACTGTCTGTAGGTATTTAATATTTATTAATGTAAATAATTATGTCAGCCCCTTTAAGAAACTTGTTTTATATCGTTGAGCACTTTCAGTTGAAATAACGTCGGCCAATTTAGCTCGTATGCGCAGATCATCATATAATGATTAGATCACTCTGACAGATGTTAAAGCAATTTAAGAATAAATATTTAAATTTCAACAGTATTTCTCGCGGTTAATGGTGATCGAATAGATTAGGTTCTTGCTAATGGCGACAGAGATGGCTTCGATTACCAGGTTCGAATCTCTCGACCGGTGTTAATCGTGACACCATGCACTGATGATTCATGAAAGGATGAAACACTAGTGTCTATAGGTATAAGAAAGGATGAGCCTGGCCAATATCAGATGGGTGACCATTTGGAGAAGACTAGGCACTGTATGTACCCCATTTAGACGTAGAAATGTGGGCGAATTTAATTCAGCGGGAGAAGATGCACCCCCAGTCTTTGTTAGAGGGAGAATCTCCGATATAAAAACCTGAGGTCTACTATATGCTCTGTCTTCTGCACGATTAGCACTTGTATCAAAATGCGTGGTTGGTTCTGCACAAAGCCTTCACCACTATAAACAAATTATCTGTGTGGATTTCCGAACAACTTAGTTGTTGTGGCGGAACTTATACATCGAAATTGACAGAAGGATCCATCATATATATATATATATATATATATATATATATATATAGTCTTTGAAGTTTTTAACCTTTAAAACTATACAAACATATTTTTTATCATTCGTTAGAAAACCATCTAGTCAGTAAGTCATTTAATCACCTGCAATCGCTGCATCAACTCGCTCTCGAATTTACTATAATACCAATAATTTATTTTTCAAGGGATCATCAGTTGTTTACCATGAAACACTTTTTCGGGGATTAATATAATACTGTTTCGGGGATATACCTGTACTTTGATTTTCCTAAGCGGACATGAAAGTACCCTCATACTCCTTTTTAAGGAATTAATTTAGTTTGTCTTCGATCCGAGTATCACTGTATTACAATTATAAAACTATTCTCCACAAAAGTGTTAAAAGCAATAGAAATGCTTATACAATTAATAAATTTAATTTAATAAACTGGAAAATATTTTGCAATTGATTACGAAAACAGAACGATTTTCCTCCGATGGGAATTGCTGATTATGATTCAAAAGAATTATATGAAAAGTAAATACTCTAACATTTAATAGCATTACTTTATTTTATTCTTGCTGAAAACATTATCGCGAACACGAATGAACCCACTGTCATCATTTCTATTTTAAAATAATGTTGCTTTCGGTAATATTGACACCATTAATCTTTTTAAACGACTCTTTCAAATGAGATATCCACAAAAATTTAATAAGGCTTGTTATTGAAATTAAAGTAATATTGTCTAACCGTATTTTTCATCAGTTTCGTATTGATTATCCGGGATTTCATTTCAATAAATATTATACTTTTGTTTATATAATATTTGATACGTTTTTGTTTTTTGTTTTTTATTATTTTCGTACAATATAGTAATGTTAGGTTTTCTACCTCCATTTTTGACGTTGTTTTAAACTAATACACCCTCTTGTAAATTGCACACATATTCTTTTACAGGAAGTAAACTGATATTTTCCCCTATTACAATGGCCGACATAGCTTTATCAACAAAATCTATTAGATCGGCGCAACAGTTTTTGGCGATTTAATATTTAATCTAAAAAATTAATAACTGTGTCTTGAAAATCCTGATTCATAACAATAACGACATCTGATCTCTATTACTCGATTCGATCTGTCGACGAGCTTACAAATGACTCACTTGTCAAAATATTTATGTTTTGATGTAAAATATGAACCTAACTCATGTTTAATCTCATCTACTGATATTAACCCAAGCCTACCTAAATGGTTTTATAACAAGAATTTATCTAGTCTAGTTGAGTATCCAGCTTAGTACTGTTAGTTACATCAGTTGAAAATGTGCACCAACCTCATAAAACCAATGTGGGTTAGCTATACGGAACAGCTCTTACTTGGACTGCAAATACTATTTTAATATTTAGTCAGGGTTCACTTATAAGAAAAACATTTACTTGTAGGGAAAAATATTGTCTTGCCAGGTTGTCTTAAGAAACTACTGTACAGAGGAACTTTAGACACCTGAGAATCGTATCTAGTAGATATTGTTACAGAAAGACTTGGTAATTACTAGGACTGTGACAACAGCATATTCTTTTGATTCTCAAGTATATATCTGACACAGACACAGTCAATCAACCGAAAAGCACATCAGTCTGTATAAAGCCATTTAAGATATTAACGGATATATACTCAAGAGTCAAAACAATGAAAAGAATATGCTGTTGTCACAGCCCTAGTAATTACCAAGTTTTTCCGTAACAATATCTACTAGATACGATTCCCAGGTGTCTAGATGTGGAAGAGTAAGTTCCCTAATGAAGGAATATTCTGGTCCATTAAGGATTGCATGAGTAGCTCCCATTGGCATTCCATAGTCGAGCGCATCAAGCAGTAAGCAATACATTTACTTAACCTCAAAGAGGGGAGACAAAGCCATAGAGAGTAGACTTCTTAGGACTATGCAGCACAAATACCACAGATCAACGTATAAATGGCTACTGAAATGACTTAATTACAACTGGACTGATTGGCGAGAACAGATCATCGAGAGGTATTTAGAAGTCCAAAATCTTAAAGATACTGCAGCTGCGATAAAACCACACCATCATTCATCGTCGGCTCGTCTATATTTACTTTCTAGAAAAGTCACGAAATAAGGTTACAAAAGCATTTTACCATTTCTTTTTTATAATGGACTCAGTTTTTTTTTTCCGTCATTCTTTTATTATGTAAATTAATAAACGCAGAGATAGGGAACGAGAGAGTCATAGAAGCGATAGTGATAGACACTGTATGAAATAAAATAACTGTTCCAATATTTTTTTATATAAGGGTATCAATACAAAAAGTTGGAAGGTTCTCCTTATAGACACTGGCGATAGGAACTGACCAATCAAATGGAGCCACGTTCTGATAGCAACCAATCATGAACCAAAATTGTACCATAAAAATATTGAATGTTTCAGCATTCCCGCACATGCACGAGAAGGAATTTGCTCTCCGTCTGCAGACTTTTACAATCCAACAATTGTACAGATCGACTGCTCAACGTAAAACTCTTTTCTTCACCTTTGTCTTGCCTTTTACAATTCAAAGCTTCTCTGATTGACAACTGCTTTTGAAACAAGACTGGAACCAAAAATAGTTTTCAATTAAAAGAAATAAATAAAGCAAGAGTGAAGCAGACTATAGACAGAAACTTATGAGATGGGTCACTTGGTAAGTTAATTACAAATTACGGCTAATTAGAGCAGTTAAAATGATTTAGTTTCCAAGTAAAACTCAATTCCAAAAGTATGGAATATTTTAGCTTGTATTTAGTGTGATTAAAATACAAAAATAATTAAAAAAAAACAGATCTAAAAACCTTAAGGAAACCAATGTTGACTAACAAAGTGATATCACTAAATTAATCAACGTTCGTTTAATCGTTAACAATGGACAATTCTAATTTTCTGTTTTATGCGTTGGATTTGCATGTTTATAAACAGAGCATTAAACCTTCGACCATCAGGAATGTAACTATTTTTGTTGCAATTGAATTTTACATAATTCTTTAACCTTTGCGCTACCGATAATAAGGATTAATGGCGCAGATGAAGTCAGCTGTATAATTCAGTTATAAAATAAAAGTTACACTCCTGAAGTTTGAAGGTTCAATCCTCAGTGCGGGCAATCCAAAAACACGATTGTTAATTACTTAGAACTTCTATCTAGTCATACTTGACGAAACAAGGACATGCTACTCTGTGGATTAAATAAAGGATTCTGTTCGAACTTTTGTGCAGATTTTTGAATTTGACCAAAAGATTCCAGAGGTCGATAGATTGCTTCCCGAGTTCGATAAGATACAACTAAAGAAGATCAGACGTTATATCGACCGCAGCGTTATGAAAATAACACTACAGATGAGAACAGTAGTTCAAAGAATCCAAATACGAATAATCAATCCTCATCTAAAAAGTCGAGAACCTTAGTAAATTAGAAGTGAGACTACACATGAAGGTGTGTAAGAGTAATAGACACAAGGTCAGTAAAAGATGGGTGACTTGCTAAGTAAATTCAGAAAATTACTGCCAATTAAAAATGATTAAAATGGACTTTTTAAAAATACAGATGGAACGATAAATTTGTCGCCTTAAAGAAAAAAACTACAACTTTATTTTAAAATATTTACTGAAAAAAATCAATTCAGGTAACTTGATTATGTGGCAGAGCTGACATCTATTAAATGTAGCCGCCTTCAGCCTCAATCACCGCCTCGATACGAGTGCGGAACTGGGAGGATACTTTTTCCACAAGCGCCAGCTGGAGCTCGGCGAATACTCAGTGGATGGGTGCAATCAAGCTGACTTTGGTGTTGTGGGAGGTCTTGTTGGTGATGTTCTCGACGCATGACCAAACGAAATAATCCAGCGGGTTCAGGTCGAGGGAGGAGGGGAAGTGAGAGACGGGTACAAAATCGTAGCACTCTCATTCTTAAGCCAAGCATAAGTCTCTTTGGACTTGTGGGCTGGCGCCTAGTCGTGCTGACACACCCAGGCTCTTCCAGCGACCAGCTGATTGCACAAGGTGTCACCACACTCTTCAGTACATCCAGGTACACTTAGATGATTACTTTCAAGCAGACTTCGAAGATGTGAGGTGGCATGATGTGGCCCTTACTTGAAACCACACCAAGGACCATAACCGTGGCCGGGAACTTCGTTGAGCTATGCCCTTCAAGCATTGAACGGTCCGGATATACATTTTGAGAGTGTGGGAAATGGTCTTGTTGTTGTCATAACTTGGACCGGTAGGGAGCATGAGTTGTGCAGAGACGCATCTCCGATCTCGCTCGGTAAACATGCTGACACTTTCATGCATGATACAATGATCCTATTGCTTTTGGGATTTATACAACTAGCCAACAAGCAGATAGTCTGCAACAACAACAAAAGAACACCGGTTTTTATCAAATAGAAATGGAATCAAGTCCATTTTCAAGAGCGACAATTCTATCGTTCCACCCTGTATAACTCAATCCTTCAAGCAATAATTATTTAGACATGCATTTTGTGTGATTAAAATATATAGTCCAAATCATTAATTTTTTTTACATAGTATCACCACTTATCAAGACCAAGACGCCACTCGAGTATAAGGGTTAAAGAGTGTACAGTAGAAATTGGACAATATAGTAACCGTTAGTAATGGAGATTCGATAAATTTGTTAACTTATATGGAACGGCTCATTAAAAACTTGTTTACGTTAGACTTGAAGACAACCATATTGTAGTCAGCTGGAAAGCAGGAAAAACCGAAGACAATTCCATAGGCGTGCAGTTCTAAGAAAGACGCTTTGCTCATGGAATCTACGCTTAGGTTTAGGCACAGATAAAGAGTGGGGGAAACTAGTGATAGTGTTTTCTGCTAGACGGGTATTTCTTGTGAAAGTTTGGCGAGGGGGGACCATAGAATGGAGCTCAGCCGAGCACCTGCCATGAAAATAACGATAAAACAGAGATAAACTCGCAACATTTCTTCTATGAGAAAGAGGTTGCAGGGAAGAGAAAAGGACATCCCCTACAAGGCTACGAAGTCTATTTTGAATTCTATCAAGCCAGGATAAGTCCTTTCTAGCAGCTCCTGCCCAGATGTGGCAACAGTACTCCATCCTTGGACGTACCTGGCTCTTATATAGATAGAGAATTGTCCCTGAGGGACTCCAGCATTAATACTAAGAGCTTCTGATTTCTGCCCATCAACCACTACTCTTATAAACCTATCAGAGAGAAATGATTTATAATTGAGCAGACATTTCCAGCTATACCATAGCTGGAGATCTTGTGAGGTAAACCTTTATGCCATACTCTATCAAAGGCCTTTGATATGTCAAGAGCAATTGCCCTAGAAAGGTAGCTTCCGTCGAGAAATTCGCTAATCCTATGAGATATAACTGTAAGCACATCTGCTGTAGATCTAGCAGAACGGAAAAAGCACATCTGCTGTAGATCTAGCAGAACGGAAAAAAGAAAAAAAAAACATGCCGGAAATTATTCTAATAGAATAGATAATGTTAGGACTTTATAAAAAAAAAAAAAGTTAGAACTTTTTTTTTTCTTAACAAAAAAAATGTAAATTAAATATTTTCACATCCGACCGTAACGACTTTTATATTATAAGTAGATAGGCACTCGACCAAGTTATCCGGAAGTAGAAATCTTCTTTCACTCTAGAAAGATATATGCCAGCTACCAGTTAAAAAAATGAGAACGGAATCTTCAAGCGCAACAACGTTAAGTATTTTTTTTTAACTAATCCTAAATGTTTTTTGCTTATGTTAGCTTGTTTTTAAACGTGTTTGTTTCGTGTTTTATTTATGTATTTTGTCTGTATTATCCGCCCCCCCCTCATTCTACAAAGTTAAACAATAAAAAAAAAAATGCCGGCAACTAACGATAAAAGAAAAAAAATGCCGGAAATTATTCTAATAGAATAGATAATGTTAGGACTTTATAAAAAAAAAAGTTAGAACTTTTTTTTTTCTTAACAAAAAAAATGTAAATTAAATATTTTCACATCCGACCGTAACGACTTTTATACTATAAGTAGATAGGCACTCGACCAAGTTATCCGGAAGTAGAAATCTTCTTTCACTCTAGAAAGATATATGCCAGCTACCAGTTGACAAAATGAGAACGGAATCTTCTAGCGCAACAACGTTAAGTATTTTTTTTTAACTAATCCTAAATGTTTTTTGTTTATGTTAGCTTGTTTTTAAACGTATTTGTTTCGTGTTTTATTTATGTATTTTGTCTGTATTATCCGCCCCCCCTCATTCTACAAAGTTAAACAATAAAAAAAAAATGCCGGCAACTAACGATAAAAGAAAAAAAATGCCGGAAATTATTCTAATAGAATAGATAATGTTAGGACTTTATAAAAAAAAAAGTTAGAACTTTTTTTTTTCTTAACAAAAAAAATGTAAATTAAATATTTTCACATCCGACCGTAACGACTTTTATACTATAAGTAGATAGGCACTCGACCAAGTTATCCGGAAGTAGAAATCTTCTTTCACTCTAGAAAGATATATGCCAGCTACCAGTTGACAAAATGAGAACGGAATCTTCTAGCGCAACAACGTTAAGTATTTTTTTTTAACTAATCCTAAATGTTTTTTGTTTATGTTAGCTTGTTTTTAAACGTATTTGTTTCGTGTTTTATTTATGTATTTTGTCTGTATTATCCGCCCCCCCTCATTCTACAAAGTTAAACAATAAAAAAACAAAACAAAATGCCGGCAACTAACGATAAAAGAAAAAAAAATGCCGGAAATTATTCTAATAGAATAGATAATGTTAGGACTTTATAAAAAAAAAAAAAGTTAGAACTTTTTTTTTCTTAGCAAAAAAAATGTAAATTAAATATTTTCACATCCGACCGTAACGACTTTTATACTATAAGTAGATAGGCACTCGACCAAGTTATCCGGAAGTAGAAATCTTCTTTCACTCTAGAAAGATATATGCCAGCTACCAGTTGAAAAAATGAGAACGGAATCTTCTAGCGCAACAACGTTAAGTATTTTTTTTTTTTAACTAATCCTAAATGTTTTTTGTTTATGTTAGCTTGTTTTTAAACGTGTTTGTTTCGTGTTTTATTTATGTATTTTGTCTGTATTATCCGCCCCCCTCATTCTACAAAGTTAAACAATAAAAAAACAAAACAAAATGCCGGCAACTAACGATAAAAGAAAAAGAAAAAAAATGCCGGAAATTATTCTAATAGAATAGATAATGTTAGGACTTTATTAAGTAGTATACTTAATATATACTTTACTGCAAGCTTGCATGTATTGTAAATGCCTTCTTCTTGCTGGCAAATCAAACCATCTCATATAGTTAGCCTTATGTTCAAGTAAATTTGAAATATAATACAGTGCAAAGAAACAGTTACTCATGAAAACGAACCTCCTAAAGTAAAACCGTTAATAATTACCTAAACTCGAATGTAAAGTAATATTAAGCCGACTTTACAAATTAATAATAGTTAATTATTGGATTTTAATTAATTTATAAGATGAAACTCTAATGATTTAAACTCGATAGATAACGACACTTCCACCCATTAATATGGGGGGGGGACATTATCATCAAAAGTGTCCTGAATTGTAAACTAAGCACCGGACTTACTACTTAGATATAGATAAGTCACTTGTCTCCATCCCCCCCCACTTTTTTTATTTTTATTTATTTTTTTTAATGGAGAGTAGATAATACAGTGGATGTGTTATCGGCAGCTCCAGTAACTCTCGCTTCTCCTATTTTGTCATTCAGTCCTCATTCAATGAGTGATTTTTTCTGACAAAGGGTGAAGAAAAAGCTGCTTAAAGGTCAGTAGAACTTGGTGACCAGTAGTCTGAGATGTCGGAAATTTTTCTGTCTCTGTCTGTCCTTGTGGCCATGTCACTAGTAAGGGTGCTGGAGATAAACGTTTGTCTGGGCTGACGTTATCCGCCTGATAGTCAGGGACCCGAACCTTGGATTAACCACTAAGGAGGCTGTCCTATCAGCAGGCGCAAAGTACTGGGATTGCTGTATTGCCATTTGGTGAGTGGATCTGGACCATGCAGTAGTCTCTGGTGGGGCCTCTCGATGCCATACTAGTGGGTAATTGTTACGGCTTTACCTTTTCGTGTGCTACAAAAAAAAATCCTGTCTTTTTCTCTCTTACTTTCCCTCTCTGTACTGCTCTAACCAAGTATGCCGACCTATTCCACAAATCCCCAAACCTCAACATGAAATATATCCAGAATAAAAACTGGATTAAAACTAGAACCCCATCTTTCAACGTAGACCCCTACTACCAGGTCTCCTTTTCCAACATCAGGGGTCTACGTTCCAACCTTCCAGAGGTTGAAACCCAATTACAGGAGACGAAACCGGACATATTATTTCTAAGTGAAATTGGAATAGGACCAACCACTACCCTAGACGAGTTCATAATTAACGGATACTCAAATTTAACAGCTAAATCTGACCCCTAAGATCGCCATGGGCATGGAATATGTGCCTACATTAAGGATGGCTTCCCGTGTGGCAGGGATATCTCTAGAGAAGATCCTAATTTACCCTATATGTGCTTCAGGGTTGCACTTGCTAACACCACTGCATTTATATTTGCCCTCTATAGGCCCCATAACAGTGGAGTTACTATCTTTATTATTATTATTCAGACTTGAAATTTGGTGACGTATTCAAAAGTGAAAAACTATTTCATTTTTGTTTCATCCGGAATAAAGGGCTGCTAAGGAGTCAAATTTCAAAATTGTTACTTGCGTTTTTTTTTTTTTTTTTCGGATTTTCATCTGTTTGTTAACTGTTACACGAGGTTTGAAAACAGTTTTTTAAAGAACGTGACAAGCTGGCCTAATGGTTATCGTACATGACTCTTTACGTTTTGGTTTCGATCTCAGTTTCAAGTAGTTATGTACTTACAAAAAGTGAATTGCTTTGAAAAAACTTAATACTCGCATGCACACGTCTCAGTTTCCTTTCGTTTTTTTTTTTTTTTTTACTTTATTGTTTTTAAAGGACTTTAACGTTACGTTTAATACTGGGCACCCTAGGTAATCTACTAGTATATCTATAAAAGTGAGAATGTGTGCGTGAGGATACTTCTCAACCTATATACTCAACAATTTTTTTATCTGCAGACTTGAAATTTGGTATATAGATTATTCAGACATGTGGAAAACCTTTTAATCGGTTTTCATCCGGGGGGAAAAGGGCTGCTAAGGGGTAAAATTTAAAAAAATTCGTACTTGGAGATCATCGGATTTATATCTGTTTGTCAACTGTTCTACGATTGCGCATGCGCGAATCTTCATATGACAACTTCCTGATGTTAAAAATAAGTAGGTTCAAAATTACTTTTTAATATTCTTGTCAAACTGGCCTAATAGTTATCGTACACGACTAACTGTTTTTAGGTTTTAGCTTCGATCTGAGCTCGAGTATTATTTTTTACTTGCAAGAAATGAACTGTTTAGAAAAAACATAATCATCGCATGAACATGTCTCGGTTTTTTTTTCCGTTTTTTTACTTCATTTTTTAAAGGAATTTAACGTTACGTTTAATCCGGGCAACTCCGGTTACATCTGCTAGTAGTATATTAAACTGTTGTTTTCGTTTATTTTTATTATATAAAAATGTAAGTGTGTATTATTTCGCCACTTAATTAAAATGAATGTTTGTGATGTTCATAGACACCCGTATGTAAACCAGATGGCAATGCTGAAAAAAGAGTCACACTTTCTCTAAATGTTTAAAAATACATTAAGAAATATTAGAAAGTGGTTGATTCAAAATATAGCGAGAAAAATATTTGATATTATATTATAAAATATTAAGAGAAAGAGAGACTTTCCAATTTATTTTAAATTACAGCTCATTAGAAAAACTTTTTTTTTTTTTACTCAGGAGCCACCACTTATCAACGCCCGAAGGCCACTCGAGGATATGGGTTAATGAATATAAGGTGGTAGTATAGTAATTATAAATGGTTTCAATTGGGTAGAATTAGATTATTTGTGGGAACGGCTCAACAAGAATTTGTTTACATTGGAATTGGGAGCTACCATGTTGTATTCAGCCGAGAAGCACTCTAGCGGAATAGTGTTCCACGGGCAAGCAGTTCTGGGAAAGAAGTTTGTGCATGGAATCTGCGTTTAGATTTAGGTACAGATTGAAAGAGGAGAAAATCGTTTATAGTGGTTGTAGCAGGCCGAGTGTTTTTTTATGAAAGTTTGGCATAGATTGGAGTTCAGTTGAGCACTTGCCATGAAAAATTCTGATATAACTGTTCTAATATAATTCAATCACAGGATTAAAGTAATATTTTAGCATATATGTTGTGTTATTAAAGAATACCAGAATAAAAATAAAACTTGGAAAATATTGATTACCATTTTAAGTGGACTAATAATGATTTGGCTGAATCTGAAAATTTAAATTTTTAAATAAATTTCTTCAAATGCTATGAAACGCGCATTAACATCGCAAAATGATTCGTGAACTGATGAATACAATAGTCCAAAGAAAAACAATGTAATTATTGGGATATGACAACAGCATATTCTTTTCATTGTTTTGATTCTTGAGTATACATCCGACATCGTTAGGCACACTTAATCAACCGAGAACTACATCCCTCTATATAAAAGCATATAAGATATCAACGGATACACACTAAAGAGTCAAAACAATGAAAAGAATATGCTGTTGTCCTAGCCCTAGTAGTTAATAACTTTTTATCTCCAAATATACCGGATGTTTGAAAAAAAATAGAGGATTTCTTAAAATAAAGACGCATTTCATTCCTGTACACTCCGCCATCTTTTACATTATCTGATGCAGAGTGTGGCCTAAGCTAAAGGTACATCTAACCAATCGTCCCGATTCAATCATCAGGTAAATGCATAGATAACCCTCCTATATTTTCAGTTATGTGAACGACACCCATATAAACTGTAAATAAAGGGGAACCGTAGTTTGGAGGTATGAGTGGGGTGTCAATGAAGAAAACAACGAAAGAAAAAAGAAGAACGCTTTTATGATCTTACATACTTACATAAGACAATAAAGACTTTTTTTTTCTTTGGCTAATCCAATCCTATTATAGGTTGTCACGTGATTGACAACGATATAAAATTTAAGAAAAACGTTTGGATATGTTGGTCGGAAAACATTAATGAAGACAAAAAAAAAGAAAGAGAAAAGCGCCTTTACGTATAGTATTCAGCTAAAAAGATACGCGAAGGGAAATAGATTCTCAAATATAAAATGCTCACAGTATATAAAATTTAATTATTCTCATATTAAGTGCTAATAAGAAAAGGTGAATTCACAACACAATAGGAATTGAAAATAAAATATATTAGCCAGACCTCCGTTGAATGATTGCAAGGAGGAGTGTCTGTGTACATTTCCCTACGCAATAACTCTGTCAAGTTTTAGTCTACAGACTCGAAATTTGATATACAGGGTACTGAGATTTGGGAAAATCTTTGTAATCCGTTTTCGGCAGAAATTTGACTGTTAAGTGGTAAAAGTTCAACGATTTGACCTTGGAGAACCCTACCAAACTCCTCCGAGAATTTTGGGTCTAAACACTTGAAATTTTAAATATAGGTTCCTTGAACATGGATCTAACTTAATAACTTGATTTGAGCCCAAAACAGTAAATAGGTCATAATAGGGATCAAAGTTAAAAAATATTTGACCAGTTTTTTTTTTTTTTTTTGCTTACATACACCTCCAAACACCCGGGCAACGCCGGGCGGAAATGCTGGTATATATATATATATATATATATATATATATATATATATATATATATATATATATATGCACTGATGATTCCCGAAAGGATGAGACACTAGTGTGTGTATGTATTGAAAATGATTATAGCACTAATTTTATATATGTATTTTTTTAATTACATTTTCACCCCAAACAAAGCACATTGCCACTTTGTTGTTGGGGGCTACTATCAGGGACATAGGCATCAGGGGTACTGTGTAGGGAGTTGGGCAGAAAGATATCGGTTCACGTTGCATTTGAACTTCTGCATGTGCATGTCAGTAGAGTTGGGGAAGCAGGGACCCGGAAGGGAATTCCAAAGTCTAGCTGTTCTAGGGGAGAAACTACTAGAGTAGAAGGCTCTCTTACGTCTAGGGATATCTAATGTGAAGGGGTGGGACTTAGCTGCTTGTCGGGTTTGCCGGGGGTATTTACGTCGAGGGGGTACAAGTGCTTGCAATTCTTTGGAGCATTCACCGTTAAAGTACTTGTAGAACAGGCAGAGAGATGCAACATTTCGTCGATGGGACAAAGGCTGAAGTTTAAATAACAGTTCAGGACCTATCAGATTGGCGACTCTCTTTTGAACCTTGTCTAGGAGCGAGAGACTAGTGGCAGATGCACCAGCCCAAATATGACAACAATACTCCATACATGGGCGAAGGGGGCCTTATAGAGGTATAGGATACTTTCGGGCGTTAGTATCTTTCTAGCACAGTAGAGAGAACCCACCTTCTTCACAGCAGTCCTGGCGATACTCTCAATGTAATTGTTCCAACTCATGTTTCCTGTGAGCGTTAGGCGGAGGAGTTTAAAAGATGTACGTTCAGATAAAGAGTCATTGGGCATTGCTATTGGCGGTAGAGAAGGTTTCTTGTAATTATTGAAGGAAACAAGTTTAGTCTTGGCAGCATTGAATGTGACCATCCATTTTTTGTCCCCATTCCACTACGGATCGGAGGTCTTCCTCTAGTGTTTCTGCCATTTCTTTAGATATGTGTTCATTTGTTTTCCTGTCATGTCTGTTATAGAGCGTGGTGTCGTCAGCGTATATACCCATCTCACAGGCAATTTTGTCTGGGAGGTCATTTATGAATATTAGGAATAACAGCGGTCCAAGGATAGACCCCTCAGGCACTCCCGCATTTATATCATATTGTTTAGACGTACGACCGTCGAGGACAACTTTGATTTTTCTCTTATCTAAGAAGGATGTAATTATGTTATGTATTCTTCAAGTGATACCGTATGATCTGATTTTCCTGAGAAGACCTTCATGCCATACCCTGTCAAAAGCCTTAGATAGCTGGTCACTCGATCATTTTTATATAATTCTACGACTCCTAGATGCAAAAAAAAAAAAATATTAACGTATAAACATACAACAAATGCCTTAATGAATTTTGCTTCCGTGCCTGCTGGAAAACTTCTTCTGTAGTACCAGTTTTCAACAATTCTGGCGAAAAGAACTGACCCAGTGAATTATCGCCTCATTAGCCTCCTCCCACTTTTCGCCAAAATATTGGAGACCATAATTAACCAAGCTCCAGTCTATGTATATACATATAATTATTTAAAATATTATATATATGCATATATATATATATATATATATATATATATATATATATATATACTTGTTTATTGTTATATAAACATGGTCACATCCTGCTGCTACAAATAGCCACTTGTTTCAATCAAACAACAGATATCATCTGGCAGCGACTTAACTATTCAAAAGTTCAATGAATAATCATTGAACTTTTGAATAGTCAAGTCGCTGCCTGATGATATCTGTTGTTTGATTGAAACAAGTGGCTATTTGTAGCAGCAGGATGCGACCATGCTTATATAACAATAAACAAGTATTATCAGCTCTTTTTATTGAGCACTATCTAACAACCTCGTTGAATTCATTAGTCCATCACTTTTGAATAAAAAACCCCGAGTATATATATATATATATATATATATATATATATATATATATATATTTATTTATTTATTTTTAATGCCTTCAAACACTAGTGCGTAATCTTTTCATCAGTGCTACAATATCATATCTGAATCCATTAGCAAAGAACAAACCGCACAGCCAACTGTAATCGCGAAAAATGCAGTTGAAATTAACATTTATATTAATGTCTAGACGGCCATGAGGATCTTATTAGGATAAAATCATGATCTGCGCATGCGAGATCAATTGACCAACTTGAATTTCAAGTTAGAATGCTCAGCAGTAACAACTGAATTCTTAGAAGGCTGGCATAATTATTACTATTACAATTTTTAAAGACCTACAGACACTAATGTTTCATTCTTTCGGGACACATCAGTGCAAGGGGATACGATTATAGCCGGTCGGAAGATTCGAACCCGACCACCATACCATCTCTAACTTCTTTGCAAGTAACAAACTACACGGCCAACTTTAACAACGGGGAATACAGTTGAATTAGACGTAATATTAGGATAATGACATCCTTATCTGCACATGCGCGCTTGTTTGACCAACAAAATAAAAACTGAATTCTTAAAAGGGCTAACATAATTATTACTATAATGATTTTTAATACCTACAGACAAAAATGTTTTATTCTTTATATATATATATATATATATATATATATATATATATATATATACATATATATATACATATATATATATACATATACATATATATATACATATATATATATACATATATATATACATATATATATATACATATATATACATATATATATATATACATATATATATACATATATATATACATATATATATACATATATATAAATATATATATATACATATATATATATACTTTTACAGAAATGTTCGCTATTTTGGCATCCCAAAATAGCGAACATTTCTGTAAAAGTCTGAGGACGCTACAGATGGCCAAAAAAAACGGCCGTGTAGCCGAAAAACAATGTAACTTAAACAAACGACTGAAATCTTTTCAGTTTTTTTTCGTGTTTATTTTAATATTAAAAAAAAAACAATAAAAAACAAACATTTTTCTATCTACACGGAATTATTTTTCCGTCTAGAAACTTAATTAAATTACCAAAGGATATTTGGTGAACGCTTGTTTTTTATGGATAGCAACTAGGGGCAAATAACTCTAAAAAGGTTAATAAAAAAAGGTCGCTCTGTTGGAAGTATTAATTTCAAAATAAATTGAATTAAATATATTATCAATATAATTGTTGTTTAACGTTTATTATTATTATTATTATTATTTTTATTTTTTTATTATTATTATTATTTTAACTATTTTAAATAGAATACTTAAAATAATTCTCTCGCTAAAAACATTAACTAAAATACCACTATTTAGTAAAATCGATTTTTCTTAATGTCATATGCAAATAAGGTGATCTCTTAATTGTATATTATTCCAAGTATCGTGCTATATATAGAAATAAATGAAAGATTAAAGTAAGACACGTTTTGTATATATTAATCAAATTGTGAACAAACAAACAGACAGGGATACAAATTTATATATATAGATATATATGTTATATTTATAGGGGCAAAAAATAAGATAGAAATAAAACAAAGAACAAGTGAATTTACTGAAAGCCTGGATAAATCACGAATTACAATAGAAATATTTTTAATTCAATTTACAGCATTATATAATCAGTTGTTAATGCTGCCATATTTTAAGTCATAAATTTATTATATTTTAATAGATTATCTTCTCCTTTTCTTTTCTAGTTTTAACAATTCGTCCTTTACTTTTCCATGTTTAAGCTTAACCATATTACTTTTCATGCTCGCATTTATATATATATATATATATATATATATATATATATATATATATATATGAAATATATTTTAGTCATCGACATACAGTCCTGTTTCGTTGTTTCACAACTCATCAATGCCGCTAGACTAACACCTATCCCAAGCCGAGGATCGAACATATATATGGTTGGTTGTTTTTGTTTTACGGCATATCAGCCCTTTTCGGGCTATTTAATGCCGAATTCAAAGATTTTGAATAAATTTTTTTTTAATAGAATATATTTGTATTTTTCATGTCGGTTTCTATTCAGCCCATAGTTGGGACCCTAACAGGTACTACCACTCCGTGTCAGAGTGGACCTGGGAGCAATGGCAATTAAAGGGTGGCTCCACACTCCCCAAAGCCCACAAGCTGGGACCTCACCACTGGATATAATTTAAGGTCATATCCAGGACCCCCATTGAGGGACTTTTACCCTCTGCAGGGGGGCAGTCGGCGTATTCTAATGCCCCACCGTCAGGGCCTATATATATATATATATATATATATATATATATATATATATATATATATATATATTCTGTGTGTGTGTATGTTTATAAGTGTGTGTATGTATAACATGTAAAGGATAGTGAAATAAACGGATATCGAAGAAATACAAAACATGTTTATCAAATTTTTAAACGTTTTAAAAAATGGAACGCGTTCTTTATTTTTTGTCCAATGTCTAATGCACATGAATGTGCAAGTAAGTGTTACGAAAACCCTGTACTATAAGCCATATGCATTTCTAGTATCATAAGGTCAGTAAAGATTGAGTGAGAGTATAATATATGCAATTGAGCTGGTATTTGTGGTCGCCGTCAGATCAAACCACGCAAACAAATTCAAGTCACACAAGGAACTAGTTGAGATTGTGTTCGTACTGCAACTCATTTGTAAAGACGACGTCACGCCGATTCGAATGTCAAGTATGCAGCCAATAGATTAAAATGGCTAACAAAACAAAATTCTGGTCAAACATTTGTCAATCGAATGAGTTAATACTATTTTCAAGACATTCCATCTTCTGCAAATAATAATATCGTAAAATAAGTTCCATTATTGTTCCAAACATTTTATCACAAAGCTATTTCTATCTCTGCAAATTTTCTATCAGACCATATATAAAGTACTGTCATATTTGAGCTGGTTACGCTCGGCTCAATTTGAAGGTTGTCGATTAATTGCAGAAACGTATCTGCAATTTGATTCGTCCCACAATTTCTTCGTCCATGTTTGCAGCTTCATTAGAACTTGCTGCAGGTGTAGTCAGCGATAGTAGTGATTGGGGCGGAAGTGTTGGACTGTATTCTGCGTCGCCTGTGGGTTCTTTTTTCTCCGATGCAGCAAAACTGGAGTGATCTGGTTATGAAGCGACCTAGGTTTGTCCAATTACCAGGTATTGCAGACAGGGTTCGACGGAGAGGCAAGCCAATACAGTCGATATGAGCGCGGCTGCAGGAGATACCAGAAAGGTATTTCAGAAATTCGTCATCCGCCTATGGAGACTCCAAACCGGATTTTTATTGGGGTTTGTTCCCTTAATAGTTAACTTGGATTGCAAAATAGAGTCAGCAGAACCAATGTAGAAAGGGCTATGATAGACGGATTTTAGGGTTAGGGAGTGTAATAAATAGAGCACCTTGCTTACAGGTGTCTTGATGGTTTAGTGGCGTACTCGAGACAAATAGTTTATATCTTGACAGGTACTAAGACTCCAGGTCAGTGTACGTGGGTATAATGGTAACGTATGGGATGACTCCACACTTTCCAAAGCTCCCATATAGGGGGCTTATTGCCAAATATATTTAACAGAAACATTTTTAATGTTGGCCTGAAAGAATGATAAAACGATGAACGAACATGCGAACATATACTACACTACCTTCAAAGCATAAGGTAATGCATGGAGGTATCTGTAATGTGTGGCCGTTACTTTATAACTGTGTCGCTACAATTCAAACCTCTCTCGCACCTCCATCCCTACTGCACCACCGCAAAAGAACAAACAAATAAAAATAGGAAAAAAACAAAAATCCGGATCAGCATTTTCCCCCGTTTTAACAACAGGCAGTTATTACCGTTATTTCCAAACAATGCATCTTTTTTTACTGTTTAGTTCATCTGCAATGCGATTAGCAAAACTCTTTCCTCTCGACGCCAACTTAAAATATCTCTCATTGCCACCACGAGGCTACACGTTCATCTCATCAGATCCGTTTTTCATTCTGCTCCTCGCCACGTTGTGTATTTTCTTTCCTTTTCTTGTAACGTAAGCTCGCGCACACTTGCTAATTTGCATACGTGCTTTGAAGGCGGTTGCTAATAATATTTTCACTAACCAGCTATCCCTCGGCTCCAGCTGATGTTTTCACACGCGCTCATACACGCTCTGTTATATATCGTATTATGAGAACAGGACTTATACTACATACCCTCTGAATTTAATGAAAGAAATTACATTAGTCTGAAATAGTAAAGATCATTTTATAATAGCAAAATAGTTCATTAATAGAAGTTAGACTATAGTTTCGGCTTCAGACAGATACCAAATCTCCGGTAGTGATATCGGTTAAATTGATCCACTCATTTCAGGAATAATGGACTTACCCAGACATTATAAGTATAGTTACATCTAAACATCGGTTCCACTCATTCATTTGGCGTCAGGTTACGATTGCACACAGGCCAGTCGAGGTTCCGACCTCGACAATCAACCCAACAGAAAAAGAGCCATTTTGGTGGCTTTTTAGTTGTCAGCTTGATGTGTGACCCTAAAAGGTCCAGCCTCCAAGATCTTTCCTCTTAGCTTGCGGGTGGAGCAAGTTTATCGCTTGTTGTCTGCGGCGCCCTCACAAGGAAATTTCGAGGGGCTACTCAGACTTATTTTTGCAGGGCCAGACTGCCCCCACTTCTTGGGGCGCTTGCTTAATTCCCCATATTCCGACTTTGTGTCACATCCTCTCGCAGTGTATATGTGTGTGTGTGTGCGTGTGTGTGTGAGAGAGAGAGAGAGAGAGAGAGGGAGAGAGAGAGAGTTAAATATTGCGATTCCCGCCATTTATTTGATGTTGGGTTGAGATTGTTTGCAGGTGTCAATCGAAATTTCTATCGCAACAATCAGACCGTTCGGTGACAATTTATCTGGCAGGCTAAGGCATTCGTTCTAATTGGTTCAAGGAACTCCACCCACTCCAGCCTTGCATCCCCTCTTTGAGGTGTGCTAAGTTCATTCATTACTGCTTGAGACGCCCTGAGTGAGGAATGCTTATGGGGCTGCTAAGACAATTTTTAAAATGGTAAAGTGCTTCTCCTTTAGGAGCTCTGGCTTGACTTTCCTCACCTTTTGACCTTGTGTCACACCTTTTTACGTGACAGTTATAGCCGCTACAATCATGACGTGTATTTTGAAATATATTTTACTATATTGTTTTTTTTTTTCTTAATTGTTTCCTACCTTCAAGTTTACAATAATTAATAACAGATAAATAGAAAGGCACGGATTGTAGGAAATAGAAATCAAGTATTTTAATACAATCCTAATAAAGTAAACGTAATTCGCTTATTGGTTTTCGTTTTCTACTGTTTTTCCCTTCATTATTATTTCATGTTGAATAAGTATAGTTATGCTCGTCGGAAAAGAACCAGCTTATCAAAGCTGAGCATAGATTAATTGACGAGAATTCTATAAACACGTCGTTCTTAATGCTTTGCGATTGTATCTTTGTATAACTTAACCTAAAAATAACCGTCAAAAGCCATTACCAAGTTCAAAGATTTGTCTTAATACTGATTAATGTCTGTCTCTGAAAGCGAGTATTAGCCTTGGCCAAGTGATACTCATTGAAGAGCTTTTAAGGGGAAGTAATCCCACGTTAAATGGTTTGTGAGATGAGCAAGTCATTGTACATTCACGAACAATCGGATTCCAAAGATCGGATGTGTTTTATAGGAAATGTCAATCCGTACATTAGCAAAGGCCACAATGATAAAAACCCGAGGGTTCAAAGATAAAATAATTCTTACATAACTTAATGTTTTTTCTTTTTTTTATGGCAATAAATATCTGCTCGTCGTATCCCATAATCCATTGCGTCATAATACCTCTCTCTCTATCTCTACTATTAGGTTGAGAAGAAAGATTTTAATTTTGATTTCAAATGATGCATTTTCAAATAAGTTTTCGTTATAATACCTTCGCTTAAGATATCATTTTAAAGAGCGTTTTTCGCTTTATCTAATCGTTTGAATTACAATCGTTTTAAAACAATTATATTTTCTTTTAAAAATGTTGAATACTGGATGGAAACAAAGCAAATTCACACAATTTTCTTATTTCAATTCAAGCTAGGCCGGACAGCTGCTGAAAGAGCTCGCGATATGAACGAAGCGTTTGATCCAGGAACCATTACTGAACACGCAGCAAAATGGTAGTTTAAGATATTTTGTGGCAGCGAAGAGGGTCTTGAAGATGATGAATGTAGTGGTCGGTCATCGGATGTTGACAACAATTAATTAAGAAACGTACACGCACAACTGTTCAATAACTTGCTTCTGAATTAGATGTAACGTATACTATGATTTCAACCACTTGAGAGAGATTGGAAAGACAAAAAAACGATAAATTGGTGTGCCCCGAATTGAACGACAACCAAAAGAAACGCTGTTTTGAAGTGCCATCTTCCCTTCTTTTATGCAACAAGAACGACCCGTTTCTCGATTGTGACTTGCGATGAAAAGTGGGTTCTTTACGACAACCGGCGACACTCAGCTCGGTGGTTAGACGCCGATGAATCTCCACGACATTTTCCAAAGCCAGAATTGCATAAAACGTTCACGCATGCTGTCTGGTCGTCTGCGACCCATCTCATCCATTACAGTTTTTTGAAGGTGAGACAATTACGGCGAAGTACTGTTAATAAATAGATGAAATACATCAGAAACTTCGACCACAACACGCAGTATAAGTCCACAGTTGCTTGTTCCTGTGCTGCTATTGTAGTGTGTTTAATAGATCTCTTATGATAACTCCTGAGCAACCAATTCCAACTGTCATTATATCTAAATGTAGTATTCTTAGAGAACACACTGTGTAGTTTTTGTCATATAATTTTCCCCTCTCTCTTGCAACCTTTGACGCTTTTTTGCCTTACTTCTTAGTATTTTCCCTTTTCACTTCATGGAGAAAATTTCATTATATAAATAAATATAAATACATATAATAAATATATTTAGTTAGACTTCCTTCATCTATATTTATCGCATCTTGAACACTAAGTAAACCTCGACCACCTTCTTTTCTAGAAAGACACAATCGAACTACATCTATTTTAGCAAAAGCCTCATAACTTGTAAGCATTTTATGTCTTTTTGTGTTCAAATATTTTAATCGATCTATATCCGAGTCAAGTAACCAACCACATATCGAATGATAGCTACTGCTCTGGAATCGATGACATATATTGTATTCAGTCTGTGGATGTATGATTTAAGAATGACCTTTTAATCTCCTGTTGTACTTGTCTATTACCTGGTTTTTCATTTCTGTTTTCTTAATCTAATCGGCATCCAGTATTGTCAAGTATTTGTAGCCTCTCTCATTGTCAACATTCTTTATCAGACCTGTTGTTAGAAGGTCAAGGCAATCTTGAGTGGACGAGCTTTTTTTAATCACAAGAAAAGCACATTTGGTAATGTCAAATTTCATCCTTATGTCATTTCTAAACAATCTGATCGTCTTCATTCAGGTATCAAGTTGGTCCACATTCATTCCAAAAACTTTGACGTCATTTATGAATAGTAGTTCTTCAAGTATATTATTATTATTATTATTATTATTATTATTATTATTATTATTATTATTATTATTATTATTATTAAAAATTGGCAGATTATAGACTTTTCAATACACTGGGACAGGAATATGAGAGAGAAGGAGAATGAGAAGTGGAGCAATTATGCTCCATTGGCCTTAGAGATAAGGCGTATACACAGGGTTAAAACGCAAATAATCCCGGTTGTAGTTGGTACACTAGGAGTAATATCAAATCGTTGGAAGGACAATTGAAAAAACTACAAATCCCCGATGTTTTAGGTGGCCTTCAGACCTCTGCAATTTTAGATACCACCAACATCCTTAGGAAAACTCTTGATCTTTGAAGCTCCTGGTTTGAAGCCGAGATTGAGGGAAATCCTCTGGAAATAAATCGCTTTCCAGAGAGACGTTGATAAACGAAATCAGAATTATTACTATTTGGATTCCTCGGACTGATGTTCTCATCTTGAGTGTCATTTTCATAACACTGCAGTCAATGTAACCTCCGATTTCCTTCAAGTCTACTTTGTCGAGAATGTTTCTGTCGAACTCGAGAATTTGGACAGAATTTCGAACGGAATCCTTTATTTACTTTACGAGGATAGCATGCTCTTGTTCTGTCAGCCATCAATGGATGGAGGTTCTAAGTAATTCACAATTGTATTTTTCGGTCACCCATACTGAGAATTGAACCTTCAATCTTCAGGAGAATATCACTTTTACAATTGATTTTTCTCATTGATTCGAACCACTGGTCCTTGCGGACACTGTAGATGAGACCAGTAGTCCAACGAATCCAAATAATACGAATAACCAATCCTTATCTAAAAAATTCATAAACGTATTAATAGTAGTACTAGTGGTAGTAGTAGTAGTAGTAGTATCTTTACAAACATCTAAAAGCATTTGAGGAGATGGTGACGTTTAGTTTCTGTAGTTCTCGCAATTCTTGCTGAAAGGTATCAACGCCCTCCCACATACAGGGCCTGATATGCTCAAATCCTCGTCTATCTGGTTCTGGTTAGGCCCCACGTTGCTTAACTTCGGTGATCTAACGAGAATAGGTATGTCAACATGACTATGCAGTAGGTCATAACCTGCACATGATACACTAATGTGACTTGCTTATAACATATATAAAGTATGCTTTAATATCCGCTGTCTTATTTAATTAAATGGACAAAAGTGAAAAAATGCTTGTTTTCATGTAAAAAAAAATCTCTCTGGCTTATAGACAAATGAGAAAGTGTGCATGTGTGAAGACACTTCTCAAACTATATACTATATATATATTTTTTATCTACACACGTGAAACTTGGTATATAGGGTAGTCGGATTTGTAGAAGTCTTTTTAATCAGTATTCATCCTGAAAAACGGCTGCTAAAGAGTCAAAATTTTCAAATTGGTACTTGAGGGTTATCGGATTTTAATCTCTTTGTCAACTATTTCATGACTGCGCATGCGCGAATCGTTCACATTATGTTAAGAATAAGTACGTTTGAAAACACCTTTTAAATATCGTGTTAAGCTGGCCTTATGCTTGTCGTACTTGACTCACTGTCTTTAGGTTTTGGTTTCGATCTCAGCTCGAGTATTTTTTTACTAACAAGAAGTGAACTGTTTAGAAGAAACATGATACTCGCATGCACATGTCTCACTTTCTTTGTTTTTTTTTGCTTTATATTTTCAAGGAATGTAACGTCACATTTAATACTGGGCAACGCCGGATACATCTTCTAGTATAAAAGTTAGAATGTGTGTGAGGACACTTCTCAACCCATATACTCAACAAATTTTTGATCTGCAGACATCAAATTTGGTATGTAGGGTATTCAGAATGTTGAAAAAATTTAATTTGTTTTCTTCTGAAAAAAGGTCTGGGGAGGTGTCAAAATTGAAGTATATAACCTGGCACCCGAAACAAGAAAGACTGCTCGGCGAATAGAAAAGATTACCAAAAAATTGAAAAATAGAACTCAGTCGTGTGTAATCAGACATGCACGAATATATATATATATATATATATATATATATATATATATATATATACTCCGGGGGAGTTTGTCCCCATTTCCCCTTCACTCCTCACATTAAAAATCGGCCTTGTGCCTAATTTGCTCGGTGGGGGAGCAAATGAATACCGTCTGCTAACGAATAGTCTCCTATATGTTGACTATTTTTAAAAACTGATCACATATAATGATAGAAGATGTATCGAGACACAGGAATGGGTATGTTTGATCTGGCAGAACGGTGGTTCGTTAAAATTGTGGGGTCTGCGCTCGCGCCTGGTCCACAAAGTATGGAAATAAAAAATTTAAAAATAAAAAAATAAAACGTTTACAAGTGTTTTTGATATAGTTGTACATAAAAATACTGTGATAAGTATTTTTTTAACTGAAATAGGGATGGTATAATAAAATTGTGGGGCTGCGTTTGCGCCTGGCCTCCATAGAATGGAAATAGGCACAAACTTTAATAAAGACTTTTCATATCTATGTGTGTAAGTGTACTTTGATAATTATGTTTCTGTTTGAAGAAATATGGTATAATAAAATTATGGGGTGTTCGTTTGCACCTGACCTCCGTAGAATAGAAATATGTCACAAAGTTTAACAAGGTTTTTTAATATAGATCCACAGAATATTGTAATAAGTGTTTCAGTATGAACAGGTATGGTATAATAAATTATGGGGTTTATCTATTTTATTTTTACTTTCATCATATTTTGCTTTGATTTCGATAACCTCGAATTCGAATCTATCTCTTTACAACCCTTCCTTTTCATAACCTATCATACTTTAATAAATCAGAGTCCATTTTCTGTAGGCTGTTTTTGAACCCAGTCAACGACGGGTACATTTGCTAGTGTATATATATATATATATATATATATATATATATATATATATATATATATTATATTTTTTAATTACAGAATTTACTCCTAAACCAATCAACTGATCATTATAAATACTCGTTGTATATTACTAATGGAGATTTGGTACCTGTCTGTTTAAATCCAAACATATACTATCACTTCTATTAATTGTACTGTTATTCTATACTTAGATTTTCAATTAAGTTTGAAAATGTGTTACACCAATGTGCTTTCTTTCAATTCTTCAATCAGTGAAGACGTGTAGTATTTGTTGAAGTATAGTATCTGTTCTATCCTCCCAGGGATTACCAAAAATTTTGGATTCTGAGGTAGCGTGATAATTGTTCCATAGGAATCCCCACTAATCAAGGCCCGGAGGCCACTCGAGGATAAGGGTCATTGAGTTTACTGTAGTCAATGGGATAATATCGTAGTAATCGTCAGTAATGGAGATTTGATAAATTGGATTACTTCAGGAGACGGTTTATCAAGAATTTGTTTACGTTGAACTTGAAGACTACCGAATTGTAGTAAGCTGAAAAGCAGGCAAACGGAAGACAGTTTCACAGGGGTGCAGTTCTAAGAAAGAAGCTTTGTTCATGGAGTCAACGTTTAGGTTTAGGTACAGATAAAGAGTGGTGGAAATTATTGATAGCGAGTTCAGCTAGACGAGCGTTTTTCGTGAAAGCTAGATTGGAGCTCAGACGAGCACTTACCAGGAAAATAATGATAAAGCAAAGGCAGGCTCGCAACGTCTCTTCTGTGGGAGTGAGTTTGCCGGGAAGAGAAAATGACAATTCCCCGCTAGAGAGAAAAGTCTATTTTGAACTTCGTCAAGACAGGATAATATTCTAGCAGCTCCTGCCCAGATGTGGCAACAGTACTCCATCCTTAGACGTACCTGGCTCTTATATAGATAGAGAACCGCATCAGCAGTGAAATATCTTCTGGAGCGGTAGAAGCACCCCACCATTTTTCCAGCGACCGTTGTCAAAACATGGAGTCTCCACATAACGAGAGCCATTCATTCTAATTGATGCGAGATGGGGATCAGAGCGTTCATGATGAAAAGATAGAAGCTCTACCAGGTGCTCAAGATCAGAAGAGAGAATCAGAAGGAACTTGGTCATTTTTGGCCTTTGAAGTGTTGCCATAGATAGTAGTTTTGTCAGCATAAATGTCTATGAATGATTTTAGATTTGATTTTGATCGATGTAAATCAGGAGGAGAGTTGGGCTCAGGATGAACCGCTAAGGAGTTTCAGCATTAATACTGTGAGCTGTGAGATTTCTGTCCATCAACTACTCTTCTAGTTTTATCATATCATCCTGCCTGCAATTTCCTCCTTTTTTTTAGTGGGCATGTTTTAACATACGTTCATTTGTAATGCTATCATGCTCCAAAGCATTACCTCCTGCTTTTGGAGTCACTGTACTCGTTCGTTATCCTTCCAGGCTAGTGTTTAAAAATTAAATGGATGAAATAAAACTAATTCATGAGTTCATAAAAGAAATAAAAAAATTAAGAATCTAAAACCAAGAAACGAAAAAATAGATTTGTTTTGTATAATTTATTTCGTTATGTGTTTTAGATGTCGTGGTGGGTTCCTCTCACACAAGTGTGAATAATGATTGTTCATAATTAAGTTCATCGTCCTGTCTCATCATAGGCCGACATGTATTGCGACATTTACTACTGATCTGATAACGTTATTAAAACATTGCTTTTTAAATCGAACAATATGTGTTAATAACTCACCCGCCATTTTGTTTTTTATAATCAATGCTAATTCAATCGGATTAGATCGTCATATGTTGCAGCTAAAGTGATCTATATTTTCCTGAATTACCTTTTTTCCTATTTTTACCACAAATTTTATTCGGTCATTAAATTCAAGTTATGTCACTGAGAACTGCATGTGCTTCACAAACGTCGCCTTAAGAAAGTGCTGAAATGTGTTAGAATTAAAATTATTACACCAGTTTTTATGCGTTTTCTAAGAGTTATTGTTTTTTTACAGAATAGTCCAAACTGTTTTTGAAAATTGAATATTACTTTTAAATTGATATATTGTTTTAGAGTTTAAATATCTACTGTTTAGAATTTTACATACGTATGTTTGACCTATTTATTTTTTTCTTGTATACCTGCATATATATAGTTGCATATACTCGTACATATACATACGACTGTGAACGGTTTGTGAATTTCATACTCCCATGAATTTCCTCCTTCTAAGGAAACCAGTTCAACTCGCCTAGTGTGATTACTGCTTCGGTGCGGTACGATATACCAGCATATTTACCCCTGTTTATAATTTATTTACTTTTGTGACATCACTTAAACGTTGGTCTTTGAACTCTGAATTAAAACATAAATCAATTTTAAATATTTCTAAAATTTACAAACAGGTTATTCCTATTCTATAGAAAAATAACTAACGCATTGAACAACGCGACCAGGAAACAAGTACGTTAATTTTTGCAGTTCTTACCTACAGTACTTCCTACTGCATATTGTCAAAGAATTATGCGTACATTTTTTCCTTTTATAAATATTATTAGATTTATTCTGATTTAGTGCTTCACTCATAATATGTCATTAACAAAGAAGGAAGCAGACACGTTACTCTCTAACCATTGTCTACTTCCACGCTACTCTTATACACCGGGAAATTTCAAATATAAATGTCAAAAGTTCTTTCAATTTTATTTTGATGTCTAAGTTGTATTCGAAGAAAAGGAGAATATCGGGTTCAATGTCAAATACACTCAAGCTTTTCCCATACATTATTAATTTCTTATTGTTATTGTCTTCAAATTCTATTAATTTAAATTTTCACAATAAATTCTGTACGCCGTTCCATCTGATATTTATTGACATTCCGGACGACGTTAACGATCAAAGTACATCCAGTGCGTCTTAGTTGGACGCCCTTCTTTTCCCAATTTCTCGGTTTACATTAGTTTTCTAAAAGTATTAACCACAATTTTTTTTAAAATATTTTGGGTCATTCCTGATCAAAACAAAACAGAAAATTGGTTACAAAGTTTCGCCAACGATTGCTTTCATCTTAATAAATTCGTATATTTTCGTTGTCTTTTATAACTTTTATGACCTTCGTCTTTAGAAAATTTCAATTACAAACAACAAAACTCAAGGACATTAATATTTCGTTTACGACTCAGCTTATTTTTTATTAATTTTTTTATATAAGCATAACCACTTATCAAGACCCAGGGACTACTCGAGGATAGGGGTTAAAAGTGTACAGTAGTCAATGGGACAATATAGTAATCGTTAGTGATGGAAATTCGGTAAATTTGTTAACAAGTGGAACGGCTCATCAAGAACTTGTTTATGTTGGACTTGAAGACAACCATATTGTAGTCAGCTGGAAAGCAGGAAAACGGAAGACAATTTCACAGGCGTGCAGTTCTAAGAAAGAAGCTTTGTTCATGGAATCTACGTTTAGGTTTAGGCACAGATAAAAAGTGGGGGAAATAAGTGATAGTGTTTTCTGCTAGACGAGTGTTTCTTGTGAAAGTTTGGCGAGGGGGGACCATAGATTGAAGCTCAGTCGAACACTTTCCATGAAAATAACGATACAGCAGAGACAAACTCGCAACATCTCTTCTGTTTGATAAAGGTTGCAGTGAAGAGAAAAGGACATCTCCTACAAGGCTACGAAGTCTATTTTGAACTCTATCAAGGCAGGATAAGTTCTTTCTAGCAACTCCTGCCCAGATGAGGCAACAGTATTCCATACTTGGACGTACCTGGCTCTTATATAGATAGAGAATTACATCAGCAGTGAGATATCTACTGGATCGATAGAAGGATCACATCATTTTTCCAGCGGCCTTGGCAGCAGATTTGATGTATGTGTTCCATTTAAGATCAGGAGTAAATGTCAAGCCCAGAATCTTGTCAAAACTTGAGGCCTCCTGAAGACGAGAGCCATTCATTTCAATTGATGCCAGATGGGGATTAGAACGTTGATGATGTAAAGAGAGAAACTTGGTTTTAGATGCATTAAAAGTAACCAGACACTACTTTCCCCATTGTACCATGTGCTCAAGATCAAAGGAGAGAGAATCAGAGAGAACAACGTCGTTTACTGTCTTAGATGTGCTACTATAGATGGTAGTGTCATCAGCATAAATGTGTACCAATGATGTAAGGATGTGATTTGGAAGATCATTAATGTAAAGCAGGAAAAGAGTTGTGCCCAGGATGGACCCCTGGGGAACTCCCGCATTAATACTGTGAGCTTCTGATTTTTTACCATTAACTACTACTCCTTTGAACCTATCAGAGGGAAATGATTTAATAATTGAGAAGCGTGTCTCTCATGAATAACTTTTACTGCTGGAAAATTCATAATTACAAAAGAAGATCCAAGTATGAAGTAGTGAAACGTAAGATAAAATTGTGAAACAGAAAACAGGGATCATCGCCTGTTTACCATTTAGCTACATCGGAGATTTACAAGCGTCACAGCTATAAAATCCACGGATCTCCTGTGGCCCTAATCAAAATAATACTTCCCAAATAACCAAAGGTCGAAACAATCCTCTTACTATATAACTATATATATATATAAAAATAGAGAGAGAGACATATATACATATGATGAGAATCATGAAAATCGTATTCCGACAAAATATAGAAATAAAAAGGAACAGACCGATTTCTCTCGATGAAATCATCCAGAGAAAGTCTCGAAATAAAGACGAAACGTTTATGAACACATAACTCGGTGTTTTTCTTTTTATTTCTACACATGTTTATACACACATACATACATACATACATACATACATACATATATATATATATGTATGTATGTATGTATGTATACGTGTATGTATATATTTACATATATGTCATCTATATATGCATATATATGTATATATATATATATACATTTCTCTACATATATATATACATACACATATATAATATCTATATATATACATATATACATACATATATCCTACATATTTATATATATACATATATACATGTATATACACATACATATCTATACATACATATACATATATACATGTATATACACATACATCTATATATATATATGTACACGTAGCTATACATATATATGCACAATGAATGTTTCAAAGAATATGACATTAACTAAGCAAACTTGTTACGATTAAGAAAGTTGAATAAAAGGTGAGGAATAAAAGTTACAAATAATTTTATTTCATTTATTTATGTGGATGAAAGCAGACGGTGTGTACATACCTAAGGAGCAAAACGCAGGAGCTATAAACTAATTTAGGCCAATCTCACTTCTTAACGTAGAAGGAAAAATATTTTTTGCAATAATGGCTTCAAGAATAACGAAATACCTACTATCAAACAAATATATCGATATTTCCGTGCAAAAAGGTGGTATCCCTGGAATAGCTGGTTGTCTGGAACATGGGAATATATGGGGGGCTATCCAAAGAGGGAAAATAAAAAGACTGACTAGGACGTCATTTGGCTCGATTTAGCTAAGGCATATGGATCAGTGCCTCATCAAATGATTCAACTATCCATTCAAATGCACCACATCCCAGAGGGAATACGAAAGATGATTGCAACGTATTCGATGGGTTTCACATGCGGTTTACCACAAATGACTACACGACAAACTGGATGAGACTTGAGGTGGGAATTGTAGTGGGATGTACAGTATCGCCTATACTTTTTGTTTTAGCGATGCAAGTAATTCTCAAAGCAGCAGGAAACAATGTAAGCCCTACTAAATTAAGCGAAAAATGCGAAATGTCACCATTAAAGGTTTACATGGACGATACCACGATCCTCACATCAAAAGAAGCTAACACTCCCAACATCACCATTATGGATGAAATGATGGTTTGATCCGGAATGACTTTCAAGCCTAAGAAGTCCAGAAGCCTCTCTCTTAGAAAAGGAGAAGTGCATAAAGATATCTGTTTTTCAGTTAGTGATCAGAAAATTTCTACTGTCTCAGAAGAACCGATAAAAAGCCTGGAAAGATGGTATGATAACACCTTGAAAGACTATAATCAGGTTAAAGTGACAATAAAAACTGTCGACGAGAGTCTAAAGACGATCGGGCGCTGTACACTTCAAGATAAATACAAGGAATGGTGTCTTCAACACATGCTCATCCCAATTCTTTTATGGCATCTTCTCATATATGAAGTAACTATGAGTACGGTTGAGGCAATCGAAGCGAAAATCAACAGATATACGAGGAAATGGCTGGGTTTGCCTCCAGGATTGTCAAATGTTGCTCTATATAGCAAACAATCCAAACTAAAATTACCGTTCAAGTTTATCGCAAAGGAGTTCAAAGCAGAGGAAGTAAGATTGCAGATAATGTTGGACAATTCCCACGACAATGTTGTAAAGACAGTACAACCCTCTCTTAAAACAGGAAGGAAATGGAAAGTCCGAGATGCTATAAATGAGGCGAAAGAAAAGCTAGCCTTCAAAGAAGTCATTGGGCTCACTCAGGCAGGGAAATCTGGACTGGGAATGACCAGCATTCAAAGATGGTATACGGCTACAACTAAAGAGCACCGAGATCTGGTCATTCAGGAAATAAGGAGCAAGGAGGAAAGCAAAAGGCTTGTAAAAGCCATTCAACAGTCACAGCAGGGACAATGGACAAACTGGGAAGAAGTTATGCAAAGATCCATTACGTGGAATGACATCTGGCAAATGTCGCTGCTAAGGTTGAGTTTCATAATACGCTCAACTTACGACATGCTTCCATCAATTACTAACCTTGTCAAATGGAAGAAAGGGGATGATCCAACCTGTCCTTTATGCAAAGAAAAACCTCAGACTATGGAACATGTTCTTAGTTCCTGCAGAGTGGCCCTTGCTAATGGGGGATATACGTGGCGACACAACAGGGTATTGAAAGAACTGACCACAACAATAAATAATCATATGAAACCCGAAGCAGCTAACATAAGCCACAAGCTTTTTGCTGAGGGAGGGAAAATGTGGATCGGATCAAAACGTATAACTAGCCCATTGCTAGTACAGAGCCAAAATATTCTTGGAATCAATGATGATTGGATAGTCGCCACAGCTGGCGGGCAAAGTAATTATCCAAAAGTTATAAAAGGAAAGGGTCAACGGCCAGACATTGTTCTATAGCAAGAAAAAAAAACTCGTCTTGATTGAATTGACAGTACCTTATGAGAGCCGGATAGAGAAGCAACACCAATACAAGATGGCGAAATATGAAGACCTAAAAAGAGAGTTGACCCGCGAAGGGTACGTTACAATTCTTCGAGCTGTTGAGATTGGAGCAAGAGGTTTCAGGCTCTTTATATCAACTTTTAGGACAGCTTGGAATTAAAGGCCGAAAAAGAAGCGCAGGTAATAAACGTCTAACAGAAATTACTGAACAATATTTCATCTGTCTCTGGGTTAAAAGAAATATCGAGTGGTAATATGTCCACAGGGCAGATTTATTTATTCATTTAATGATTTCCATTTTCTTTGCTTTTGTTTAATTATTTTTACAATTTTTAGTTATTTATATTCTTTCTTTTCTTTCTTTTCTTTCTTTCTGTTCTTTTTTAACGTCTTAACTTAACGGACTTGATAGACGCAGCTTTTAAATTTAAACGTCACGTGCACAAACCGTTGCTCGTTACATGAAACGCGAATCATTAAACATTTTTATTGCATTGAACAGTTCATTCAAATGCGATTCAGATATCTAAGCCTCGCATCAACGAATGTGGCCGATGCGAAAAAGCCGTAACAAGGAAAATACTCACCTAGATTGGATTTACAATACCTTATAACAGCCGGGTAGAAAACAACATTAATACGAGAAACATGAAATCAAGAGAGAGGGAGAGAGAGAGAGAGAGAGAGAAAGAGAGAGAGAGCTGACGATACAATCTAGGCGAAAAGGAATACCGCATATGTTCGCAAGAGTCTACGATGTAGTTATTACTGTGAGTAGATTTATCTTTTTTTATGTGTTTATGTATGCATATATCTTTGGTTATGTATATATATATATATATGTAATATATATATATATATATATATATATATATATATATATATATATATATATATACATATACTATTTTTATTATTGTTGTTATTATTGTTTAGTATTATTGATATTATCATTATTTTCTATGATATGTGCGCGTCCTAACAAATATGTCAGACGTAGCCTTTGAACACTGAACGACATGCGCAAAGCCGTTGCTCGTAACAAGAGCCGGTTAATTAATGGTATTGAGCAGATAATTGGGTCTAACATCAGTGAGGGGGCGATACGCGAACAAGCCGGGGAGAGGAAGGCCCCGAAACGGTGCGTATTCTCTCCTGATGACCCAATATTATATATAAGGTGAAATACCCCCAAACATGAATTTTTTTAAAGATATGCTATGAAATACCTCCAAAAAAGCACCATCTTATAAAACTTAGCCGAGGAAAGCCCTATAAAGGCGTTTTATATCTCACTTGACATTGACTTTATCAAAAACAAAACAGCTAATAAACATCAGTATATACAAACCTATAAGGTTAGCTGTTTCTCTCAAATACAACATCTTATGTTGTTCGCTTGCTTCATAGGGAGTTCTACTACTGTTCCGGTAGTAATTTTTATCCTGAGGAATAAAAGTTACAAATAACTTTATTATATTATCAGA
>NC_136517.1:7065000-7077500 GCF_053919585.1 Euprymna scolopes
TCAAGTTTGGGGCAATAAAACTTGGTACAAGGATGTTTTCCGGCCGTGTTAACAATGGCGTCACAAACTAAAAGTAAACATTTGCTATATAAATGTCGTTAACCATATAAATTTCGTTAACTATATAAATTTCGTTAACTATATAAATTTCGTTTGCATTTATAAAAAGGTTAGATACGACTCAAAGATGGCGAATGAGAAGTTAAAGTTTGGAGTATGGCGTTAAGTTTTAATTATTGTTACTATAAACATTTTTATACAATTAATTACAAATTGCCAAAAGAAAGTTTGTATTTGCCTTGTTATAATCAAGTTACAATTAAAAATTACAAAAAGAACTATAAGTATAAATATATTTTTCTTTTTCGTTGCTGGTTTAGCCTGGAAGGGAAATATAGTGCAATGATCGCCATATGTTGAATCGGGTACCACGAGTGGGTGGAGGAGGTATCCGTGAAGTAATTTACGCGCGTTTATATTGGTCTGGGATTCCGCGACTGTATGCGCGCACTTTCGCATTCGTACGCATTGGATTAACGGGAAGAAATACTTCTACGTGTAAACCCATCCGAAACAGCTCGATCGCAATGGATGCTGCAGAAGCCGGTTTGTGTGTTTGTGTTTGTTTGTTTGTTTTTTAACGGAGGGGATGAAGATGAACTGGGATGAAAACAAAAAGACAAAAAACAAACAAAAATGATACAGCAGAATTTACAAAGAGGAGACACGTTACGCTTGCGTAAAAGAGTGCGTCTATCATTGACGAGTGATAGAAGAATCGCCTGAGCGACTTTGTGTGTTCGGATAGGAAGAAGGAGAGGAAGACACCGGAAAGAGAGGAAGACACTGAGAGACAGGGAAAGAGGAGGAGGGAGGGAGGGAGAGAAGGTGAGCGTGCAAATTGAATTGGTAAAAGAGTTGTGCGAGTGGGGGGGGGATTAAGGAGAAAAGGGTTTAAAGAAGGAAAAGCGGGTTCGATCAGCAGAGGGTGGGGATGTTTGTTTCGGAACAATAAGAAAGACTGAATAATAAAAAATAAATAGGGCGATCAGTCATCGCTCGGGAGGAAAACACTTTCCCTCAAAGCGACACTGCTGCGAAGATAAGGAAAGAGATAGAGAAAGAAGAGAGAGAAGAGAGACAGTGAGAGGGACAGTAACAGAGTATGAGAGAGAGAGAAAGAGAAAGAGAAAGAAAGAAAAGTAGAAAGAGAAAGAATAAATGCAATTCACCATTTTGTATAAATTGGGCGAAAAACAAGTACATTTTAAAATTGTGGCAACATCATAGGAGTTTTAAAAAATTCACACACGAACACACAAATATATGCACTTAAATGAATATATGTGTGTGTAATTTCCATTTAAAATTCTTATGATGTCAGAAGTTTATGACAACTTTTAAATATAATTGTATGTGTGTGTGTGTATATATATATATATATACATATATATATTTATATGTATGTATATATATATATATAGAGAGAGAGAGAGAGCGAGAGAGAGAGAGCGAGAAAAGGAAAGAGAGAGACAGAGAGACAAGGGGAGAGATTGTGTCTGTGTGCATCTGTTTGTTGTCTCTGTGTGTGCACATTAAATATGTAAGACTCATCAGCGTGGTTGAAGCATACAACCAAGCACATGTCTGTGGATATATATAGGTATATATGTATGCATATATATATATATACATACATATATACATATATATAATTATATATATACATATATATAAATATATATATATATCAATAATATAAAGCTGAATGTGTGTGTGTGTGTGTGTGTGTGTGTGTGTGTGTGTGTGTGTGTGTGTGGTCACGAATAGGCTCCTATATAGTTGACTATTTTAAAAAACTGATTACATATAATGATAGAAGATGTATCGAGACACAGGAATGGGTATGTTTTATCTGGCAGAACGGTGGTTCATTAAAACTGTGGGGTCTGCGCTCGCGCCTGGTCCACAAAATATGGAAATAAAAAATTTAAAAATTAAAAAAAAAACGTTTACAAGTGTTTTTGATATAGATGCACATAAGAATACTTTGATAAGTATGTTTTAACTTAAATAGGGATGGTATAATAAAAGTGTGGGGTCTGCGTTCGCGCCCGGCCTCCATAGAATGGAAATAGGCACACACTTTAATAAAGACTTTTCATATCTATCTGCGTAAGTATACTTTGATAATTATGTTTCAGTTTGAAGAAATATGGTATAATAAAATGATGGGGTGTTCGTTCGCACCTGATCTCCATAGAATGGAAATATGTCACAAAGTTTAACAAGGTTTTTTTAAAATATAGATCCACAGAATATTGTGATAAGTGTTTCAGTGTGAACATGTATGGTATAATAAATTATGGGGTTTATCTATTTTATTTTTACTTTCATCATATTTTACTTTGGTTTTGATACCCCCAAATTAGAAGCTATCTCTTTACAACTCTTCCTTTTCATAACCTATCATACTTTCATAAATCAGAGTCCATTTTCTGTAGGCTGCTTTTGAACCCAGTCAACAACGGGTACTTTTGCTAGTATATATATATATATATATATATATATATATATATATATATATATATATATATATATATAACATTCAAAGATTTATAAATAAAGAAATAGAGCACTCAGCAGATAAATCAGTATTTGTCAAAACATTTTTTAAAATAAAAAAATGAACTTCAAATCAAAGTAAAATGTACTCAAACAAATGTTATTTAAACTATCATATAAGAAAAATGCGTGAAATATTTATAGCATTTTATTACGATTCGTGTTATTAATTTTACTTTTAACGATGGATGCAAAGCTTTAATAAAATAGAAATTTTTCAAGAACTGCTGCTGCCACCTTTTACCATTCTGTCAATAGAAAGAAAAGCAAAAATAAGATTCCAAAGATTTTTGAAATTGAAAGAGAATCAGGATAACAAGATGTCAGAATGAACAAGGAAAAGCGAGGTTATTATATACTAGCATTTCAGCCCGGCGTTGCCCGGGTGTTTGGATGTGTATGTTGAGCAAAAAAAAATAAAAAGTGGTAGTAGGAAGGCAGGCTCGAACCCGTACCGCAAAGGAGGAAAAGAACGGCGTAAAAAAAAACTAACGTTTATGCTGTTACGTCCACCGCCAAATTGGAAGCGACAATTTTTTAAATTAAGGCAAGACAATATAAAGGAGAGGATAACTTTAAAAAATATCGGCGAAAAAAGTGACCCCGCCCTGTAGAAAAGTGCCTAGTTGAAGGTGAAGATATTAATGTTTTTAGCCAATTTTTCGATATTTGTCGTATGAAAGACCAAACTTTAAAACGATACTGATCTTGATAAAATCCGTCGCCTCTATTGAAAGTTTAAGGCAGACATGCAAACAGACATACATACATACATTTATATATTGGTAACTAAAAATTTTCGACCCAAACTAATGAAAAAGCTTGCCCTATCTCTGCATACCCTTTATGTAAAATTTCAAATATTTAGACCAGAAATTGTCTGAGTAATTTGGAAGAGACCGCAGAGGTCAATTTTTTAAAAACTTTGACCCCTATTATGACCCCTTAAAATTTATTGTTTTGGGCTCAAATCAAGTTATTAAGTTAGATCCATGTCCAAGGAACCTATATTTAAAATTTCAAGTACGTAAACCCAAAATTGTCGGAGGAGTTTGGTAGAGTTCTCAAAGGTCAAATCGTTGAACTTTGACCCGTTAATCGCCAAATGTCTGGCTAAAAACCGATCACAAAGATTTTCCCAAATCTCAGTACCCTGTATATAAAATTTCGAGTCTGTAGACTAAAAATTAACAGAGTTATTGCGTAGGGAAATGTACACAGACACACACACACACATACATTCACTTATATATATATATATATATATATATATATATGTATAAATATATATATATATATATATATATATACACATATATATATGGAAAAAATTCACTGCACAAACAGTACCGCCGTACCGCCAGGCATATCAAATCAACAGTAGGTTGTTTGATATGACGGGAAGCGTTTGAAAGAAATATTTATGTTTAGAGCACTATTGAATCGTGATACTTGACTTTTCAGTTTAAACTAAGTGGTACGGGGGGGACATGTTAATCTTCCCCCAGTGCACCGCGATGCGTTCCCAACTAGAGTAGGCAATTAATCGATTTGATTGAAAAATGGGCGATTTCACCGATTTCGATTAGAATAAAAATATAAAAGGTGAAACATTTGTTGATTCTTATTCAACATTTGTTGATTCTTATTCAATCCAGGGCAACGTCAGGTCTCCATGTTTGTATATATATATATATATATATATATATATATATATATATAGAGAGAGAGAGAGAGAGAGAGTGGGGGGGAGATAGATAGATAGATAGATAGATAGATAGATATATGCACAATTCTAAACATTAACATTTTCAAAATATGTATTATTTACCATATATATATATATATATATATATATATATATATATATCATTCACATACAGTACTGTTTCGTTTTATCATAACTCATCAGTGCAGCTAGACTAGCACCTTAGCTTAGCCGAGGATTCAAACTACAACCATCGCGTTGGTAGTCAGCAGTTCTAACCTGTGTGTGTGTGTGTCTATGTACATTTTCCTACGCAATAACTCTGTCAATTTTCAGTCTACATACTTGAAATTTGATGTACAGTGTACTGAGATTTGGGAAATTTGTAATCCGTTTTAGGCCAGAAATGTGGCTGTTAAGGGGTCAAAGTCAAACGATTTGACCTTTGAGAACTCTAACAAACTTCTCCGACAATTTTGGGTATAAACAATTGAAATTTTCGATATAGGTTTCTTGAATAAGGATCTAAATAATGTGATCTGAGCCCAAAACAATAAATGCTAAGGGGTCATAATAGGAGTCAAATTAAAAAAAAAAAAAATACCGCCTTTTTTTTTTTTTTTGCTCATGATACACATCCAAACAACCAGGCAACGCCAGGCTGAAATGCAAGTATATCTATAAAAATGAACGTGTCTGTGTGTGTGTCTGTGTACATTTCCCTAAGAAATAATGTCAATTTTCAGTCTACAGACTCGAAATTTGATATACAGGGTACTGAGATTTGGGAAAATCTTTGTGATCGGTTTCGGGCCAGAAATTTGGCTGTTAAGGGGTCAAATATTTACGATTTGATCTTTGAGAACTCTACAAAACTCCCTCTACCATTTTGGGTCTAAACACTCGAAATGTTAGATATAGTTTCCTTTGACATTGATCTAATTTAATAGCTCGATTTGAGCTCAAAACAATAAAGTTTAAGGGGTCATAATAGGGGTCAAAGTTTTAAAAATTGACTTTTCTTTTTTTTTTTTTTTGCTCAACATACACCTCCAAACACCCGGGCAACGCCAGGCTGAAATGCTAGTATATCTATAAAAGTGAAAGTCCCTTTGTGTATGTCTGTGTACATTTCCCTACGCAGTAACTCTGTCAATTTTCAGTCTACAGACTCGAAATTTGATATATAAGGTATTGAAATTTGGCAAAATCTTTGTAATCCATTTTAGGCCAGAAAATTGGTTGTTAAGGGGTCAAAGTTCAACGATTTGACCTTTGAGACCTCTACCAAACACCTCTCCCAATTTTTGGTATACACAATTGAAATTTTAGATATAGGTTCCTTGGACATGAATCTAACTTAATAATTCCATTTGAGCCCAAAATAATAAATGTTAAGAGGTCATAATAGGGGTCAAAGCTTAAAAATATTTTACCTCTGCGGTCTCTAACAAATTACTCAGACAATTTCTGGTCTAAACATTTGAAATTTTAAATAAAGGGTATTCATAGATAGGGAAAGGTTTTTAATCGGTTTGGGTCGAAAATTTGAGCTACCAATATATAAATGTACGTATGTATGTTTGCATATCTGCCTAAAACTTTCGACATATCCGACGAATTTTCAAACGACAAATATCGAAAAATTGTCTAAAGACATTAATTTTTCACATTCAACTGGGCACGTTTCTACAGGAAGTGGTCGCTTTTTTCACCGATATCTTCGAAAGTCATCCTCTCTTTTCGATTGTCTAGCCTTAATTTAAACCTACGTCACTACCGGTTTGGCGGTGGTCGTATCAGTAAAGACGTCAGGTTTTTCTCGGTTCTTTTCCTCCGGGTTGGAGCCTTCTTTCCTACTGCTTTTTTTTTTCTTGCTGAACACACACCTCAAAACACCAAGAACAAGTATATATATATATATATATATATATATATATATATATATATATATATATATATATATATATATATATATATACGAGAGAAAACAGTTAATAAAACATGTTAAAAAACACTTTGAAATGAGTTAAAAACATATTTAATCTGAAAAGGAAACACGTTACCGTCACTGGATTATTTATCTTCCACAAGACTATGTATTCATGTGTAATCACCTTTTTCTTCACCATATTCCCTCTGCTTCACTTTTTTTGTTTCCAAGTAAGATCTTTGACTTACTTGTTTCATCAAATAGTTTTGCATGCAAAATCCGATCCCGCATTTTGCTAATTCCTACCTTCTGATGAGAAGGAAAGTATTTCTTCGAAACTCCGCGGATTAAGGACTATCCACTTATCTAGTGTTTCCTTTTCATATTACATATGTTTTTAACTCATTTCAAAGTGTTTTTTAACATGTTTTATTAACTGTTTGCTCGTATTATAAGCTCTATATCCTATTTGGTTTTATCGAGCTTTTACATCTGGTTGAGTTTACTTTATAAATTTTAATTCTTTAATATTTATGATATACTTTAATTTTACCATCTTGGATCATTTTGGTAATTTTAATTGTAATTTATATATATATATATATATATATATATATGTGTGTGTGTGTGTGTGTGTGTGTGTGTGTGTGTGTGTGTGTGTGTGTGTGTCTATATATATATATATATATAGTTATTTGTTTGATTTTTTTTCAAATATAGTTACGTTTTTTTTAAATGTACTTTATTTAAATATAAATTATTCAAATATAAATTATTCAAATATATTTTATTTAAATATATTTTATTTAAATATCCTTTATTTAAATATACTTTATTGAAATATATTTTATTTAAATATATTTTATTTAAATATATTTTATTTAAGCCTGCGCAATCTATTATGACCGTCGCCGATTTAAAAATAAACGTTACGGCAATACCATCTACTGGGTTCGTACTTATTATGTTGTTTGAATTTAATTTCATATTAAAATATGTCAAACTATTTTTATACTTAACTATATTTTATGCTTATATTTTTCACTCCTTTATAATGAAAATATATCAAAATACGTAAACTTTTTTTTATTAATTCATTTCTTTAATCGCATAGCATTTCAAATAACTATGTTCATTTAAGTTAATATTTTATATATTTTGCTAAACTTTTTATATCTTTTTAAAATATATTTATTTACAGAAAAGAAACAACGAATCACATTTTTTTTAGAGTTTTCGCAGTTTCACAAAAAAGTGAATGTGCAACAGAAAATAGTTTAACAGTTTTATATTAAAAAAACAATCAATTCAAACAACATAATAACTACGAATTCAATAGATGATATGGGCGAAATATTATTTTTAAATCGGCGACGATCGTAATAGATTGTGCAGGTTTAAATAAAGTATATTAAACAAAAAGTACATTTAATTAAAGTACATTAACAAACCTAACTATATTTGAAAAAAAAAACGTAAATTTGTTTGAAAAAATATATTAACAAAAAAATATCTTAACATTTTGCCCAAATATATAAGTAAGCATTCTTGAAGAATAGCTGAAGTATTGTATCCATTTTGTGCTTCCATACTTCAATTGACAGACCAACCGCGTGTTTGAAAATTAGGGTCTGGTTTTATGCACAATTACCGATTTTTTACGCCGATTATCTACGCTACAGTTTTAACGTAAATTTCATTACATAAGGAACAATTATTTGTTATATACTTGTGTTTTCACTAATTTTGAATTCTGTGGAGTATTTTATTTAATTTGAAGGTTTTCGACTATACTGATTAAAAAAATTTCATTCAAATTTTGCAGAGAGAAGTACTTATAGAGATATAAGGGCCTTATTATGCACTGTAATGCACTGGCTGCCAGGTTTGTACGCATACGCGATAAACAAATCTACTTCTCTCCTACCGACACTCCCATCCTCCAATTTTTTTTAGCATTTGCGGGTGGGTATGCTGATTACAATTATAACAGTTAAATTTGGGGTAATTATTTCCCCCACCCCATCAAAAGAAGTTGTCCACTCTGGAAGCCGTTCTTTACATGGGGATGTCGGGGTGTCTATTACGAACGCATTTCTTAAGATGGGTAGGTTGGATTGTCTATTCCGAAAGCAGCTCTTAACATGGGGAGTTTTGGATGTCTATTCCAAACGCCGTTCTTAACATGAAAATACTCAAAGTGGTGAGATGAAAAAAGTCGTGTTTTAGACATTAAGAAAAGAAAACAAGATAAAACTGGAATTTAATTTAATACCATTGGTAGAAGACTTGAACAACAAACGGAAACAGTTAAAACTGCTAACACTGATTTCAATCACTCTAAACAGTTTATATACAGTAAGAATCCCAAACTTCTAAAACTTCTGTTTTTACTTTACATTATTATTTTAATGGATCAGTTTTTATTTTTTTTATTTTAATAATTCATACTGATTTACGCATTCCTTTAATTGCTTTTTTTAATTCCAAATGTACCTGCATGTTATTGACTCAGATCATCAATAATCGCTAGTGGAAAGCACGGCCGCCAGTGTTCGCAATTGTTCAGGGATGGCAGTGGCCACCACCAACAGCAACTGTAGATTACTTTTTTGCGAGGTGGACGGGGGGGGGGACTGACTTCCACCGGGCAACGCCGGTTCACGAGTTGTACTAGTATAATAATAAATTAATTGCATTAATCAAAATATATTGAAGCATATTTTACGACCGGGCAATGCCGGGTGGCCTAGTAGTATATATATATATATATATATATATATATATATATATATATATATATATATACATATATATATATACTAGCATTCAAGCCCGGCGCTCCCCGGGTGTTTGGAGGTGTATGTTGAGCCCCCCCCCCCCAAATAAAGCGGTCAATTTCTTTTGACCCCTATTATGACCCCTTAAAATTTATTGTTTGGGGCTCAAATCAAGTTATTAAGTTAGATCCATATCCACGGAATCTATATCTAAAATGTCACGTGATTAGACCCAAAATTGTAGGAGGAGTTTGGTAGAGTTCTCAAAGGTCAAATCGTTGAACTTTGACCCCTTAATCGCAAAATTTCTGTCCGAAAACCAATCACATCGATTTTCCCAAATCTCAGTACCCTGTATATCAAATTTCGAATTTGTAGGCTTAAAATTGACAGAGTTATTGCGTAGGGAAATGTACACACACACACACACATAGACACTTTCACTTATATATATATATAGGTATACGCGTCCAACTTGATAAATATAGAGAAAGATACACCATAAGCGTCTCGGTACTATACGAGCATTAGTGAAACTCAACTTAAACGTATACACACACACAAATACACACAAACACATACACACACACAGATTATGACAAATTTGCACTGAATAAGAATTGTTCGCCCATTGTCACTGAGCTAGCGCAATTTTTCCGCGGAAACGATACAGTTATTTTCAATTCTTGTTGCTACATCGAATAGTTTGTACGGCGCACTTCATGCAAGCCGAATCCTTGTGTTTGTCGTAGAAAAGTATTTGCATATCGAAGATGCTTTATTTTTCTCTCGCTCCTCTTCTTCCCGTGTTCATTTCTCCTCTCTGTTGTTGCAATTCAGTAGAATGCGAAGCGGTTGCACTGGAGGAGGGAAGCTGTCGGTGCTATCGTACCAGCCCAGATATATGTGTGTCCGTTATAACTGTATATATACGAGTATGTATGTATGTATGTATGTATGTATGTATGTATGTATGTATGTATGTATGTATGTTTTATTGTTTTTTTTTATTTTCTTCCTGCCAACATTGCCCTGCTTTTTATTGAAACCAACCAAGAGCTCTTTTTTAGTATCGTTGTTGTTCCCTTAAGTGCAATTATCTGGATCTCTTTTGCACTTGGTTCACAGGAATATTAGTTAGATATGACTTCAAGTTATTCTTCATAAGCCCTGTGACACCTATAATAACTGGTATGATTGATATCTCTCTAAGATTCCAGTTTCTTTTCCAAGTATTCACGAGACTTTCATATTTGGTATGTTTCTCCCTTTTAGCTCTGTTGAGACCTCCATCATTAAGGACACTCACTTCAACCACGGTTGCAACTCTCTCTGACTTATTCCATATAACTATGTCAGGTTTGACAGCAGCATTTTCAAGGTAGATGGCTGTAGGGATTACATGGTCGTAATGTATGGCACACAAGTCATTTCCAACTGTTCTTTCAGGTAGATGTTCCCAGGATTTGCTGCTACACTGGATGTTTATTTTTTACAGATAGTCCAGTGGAGGTACATACATACTCCATCATATCTAGCTGTCTAGTAGCCATCTACCAAAAAAACTTGCAACTTGATACCAGATGACTCACACTTTCCAATTTTGTATGTATGTATGTATGTATGTATGTATGATTATTATTATTATTATTATTATTATTATTATTATTATTATTATTGTTATTATTATTATTATTATTATTATTATAACACAAAAAATCCCCGATCGTAGTAGGTACGCTAGGAGTAGTATCAAGTCGTCTGGAAGGACAATTGATAAAACTACGAATCCCCGATGTTTTAGGCGGCCTTCAGACTTCTGCTATTGTAGATTCCACCAACATCCTTAGGAAAACCCTTGATCTTTGAAGCTCCTGTCTTGTAGCCAGGATTGAGGGAATCCCATCCCTTTCCAGGGGGACATCGATAAACGAAATCAGAAGTATTTTTATTATTATTATTATTATTATTATTATTATTATTATTATTAATATCTAAATATTTATTTACTTGTCCATACATCCAGTGTCACAAAAAAATCATCATCACAAACATTAATTTATGAGAAACGAATTATATTCATTTATAGTCGCTCTTTATCAGTTGAAAGTCATTAAAACCATTTCGTCTTTAAAAATTAAAAAAAACATGGCTGTTTGTTTACGGTTTCAAATTTACTATTTTATTTCATAATTATAAGAAATCATGTTGACAGGAAACTGTAAGTTTTTTTTTAAACTAAAAAAAAATGCGCCAATTGATCTACATCTGTTCGTTTATATTTTTTTTTAAATTATTCAGAAATACAAAATAATGTGTTGTGTGTTGAATTTTCATCGAAAATTCTAAAATTTAAAATGAATTCGTTTTAGCTTTAAAAGTTAAAAAAAGAATTTGCTAAAGAAATTGTTTTAAATTTGTTGTTATTTGTTTTATTTCATTTTTTTATTCATTTTATTTATAATGTGTTTTAAAACTTTGCCGCGGAATTTCCATCGGTTCTGCTAATCATCATCATCATCAGCAGCATCATTATCATCATCATTGGAATTCGGGTGCCAATAAGCCTTCCACAGATCCAAGTCACTTTCGGACACGTCGGGTAGAGGCCTGGTTACTGATCTCTCTCTTTCCAGTTTATCCACCCTCTTCGACCTTCTTGACTTTTTGGTGCGGTGTTAGTCGATGCAACCACTAATTTTTTAGTGGAGGAAGGTAATTAATTTACAATTTTGTGGTTACGGTTTTCTTGTTTTTATGTTATCTTTATTTGTTTGTTTTAATTGTGTTGCAGTTTTCTGCATATGACCGGTTAGCGTTTGTAGCTCATGTGGATTGATATCCGCATCCGGGTTCTTTCCTTAAGATTCCATCCATTTTATTCTCTTAGTCTTTCTCCTCATTCTAATTTCTTTCATACTTTTTTCCAGAGTTTCGAGATTGTTCCTAGTGCTCCTTCTATTATCGGTTATATTGACTCTCTTTGTATTACATATACGCTTCAGCTCTCTGGCTAGTTCCGTATATTTGTTTGAGTCTTCTGTCTTCTTAATGTGTACCCTGTGATCTGCTGGAATGGCGAAACCTACGATCTGGCAAGATGAAATATCGACTAGCATGTTTTGTCTCGTACCTTGGTTGTTCGGAATTATTTAACCCTGCGTTATTCACCTGGGTGTTCCAAACATGGAATAAATACAGAATTAAAAATATCATATTTAAGCGTATCTAACGTCTGGCCAAGGCTGGGATGCATGGTACTATACACACATACACACATACACACACATACACACACATACACACACATATTCCATGTGGTGTTTGTACATCCCGATACAATATATATATATAGATATAGTGTTATTATTTTGTAATATATAGTTACTCTTTCTTGTTCAGGATATATCTACGGTATCTGCTCAATAGTTTTAATCACTTGTATCTTGTTGAT
>NC_136517.1:7080000-7162500 GCF_053919585.1 Euprymna scolopes
AAAAATAAATAGGAAGGAACTAACTACCAGAGCCGCCGTTTTATTGTGTGTGTGTGTGTGTGTGCGTGCAAATGAAATGCATTTATTCGTGGTTCTTCCAAAACAATGCATTTCATTATATTGCACAAATCACATAGAAGTGCCTTAAAAATGTCTCTCTCTCCCCTCAAGCTCACACTTACCATAGCCAGTCATTTCTTGCCTTCGACTTTACACGTCCATTTTCCTCGGTGTGCGCTTTGCTTCTCTGCCGACAACGTTGCATATTTTTTATCTCTTTTTCTTGTGACTCAAGCTTTTGCACATTTTCCAATTTGCACACGTGCTTTAATGACTACTGCTGCTAATATTTTGACTCGTAAGCTATCCTTCGGCTTCTGCTGATATTTTTATACGCGCTCTGTTACATACTTTCCCTTTCCGTAAAATTATTTAAAAGAATTTCAATTAAACTTTTCTGGGACAATAAAAGAAAGCAAGAAAAGAAAACTCAAAAGTCCATAACAATAAAACATGCGTATTTAAATAAAAATAAATATGTATGAGTATATAGTCTGTTCAATAATTCCAGTTTATACTTTTCTCAGAAATTCCCGTCCTTATTTTTTTATTATTTGTAAAATAAAGGAATTCCAACGTAGTTTTCTAAATATTTAAAGGCACCGTCTTAATAAGTTGAAAGGGGAAAACTTAGTAAACTGTTTAAATAGTGATAATGTATTTCTTTTTTCTATTGGGGAGATTTTCAGTAATTTAAAAGTTAAAATATCTTACAAAATCAGTTAAATTCATGCAATACTAAATCAGAGTTTTAATAGTCCTTGATGTTTATTTATCCTGAGTGTGTAAATTCATCGAACTGAAACGAGATATTTTTATTTTAGTAACTAGCAGGACTCGTAAACGGGCGTTGCCCGGTGGAAACATGCCCCACTCTCGTAAAAGTTTAAGTACGCCTGTTGTTGGTATTGGCCAGCACCCAACCCCCAAACCCCAACCTCCTCATATTAAGAACGGCTTTTGGAATAGATACTCCCAACATCCTCATGCTAAGAATGGCTTTTGCAAGGGACACTCCCAACCATTCCTCTGTTAAAAACGGATGTCGGAATAGACGCCCCATTTTGTGTCAAAGTATCTGCCCCAAATTTAATCTTGATAATCGTTGTCATAATCCCCATGCTCAAATACTATGAACCAACCTTGTAATTATGGGTGTGTAGTGCGGTCGGAAAAATGTAAATGTTTTGGGTGTGTAGTGTGGTCGGAAAAATGTAAATGTTGCGTACTTATGTAATTTTTGTTACCGTGCTGAAATAATGTTATTATTTTGAAAGCCATTCTTAACATGTCAGCGAAGAGTGTTTTATAAGTAATCCGTGCTTGTAAGATGTCCGTGTTAACCTTTAAGATCTCCCTTTAGTTATAGGATGTGCGGCGATCAATAAAAAAAAAACTGTAAAAAAAGAAAGAGAAGGGAACGTCGGTGAGTACATTGCCCAAAACTTCTATTAAGTATTAATCTTTTTATAACGCAAATAGGTAACAAATACGTATGGAAGCCCAATTTTTTTTTATATATAATTTCGCAACTGTAGTTTCTATAAAATAACTTTATGCTGAATCATCTTGATTTAAACCAACGTGATTTTTTATTCTAATAATAAAGTCATATTTATTAATATTTTAATAGTAAAAAATAAAGTTATATTGATTGATATTCTAAAAATTACCTATTCGCATACAATTATGTGTTTTTTATGTAAACGTAAATAGTTCACAAATAACGTAGGTAATCGATAATGTTTGTTTTATTCGAAAAACTACAATGTAAATGCGATCTTAGTTCTCGTGACTCTTTTGCCTCCCAACTTTTCGTCTGGTAAAATTTTAATCACGTGATTACGGTGTAGCAACAAAAAAGAAACCATTTAATCAAGTGCCGCTTGTTATGGATTTATCTAACCCTTATCCCTGAGTGGCTTCCGGGCCTTGATAAGTGGTGACCACCGTGTAAAAAAAAAATTAAAAAAAGCTGAATACAATATTAAAATGGCTTTCTCGGTAGTATGCACTTATGCACTTATGTTACCGGGTTGGTGGTTGTTATGTAACTATTCTGCATTTTCACCTAGCAGTTTAATGAATAAAAAAATATCATAAAACTTTAATAATTATTTATTTAATAAATTTATTATATATATTTTTGTGGGGGGGATTGGCTTAGCGTGTGTGTACTTATGTTACCGAACTGGCGGTGTATTGTAACTACTCTGTACTTTCACCTAACAATTTAATAAAAAAATAAATGCAAAACTTGAATTTAACTTGAAAATAGCACGGTAACATAAGTGCATAAGCACTACTTTATTTTACATATGAGTCATGCGCTTGGGTTTGATTGCAATGTGACATAAGGCGTCGATCAGCCAATCAATGCACTGCAAAGTAGCAGACAAACTTTTCGAAACCTAAATTGGAAGGAAATAAAAAGCATTAAATTCATTAAGCAGCGCACACCTATAACAGCTCTTTTCTGAAAACTGTAAACAAAAAAAAAAGAAATTAGTTTGGAAAAATATTTGATGACGCCGGAATAAGCGGTCTTATATTGTCAAGAAAGAAAAATAATTGCTAAAAAAAAAAAAAAAACTGCGTTTCCTGTGGCGAGAAGTGCATCATGGCCAAAAGAAGATTTGAGAAGAATGGATGTGGGTGGAGATGGCACGTGCACGCAATGCATTCAAATGACGCACACGTACCAGGGATTTATTTAAACGGTCCTTAGGAAATGAAATATACAAAATAAAGTGATGCGTATCGCGCTATTTTTGTAAATATTGTATAATAATATAAGGTTTACAATATCTTTGGGTTTTTTTATATTAAATTGTAAGGTGTATCTAAAGTAAATAAAAAGTGTGTTCGATTAAAAACAAAAACAGATAATAAGTGTATCTCTCTCTCTCTCTCTCTCTCTCTCTCTCTCTCTCTCTCTCTCTCTCTCTCTCTCTCTCTCGGTCGGTACCGTGCTAGAAAACGCGTTAATAGATTCACAATTAAGCCAACGATAAATGTAATTTATGTGTTAGGAAAAAGATAATATAGTTTTTTTTTTTTTAAAGTTTTGGAGTGTAATATTTTCATAAATAAACAATAAAATGTAAGAATTTTTCAGCGGGAAAATGTCATGAATTATATAAATAAAACGTAAAAATATTGTGTACGTACAAAAATGGCGACGTGATTTAGTTTCAAACTATTCGTTTAATGGCTGAATAACCGAATAAGGAATTATAGAATGTATAATTCTTAGCCAATCAGATAGGCCGGATTTATCGAAGAGCCCTTTTTTTGTAAATAAGAAAAACATTAGATAAGTAAAAAGGAGATTAGGATAGACCGAGATTCGAACCTTGTAAGCAAGGTTCAGAAATAGATTCAGAAAGGAATTTCGCATTGTTCAGTTTCACACAGAGTAGTTTAGATATGTTGTTGTAAAAGGAATTTTGATTGTTCAATTCTTTTTATGAAACCTGAATTAAAATAAGGTCAGCTAGAAATTAAAGAACAATGCAATTGAAATATGTTGAAAAATAGGTTAGGAAAAAAATAGGAGTGAGAATTCTTTGTCTGCAGAAATGGGTTGGATCGATCACGTTTTTGGGCACACGTATGACGTCATGTCAGAAATGATTTCTCAATGTAGGAGCTACAGTCGAAGATGAGTGCGACAGAGTTGGAGACGAAGATAGGAGACAGAGCTGGCATGGTCAGAGGAGGGTCCCTTTGGAAGCGAGGGAGAAAGTTTTAAACATGTAGAATCGACTTTGAATTCTTGGATGTCATCATCATTTCGACCGGTCAAATGGAATAAAAGAACATCTTATATTTTTGTAACTGCCGTCTTCGTGTCGTCTTTCTACCAAATTGAAGGTAATGGGAAATCATCGTTATTAATGAACTTTGTATAACACATCATAAGTAATGTCTCTCTCAATCATAAGTAATGACTGTCCCCTCCACTTGTGATAAAAGAGCTAATCACCTTCCCTCTCCTTACAATATGTGTTATAAGAAAAAAAACACTCCAGAAGTATAGAAATGAATGTCCCTTCATCAATATAAATGTCCCCGTATCTCTTAATAAAAAGACCCCAGCTATGTAACAGAAGGGAGAAATCATTATTTGTGTGGATCGAAGGTGGTAAGAATCTGCGATTGAGTAGGAAATAAGTAGAAGCAGAGAAGCCCCAAGATCGTAAAAAATAGAATGATTGAACGCGGTATAGAATGGGATCGTAAGAGGACGTGTGTAAGTGCGAGTGAAAATCTAGCTACTTCCTCTGTAGGTAACGACGATGATGAACATGGCGCTCATTGGAATAAATGTACTGTTTTAATATTACGTATTAATGTGTATGTAATCGAGTTCTATAGTTAAATAATGTAATGGCTAAGAGTTACCAATGAGGAGCATATTTTTATAAAGACAAGTTGAAACCAGACGCATGCTATGTCGCGTCCGCCGATCCCAGAATGCAAGCATCAACTATTTAAAACAATAGAATTGTTTAATTCTCTTTTTCGTCATTGAAAGAGAGAGAAGGGGGTGAAAGGGAGAAAGAGAGAGAGGGAGAGAAGGACATAAAAAGAGAGAAGATATATTCACATAGTTTAAACATTGTTTTGTTTTCGAATCCCTCGTTGACGAGTTCTCCGGGTTTGACCTTTCAAATTCTAAGGTCTTATATCATTTTGCCTATGTTCACTATTATAAACAAACTGTCATTCTTGGCTTGAGTCATAGCAGAAAATTTTCAAAATCACAAACACCTGTTTAACACATCTGCACCTCACAAGAGCAGATCATGTTAAGCACAAGGTTCATTAATGTAAAAGGGGCTACGTCATTGTGCCAAATGCCATCTGCTGCTGTCAACCTACGGTAGTTTCGCCCAGAGGGGAAAATGCGCCTCCTTTATTATATACAAGATAAAGTCAGTTTATTGCTTTTTGACAGTCTTCGTAACACTTTTAATACTGTTAATTGTCTTCCAAGATACATTTATACATATTTTCATGTGAGTTTTTTTTTCACTTACATCAACCCTCGATTCCATCACAACATCCTCTCACGCATAAGAATTATATAACTCCTCGCTCGTTTGATAGATTTTTATGGCAACTACTACCCAAATAATTTTCATTTGGTTGATTGGAAATCTTTTACTAAACTAGTTATCATAACTTTTTTTCTAGTCTTTTAACTCACTTGTCTCTTTATTGCTCAGTTACTTTTAACGAGATTATTTGATAAAATACTAGTTAATCTAACCCCTGTTTATTCTATGACCCCTTCCTGTCTTTTGACGCTTTGTCTCTGTTTGACGAAATTGTTCAAGACAATTTCGGCTTATTTTTGTTTTTTAAGTGTTCAGTAAGTCATTGACCACCCCTCTTGAGAAAGCCCGCATAAAATTGGCGAAAGATCGAGCCTCCAGGTTTCTCCGACCCCATTTCAATTTCACATTGTCGGATTTTTATATATATATATATATATATATATATATATATATATATATATATATATATATATATATATATATAAAATAAAATAAAATTTTGCTAATTCCTACCCTCTGATGAGAAGGAAAGTATTTCTTCGAAACTCCGCGGATTAAGGACTATCCACTTATCAAGTGTTTCCTTTTCAGATTTTTTATTAACTGTTTGCTCTTATATATATATATATATATATATATATATATATATATAGTAATTTATAAAATATATATGGCGATTAAGCTACACTGAATATTCTGCGTTTCATCCACTATAGGATTCGTCAGGCTTATGCGCGAATTCTGTGGTTGCTTCTTGTTTTTATATATGTTGAGGATTTCTAGTTAGCCAATCAGCTTTCTAGTATCGACCGCGCCCCTTCCTATCAGCCAATGGGCATGCATTTTATCGAACAAAGGATCTGTTTTAGAACTAGGTTAGTGGTTTAAGGTAGATCTTTTCCTTCCTTTATATATATATATATATATATATATATATATAAATATACCTATGTGTACACACATACATGCACATATATATACATATATATATATATGTGCATATATGTGTGATCGTTTATGTATATTCATGTTTGTTTAATTTATTTATTTGTTTGTTTTCTATTGTTATTATTAGTTTTAAAGCTATTTTGTATCGCTATCCTAGAGTAAGCTTTATTTTGTGAACACAGTTGTTTGCTATTTCTCGTCTACAGTTTAAATCAAAATGTAGATTCCATGAAAAAAGCTTCTTTCTTAGAACTGCACGCCTGTGGAACTCTGTTCCGTCTGCCTGCTTCCCACCTGACTACAACTTGGATGTCTTCAAGTCCAACGTTAACAAATTCTTAATGAACCGCCCCCTTTAGTAAACACTTCATCAAATCTCCACACTAAAGTAATGTACTTGCAATAACCCTTATCCCTGAGTGGCTTACGGGCCTTGATAAGTGGTGACCACTGTGCAAAAAAAAGAACAATTGAAGCATGGTATTTGACTTTTGCGTTTTAAACTTTAATTCAATATATAGAATATATAGAAAATAATTTTATAAAATACGCATTATGTTCTCTACAGTTCAATATAGACTACAATGTAATGTGGACTCACACACTCTGGATTGGCATGTGAAGCTGCATCTCAGTGCACTGTGATTGGTCTTCAACTAGAGCAGGTAATCAATTTTACTGATTTTGATGACAATAAAAATATGGAAGTGTAAAACGTTCGTTAATCATCATTCAATCTCGGTATATATATATATATATATATATATATATATATATATATATATATATATATATATATATATATATATATAAATAGTTTTGTTGTTGATTTTTTAAACAATATTAAGGTTAACGTCTCCGCGTCGGAGATCCAGTGTTTTTCTTAGAAAGTCGCCCATTTTTTATTTGGACGTATTTTTTATTTATTTATTTATTATTTTTAAAAACAGTAATCTACGGACACACGTGTTTCGGAGTCCTACTCCTCTTCAGCGTAGCTTGATTGTTGTTAGGATTCGAACCCCGGACCTTATGTATTTCAGTCCAGCGCCCTAACCCATTACGCTTAATATCGTTTAAAAAATCAACAACAAAAACTACGTAAACGATAAAAACTAAACAGTAAATTGTCTATGGTATCACAGCGCAATTATTCAATTTTAGAAATGAAAATCAATGCTATGCCTTTCCTTTGCCAACTTAATGTTTGAAAAGAAACACGTTGAACGCTTGAATATCTGTGTGTTCATATAGAGACCAAGTGTCAGGTCCAGGATAAGGCTTCTTGTCTTTAACACTTTAGACTGATTTAATAAATATGCATCTCTGTCTGTCTGTCTGCTCTCTCTCTCTCTCTCTCTCTCTCTCTCTATATATATATATATATATATATATATATATATATATATACTTATATATATATTCACATATATATATATATATATATATATATATATATATATATATATATATATATATATATATATCTCTTCAGCTCAACAAGCATAAAACTTAAGAAATGTTTATAGATCTCGTATCGAACTCTTGACATATCTAGAATAAATTTGTGCTATCTATATATTTGAACACTATCTGAATTAGTAAAATATATATTGATACATGTATATATATAAAGTCCCCCAACTAGCAGTAATTATCACTTCCTGCACAGATGATCGCGTAAGCATGAACTATTAGTGTTTGTACGTATTTAAATATTATTAATATTTATCGCGAAATGTATAGGAAAAAGTATAGTTATAAGTCACTTTTAGTAAAATTAAAGTTCAGCCTTACTTGTAAATTGAGAAAAATGAATTGACTGCAAGGATAATTTACAAAACTTCCAGTTTATTCAAATCCTCCCATTGGTGGCTGAACTTGTGACAAGCCTGCTTAAATAGCTTCTTATTTCATTTTCATTTAAGAGTAATTATCACTTACTATACTGCTGAAACACCAGTATCTGTAAAAATAATTAATTAATATTTCCTGCAAAAAATTACATATTATATATATATATATATATATATATATATATATATATATATATATATATTAAAAAGTGTGAATATGGAAAATAATGCCTTTCTATATAATAGTCTTCCTTAACTACCATAGAGAAAAGGCAGACAGACATTTTCACTTTTATATTTAGGTGGCACCAATCAAAATCAAAATTACCCACTCCATAGAAACTAGACACCCCACAAACCGTTAAAATAAATTACCACACAGTAACAATACACCCCGCTATTAAACTATAATACATATACCCCTGAATTTCAATACTATGTTAAAGACCATATATAATCTTAATATCATACTATGTTAAAGACCATATATAATCTTAATATCATACTATATATAACAAGCTTCTCATTATTTATTTAGAATCCAATAAAGCTTCCCCCAACATTATATAATTCCTCTTAACCTCTTTCGTCCCCAATGAACCTTACGCTAGACGCCGCATCTTCCCCATGCTACCTAGCACCTTCTCTACTCTTCTGATGAGAAGCATTAGGCTTCGAAATGTCCTGGCATAAAGAGTCCCTTCTATCCCACAAATTTTGCCTGTATTCTATTATTAAATAAATGATCCATTCTATATCTACCAATATATAGCTTTGTGTCTTCATTTCATACTCTTGTTGTCCTACTTTATATATATATATATATATATATATATATATATATATATATATATATATATATATATATATATATATATATATATTGATTACGTATGTGCACACATGTTTTAGTGGAGTCTCAATTAAGGGCCAACACTTTTTAATATCAAGCAATATCAATTCTTTTTCTGGTTCGATGAAGTGTTGTCCCTGAATTGAAACTCTACTGAAACATGTATACACATATGTAACCAATAATGTTTGCGCAATAAATAGACTATATATCAGCTCTGTCCTGTAGTGAGCACTCTTTAATTATCACACGAGTTTCACTGGATTCACATCTAGGAAAACCAATCAATACAACCGGTATATATATATATATATATATATATATATATATATATATATATATATGTGTGTGTGTGTGTGTGTGTGTGTGTGTGTGTGTGTGTGTGTAGGGAACTTTGCTCTGATTTCCTTTTAAGTAGGAAATAATGAATTAGAATACAAGCGCATGAACTTACAAATTCGCACAGAGGGGCGTTGCATCGGATATAAAGACACCACCCTTCAACAACCAACTGTAGCGACCACTTTGAAATATTAATTACTATAAACAGAAGCCGGGGCACTAATTCGCATCTTCCTTCCACTTTTTTTTTAGTAGAACCATTTCTCGAAGTAGCCTTGCATATGAGATGCGATGTTTGATCAGTGAATAGACCGGCTGGTTGCATTTTTAGCTTCAAATAGCATTTCATTAGTTTTTTCTTCTTAGGTTTGAAATAGCTTTTTTGTCGGTCACACTTAAGTTTGCAATAGACATTTTCTTTGTCCGTCACGTAAATTTGAAATCTCATTTTCATAGCGTAAATTGAATGGACGCATCTTACCAATACTTTGTTTTGTTTCTTTAGATACGTCTATACATTTCTATGAAAACGTTTTGTTTTGTTTTCTGTAGATTGGACCGTATATCATATTTAAATATTTTTGGTTGTTAATATGATGTGTACAGATTTTGATTTAGGCACAGATAAAAAGTGGGGGAAATTTTTCACAGTGGATTCAGCTAGACGGGTGTTTTTCGTGAAAGATTGGCGAGGGGGGGACGAGAGATTGGAGTTCAGACGAGCACCTGCCATGGAAATAACGATAAAGCAAGGATAGGCTTGCAACGTCAGTGGAAGAGAGGTTGCAGGGTAGAGAAAAGGGCATCCCCCACTAAGCCACGAAGTCTATTTTGTACTCTGTCAAGGCAGGATAGGCTGTTTTTAGCAGCTCCTGCTCAGATATGGCAGCAGTATTCCATCCTTGGACGTACTTGGCTTTTATATAGATAGAGAATTGCATCAGTAGTGAGATATCTTCTGGAGCGGTAGAAGGATCCCACCATCTTTCCAGCGACCTTGGTAACAGACTTGATGTACGTGGAGTAAAGGTCAAACCCAGAAGCTTGTCAAAACACGGGGCCTTTCCCAGACGAGAGCCATCCATCCCAATTGATGCCAGATGGGGATCAGAGCGTTGATGATGTAAGGATAGGCGTTTGGTTTTAGATGCATTAAAGGTAACCAGCCACCTCTCCCCCCACTGAACCACGCGCTCGAGATCAGAGGAGAGAGAATCAAAGAGAACTTTGTCATTTACAGCCTTTGATGTGTTGCCGTAGATGGTTGTGTCATCAGCATAATGTCAACGAATGATTTAAGTATGTGTTTAGGGAGGTCATTGATGTAGATCAGGAAGAGAGTTGGGCCCAGGATTGACCCCTGAGGGACTCCAGCATTAATACTGCAGGCCTCCGATTTTTGTCCATCTACCACTACTCTTATGAGCCTATCGGAGAGAAATGATTTAATGATTGAGAAAACATTTCCAGTTATACCGTAGCTGGAAATATTGTGAAGTAGACCCTTATGCCATACCTTGCCGAAGGCCTTTGATATGTCAAGAGCAATTGCCCTAGAAAAGAAGCCTTTGTCAAGAGATTCACTAATCCTGTGAGATATAACCGTCAACACATCTGCGGTAGATCTTGCAGAGCGGAAACCATATCGTGTGTCACTAAGAAGGTTGTTTCTGCTGAGGTGGTTGACTATTTCTCTATTTAATATTGATTCCAACAACTTACTCATAACACACAGGAAACTTATTGGTCTGTACTAAGAGGGAGATGACTTATCACCTGAATTCTTAAATACAGGGAAAACTGATGAGGTCTTCCAGGGAGTCGGAAAGCACTTTTCCTTAAGGCAGCGCTTAAACAGTTTCGTAAGTATGGGAGCAAGTTCTGGTTGAAGCTTTTTTAACACTATAATTGGAATGCCGTCAGGGCCAGTTGCTTTACTGGAATCAAGGTTCTTGATTAGCTTGGCGACCTCATGCACGGATATTTGTTCTTTAAACAAAATCATTAATTTGGAAGTCGTACCGATCATATCAAAGAACCAACTGTTGATTTTATATGTCGGACCTTCCAGCTTATGTGGTAATAAATTCTCAAATGCACTTGTAATGTTAGACCGTATAAGGTGTTAAGTTTGGTCAAAATCGCCTGTTACTTCTTTCATTGGATTTTTCGATTATGGATCATCGATACATATCGAAAACCTGCACAAGACCTATCTAATAACACTGCCAGATACATAAAGTACCTGTCTGGGAAATTTTATAATAATCGGCTCAGCTGTTTTCGAGTCCAGAGGAAACGAACTTACGCACAAAAACAGATACAGACAAAGTCCCATTAAATATAATACTATATAGTAAATAATAATAATAATAATAATAATAATAATAATATATATATATATATATATATATATATATATATATATATATATATATATATATATACTAGCATTTCAGCCCGGCGTTTCCCGGGTGTTTGGAAGGTGTATGTTGAGTAAAAAAAAAAAAAAAAAAAAAAAAAAAGAAAAAAAAAAGCGGTCAATTTTTTTAATTCACTTTTATGATCCATTAATATTTATTATTTTGGGCTCAAATCAAATTATTAAGTTAGATCCATGTCCAAGAAATCTACATCTAAAATTTCAAGTGTTTAGCCACAAAATTGTCGGAGAAGTTTGGTAGAGTTCTCAAAGGTCAAATCATTGAACTTTGACCTCTTAGCAGCAAAATTTCTGACCGACAGCCGATTACAAAGATTTTCCCAAATTTTAGTATACTGTATAAAAAATGTCGAGTCTGTAGACTGAAAATTGACAGAGTTATTGCGTATGAAAATGTACACAGACACACACACACACATACACACGGACACGTTCACTTTTATATATATAATAGACTAGCAATTCAGCCTAGCGTTGTCCGGGTGTGGTGAGGTGTCTGTTGAGCAAAAAAAAAAAAAGTAGGAGTAATAAGGCAGGCTCGAACCCGTAGCGCGAAGGAGAAACAGAACGGGGAGAAAACCTGACGTCTTTTCTGTTACAACCACCACCGAACCGGAAGTGACTTATGTTTAAATTAAGGCTAGACAATCGAAATGAGGGGATGATTTAAAAAAAATATCGGCGAAAAAGCGACCCCCTCTCCCTGTAGAAAAGTGCCCAGTTTAGAGTGAAGAAATTAATGTTTTTAGCCAATTTTTTATATTTGTCGTCTAAAAGGTCGATCTTCAAAACGATACTGATTTTGTAAAAATCTGTCGCCTCTGTCGAAAGTTTTAGGGAGACATGCAAACATACATACATACGTACATTTATATATTGGTAACTAAACCGATTAAAAAGCTTGCCCTATCTCTGATACCTTTTATGTAAAATTTCAACCCAAAATTGTTGGAGGAGTTTGGTAGAGTTCTCAAAGGTCAAATCCTTGAACTTTGACTCCTTAACAGCCAAATTTCTGGCCGAAAACGGATTACAAAGATTTTTCCCAAATCTCAGTACCCTGTATATCAAATGTTGAGTCTGTAGATTGAAAATTGACAGAGTTATTGCGTAGAGAAATGTACACACACAGACACACAGACGCACAGATACACAGACACGTTCATTTTTATAGATATACTAGGATTTTAGCCCGGCGTTGCCCAGGTGTTTGGATGTGTATGTTGAGAAAAAAAGGCGGTAGTAGGAAGGCAGACTCGAACCCGTACCGCGAAGGAGGAAAAGAAGGAAAAATCTGACCTCTTTGCTGTTACGACCACCACCAAACCGGAAGTGACTCATGTTTAAATAAAGGCTAGACAATCGTTCACTTTTATATAAAGAATAGATAGATAGATAGATAGATAGATAGATAGATAGATAGATATATAAGCCAAGGTTATTATTTTCCAGAGGTAAAGTAGACAATGAAGGTTAACCGGGGTTAACACAAGATTGTGCAATACTGAAATAGGGAGAGATATGCTTTTTTATTTGTTTTTACATAATCCGCTACACATTCATGAGTATATTTCAGTTAGCTAGTTACCAACAACTAGAGACCTCATCAGGAGATCCAGCATGTACGAATGCTGTTTGTAATATAAAATAGCAGATCTTCAGAGTCATAAGGTATTATTATCAGGAGGTTCTGTTGTTAAAAATAGGAATATTTTTCATTTGTTGTATGTATATATATATATATTGTGTGTGTGTGTATGTGCATGTGTGTATGTGTGTACTGTAACATAGTATATATCAAAGTAATATTGATATAAACGCCTGATTAAATAATACCGTATTATTTTTAGGACAACCTCCATAGAAAGATTGTTAAATATATAATGCTCCAAAATCACTACTAAAAGTTTCGCGCCAAAAATTTTACTTGTCTATCATTCGGATATTGATTTTTCTTTTTCGTAGTGAACTAAATTGACCTTATTTGATGTTTGAAACAAACATAGTCTACCGATACTATAGGCCCCGTACGACCATAATTCTACTCGGCGATAATTCTTCTAAAAATATTGGCGCGTTAGTTTTGTTGAAACAAAAATAATCTGAGAGAATCATTTAAATTAAATTTTCGTAGTGGACTTTCGTAGGTTGGATAGCCAACATGGCTGAACGATGCTCACGTGTTAATTTAAAATTGCTGAATATGGTTAAAGGAACGAAATGCGTTTTAATAGTTTTTGATGCAAAAAATAATAAAAGTAATTTTTTTTAATTTTCAGAAGAGATCTGTCCTTTTGAATATTATTTTACTTTTATATATTTTAATTGTTTTAATTATTTTGCTTAGCATTCAGGAATTTTGTCGAAATGTTGCATCCCTCTGCCTGTTCTACAAATATTTTAATGGTGAATGCTCTGACGAACTACAATCACTTGTACCCCCTCAGCGTAAGTACCTCCGACAAACCCAACAAGCAGCTAAATCCCACCCCTACACAGAGATCCCTAGGTGTGAGAAAGTCTTCTACTCCAGTAGTTTTTTTCCCCCAGAACTGCTAGACCTTGGAACTCCCTTCCGGGATTCTGCTTTCACACCTGTACTGACATGCAGAAGTTCAAGTGCAATGTGAACAGACATCTTGCTACTCATCTCCCTTCATAATATCCCTGCAACTTATGTCCCCGATAGTAGCCCCCTACTTCAAAGTTGCATTGTGCTTTTTTAGGGTGAAAACTGAATTAAAGAAAAAACTAAATAAAATAAAAAATAATTACATTTTCGTTTGTTGGTTCATTTCAAACGATTTTACTTCGTTTTATTTTTGAATTCAAAGAAAAAAAGAAGTTGCAACTACTTTTTAAAAATAAATGTTATTCTTAAAAAACTAATAATCAAAAATAGTCAAAATAATATTTCTCCAAAAATTTCACTTATATATTATACAAATGAACTAATCTTGTGACGAACCTATTTAATAAAAACATGTCATCAGACCATCCTTTTTATTTGATATGTTTTCTTTCATTTATTCAAATTATCGTTAAATGCAAAATATTTCGAGAGAAAAATCATTTGAAATAATGAAGACGCAAAAAAAAAAAATGGGAGTTTTGTTTTTGTTTCAAAAACTATTCCAATTCATTTCATTCCTATATCCGTATTTCGCAATTTTAAATTACCAAGTGACGTCAGCATCGGTTGGCCATGTTGGCTACTCAACCTACGAAATCCCATATTGCCATGATTATTAACAGTGATATCCGATTCAAATACCTGTAAATCAGAAACCAAGATTAGTTAAGATCTGTAATTTTCTACATAAACTATAGAGATACAAAGTATTACACATGCAAAATTCTAATTAGATCGGACAAAGGAAATTGAGAAAAACACATAACTTATTGCTCACATTTTGTAAATAAGTATATATAAAGGAGATGGTTAGATAATCGATTAATGAAAGATGAGTAATTAGTACTTAAAAAATTATCAATGTATTACTTATTAATTGTATTTGATTTAATTTTATCGTTCATTGGTGATTTAATGTTGTTTTTAACTAGCAGGACCCGTTTTTCAGCGTTGCCCGAGGAGATATAAAAAGATACTAAAAAGTATTATTAAATATTTTTTTTAAATGGCAAAGATTTTCTTTTTTATATTGTGTAAAAATTGTTTTTTTTTTGTTTGTTTTTGTTTTATATTTGCACGAACATGTGCTCCTTTTAATGGGAAATTCACCCAAAACCTTGTTTGGTGTTTTGCATGAAATGAAGTTTGACAAAATTATTTTTAGTTTTGTGTTTGTGTTTTGCATGTTTGTGTTGCAATATGTTTGACTTATAATGGGGTAGTTATTTAATTGGTGCCCACATCACCAATATTTGGAACAAGACCGAGAAGGCGGGGATCAAAAGCAAGCTCCCCTAATGGAGGGCACTCTTGCAATTACAAAAATTGCCTGAGGCATTCCCCGGTCGGAGCGCCTCAGGCGACAAGCAATAAACTTGTTTCCAGCCCCTCCCCTGTCGGGCTGAGTGTCAAGAACAGATCCTTGATGTGTACTACTACCCAGTCTCCCTGCAGCCGAAGCCGCTAGGCGACACATCCCGTCACAAGCGAGTTATAATGGGGCATTTATTTAAATCAGCATTATTTGGCACAAAGCCTGGAAAGTGGGATACCCGCAGGCTCCCCTAAAGGAGGGGCACTCCTGCAATTTTAAAAATTGCCCGAGTAACCCCGTCGGCATTCCCCGGTCAGGGCGCCTCAGGCAGCAAGCAATAAACTTGCCCCACCGGAAAGCCCAGTGGCAAGGCCTGGGAGGGTGGACCTTCTAGGTATTACCCAGGCGGTGTACCTCAGTCCAACAGGTGCTGGACCGGTTCCCAGTCCCTCAACGGTTGGGCTGAGTGTCAAGTGACGAATCCTTGACTGGTACTACCCTGTCTCCATGCAGCCGAAGCCGCTAGGAGACATTCCATTAAAACAGAGTTATAATGGGGAATGGTCCCTCACAGATGGAAGATTCTATTTATAAACGCTGACTATCGCAGCAGCCGCCAATAGCGTAGTGGTTAGGAGCCTTGACTGTCGTACGAACGGTCGGGTTTCAATCCTGGCTTGAGGTAGTTGCCTGTCTATCCGCACTGTTGCGAAACTGTCCTGTATGTGGATGACTATATAGATATAAAAAAAAAAAAAATTCTTCGTTTCTTTTTCTCTCTTAGTTTCCCCTCTCTGTCCTGCTCTAAGTAAATCTGTCGACCTAGTCCACAAATTCCAAAATTTCATCATGACAAGTTTCAAGAAAAAATACACGATTAAACCCGGTTCTCCAACTTCCAACGTAGACCCCTACTACCATGTCTCCTTCTCCAACATCAGGGGTCTACGTTCTAACCTTCCAGAGGTTGAAACCCAATTACAGGAGACTAAACCAGACCTTTTATTTTTAAGTGAAACTGGCATTGGACAGGCTATTTCCCTTGATGAGTTTGCAATTACAGGATACTCTAACTTAACTTCTAAATCTGACCCCCAAGATCGCCATGGGCATGGAATATGTGCCTATATTAAAGATAGCTTTCCATGTGGGAGGGACATCTCCAGGGAAGATCCTAACTTACCTTATATGTGCTTCCGGGTTGCTTTAGCTCACACTACTGCATTTATATTTACTCTCTATCGCCCCCACAACAGCGGAGTTACTATCTTTCAAAGCATATCTGAGAAAATTGACCAAGTCCTTTCTACTTATCCTTCAGCTAACATTCACGTATGTGGAGACTTCAATGTTCACAACGTCGAATGGTTGACCCACTCAAACAAGACCGATGATGAGGGGAGGTTCTGTCATGATTTCTCCATTGCCTATGACCTCACTCAGATTGTTCAGGAACCTACCCGTGTGCCCGATAATGACGGCCAGTATGCGAGCCTACTAGACCTTTTTCTCACAACTTGCCCTGAACTATGTTCAGTTTCTGTTCTGTCGCCTCTTGGATCTTCCGACCACTCTGTTGTATCAATTAAGATAAATATGAAATGTAATAAGTCCCCAGACGTACCTCTTCATCGTACAGTATATCGATACACTAAGGCTGACTGGGATAGCTTCCGTACATTTATATCTGATCTACCTCTGCATTCCATGTTTAAAAAGGATGTGTCCTCTATAGTATTAGACCTAACTGAATGGTTAATTGTAGGTATTGACCATTTCATACCCTCTAAAAAATTTCAGCAAAAACCTAACAGCCAGCCATGGTTCTCTCCAGAATGTGCTGCTGCCATTGCGCACAGAAATCACTTTTTCCACTGCTTCAAACGTAATAGATGTATGGAAACTAAAGCCGTTTTCAGGACTGCCAGCAACCATTGTAAGAAAGTAATAAGGAACGCAAGAGAGTTGTATGCTCAATCTGTTAAGTCCAAAGTAGCTGAGCAGCGGCTTGGTTCCCACCAGTTTTGGCAAATAGCAAACAGAATCCTGAACAGAAGCGTGTGCTCCATCCCAACTATTATCAATGGATCTGAGGTAATCTCGTCAGCATCAGACAAAGCCAAACTCTTTGTCAAGAACTTTGCAGCTAATTCTACCCTTTGCGACCAAGACCGCCAACCCCCAATATTTCCTCTTGTATCAGAAAACACGCTATGTGATATACGTATATCTGTACGTGATGTTGCCAAGCTAATCAAAAACCTTGATTCCAGTAAAGCAACTGGCCCTGATGGTATTCCAATTATAGTACTCAAAAAACTTCAACCTGAACTAGCGCCCATACTTACAAAACTGTTTAAACGTTGTCTTAAGGAGAATAGTTTCCCATCTCCCTGGAAAATCTCATCAGTATGCCCTGTATTTAAGAATTCAGGTGATCGCTCATCCCCCTCTCAGTACAGGCCAATAAGTCTCCTGTGCGTCATGAGTAAGTTGCTAGAATCTGTATTAAATACAGAAGTAATCAAACATCTCAACAAAAATAACCTTCTTAGTGACACTCAATATGGTTTCCGTTCTGCTAGATCTACAGCAGATGTCCTTACAGTTATATCGCATAGGATTAGCAAATCTCTCGACGGTGGCAATCTTTCTAGGGCAATTGCTCTTGACATATCTAAAGCCTTTGATAGGGTATGGCATAAAGGTTTACTTCATAAGATCGCTAGCTATGGTATAGCTGGAAAAGTCTTCTCAATTATTAAATCATTTCTTTCTGATAGATTCATAAGAGTAGTAGTTGAGGGGCAAAAATCAGAAGCTCACAATATTAATGCCGGTGTCCCTCAGGGATCCATCCTGGGCCCAACTCTTTTCCTGATCTACATTAATGATCTTCCAAATCATATCCTTACATCATTTGTAGACATTTATGCTGACGACACTACCATTTATGGTACCACATCTAAGACAGTAAACGAGCAAGTTCTCTCCAATTCTCTCTCCTCTGATCTTGAGCACGTAGTACAATGGGGAAAGGAGTGGCTGGTTACTTTTAATGCATCTAAAACCAAGCTTCTCTCTTTACATCATCAACATTCTAATCCACATTTGTCATCAATTGAAATGAATGGCTCTCGTCTTCAGGAGGCCTCAAGTTTTGACAAGCTTCTGGGCTTGACCATTACTCCTGATCTTAAATGGAACACGTATATCAAATCTGTTGCCAAGGCCGCTGGAAAAATGGTGGGATCTTTCTATCGATCCAGTAGATATCTCACTGCTGATGCTATTCTCTATCTATATAAGAGCCAGGTACGTCCAAGGATGGAATACTGTTGCCACATCTGGGCAGGAGCTGCTAGAAAGAACTTGTCCTGCCTTGATAGAGTTCAAAATAGACTTCGTAGCCTCGTAGGAGATGTCCTTTTCTCCTCCTTGCAACCTCTATCTCACAGAAGAGATGTTGCGAGTTTGTCTCTGATGTATCGTTATTTTCATGGAAAGTGTTCAACTGAGCTTCAATCTATGGTCCCCCCTCGCCAAACTTTCACAAGAAACACTCGTCTAGCTGTAAACACTATCAATAATTTCCCCCACTCTTTATCTGTGCCTAAACCTAAACGTAGATTCCATGAACAAAGCTTCTTTCTTAGAACTGCACGCCTGTGGAATTGTCTTCCGTTTTCCTGCTTTCCGGCTGACTACAATATGGTTTTGTTCAAGTCTAAAGTAAATAAGTTCTTGATGAGCCGTTCCATATAAGTTATTAAATTTACCAAATTTTCATTACTAATGATTACTATATTGACCAACTTCTACTGTACACTCTTTAACCCTTATCCTTGAGTGGCCTCTGGGCCTTGATAATGTGGTGATGCCTTTGTAAAAAAAAAAAAAAAAAAAAAAAAAAAAAAAAATATATATATATATATATATGAGAAATAAAACATGTTGAAAAATAGTTAAAAGCATATTTTATTTTAAAAAGGATACACTAAATAAATGGATTGTCACCGTTGGAAATTTTACCCTTCACCGACTATTCATTCATGTGAAATCACTTTTTTATTCACCCTATTCCCTCTGCTTCACTTTTTGTTATCAAGTAAGATCTATGATTTACTTGTAGTTTCATTTAATACTTTTGCAAGCAAAATCCGATTCCGCATTTTGCTAAATCCTACCCTCTGATGAGAAGGAAAGTATTTTTTCGAAACTCCGCGAATTAAGGACTATCCGCTTATTTAATGTTTCCTATTTAAAATTAAATATGTTTTAACTCTTTTCCAAAGTCTTTTAATATGTTTTATTAACTACTTGTTCTTATTATAAGCTCTATCTTCTATTTGGTTTTATCGAGCTTTTACATCTGGTTGAGATTAATTTGTAAATATTAATTCTTTAATGTTTATAATTTACTTTATTTTTGCCATCTTGGATCATTTTGGTAAACTTAACTGTAATTCTTATTTTATATATATATATATATATATATATATATATATATATATATATATACTCGATATATATATATACTCGATATATATATATATATATATATATATATATATATATATATATATATATATATATATATATACTCGAGATAAGGCACAGATTAAAAATCAGATGAAAAATTCTGATAATTAATACTTTCAGGGTGATCCTTGCCAAAACGGAAAAGCTCAACATTTAAGAATAGAGCAATATATAAGTTTAGTGGTTAAATTCAAATTCTGAAAATCAAAATATAGACACATATATTCGAGTTAAGAATTTATTGTTTGACCAAAGGAATATATAGAAGGGGTTATATTAATTTTCTTAATCAATGGATTTTTTATAATGGCTCATATCATCAGAGGAAATGAAATGTGGTTAGCAAAATGTTCAGCTGTGAAAAGGCACGTATTTTGCTTTTCAGCACAAATATTGAAAATAGTTTTTTGGATGGTGAATGATAGTTATATAAAAATAATTATTGGAAAAGGGAATTTCATACAACCTGGGCAGTCCATTATCGGAAGGAGTATAATTCTGATAATTAATACTTTCAGGGTGATCCTTGCCAAAACGGAAAAGCTCAACATTTAAGAATAGAGTTTAGTGGTTAAATTCAAATTCTGTCCTCCGGGTTTTTATTTCCAAGTAGGCAGAATATTGGTCGACGGGAGAAGGCAGTAATCCCATATAAAAAAAGCGTGGTTGCTCCTTATTGAATTTCCGAAAGGTATACGGCAAAATACGTGCGTTTTCACAGCTGAACATTTTGCTAACTGCATTTCATTTCCTATGATGATATGAGCCATTATTGAAAATCCATGGATTAAGGAAATTAAAATAACTCCTTCTATGTATTCCTTTTGTCAAACAATAAATTCTTAACTCGAATATATGTGTCTATATTTTGATTTTGATTTTCAGAATTTTAATTTAACCACTAAACTTATATATATATATATATATATATATATATATATATATATATATATATATATATATCTGTGGAAATATACTTTTTTTCCTTATAATATACACCAATCTTTATTTAAGAAGCTTAATGTAATTACAGATCAATATAATGAATGACTGACAAAAATCTATATTCCAAAGTTCATGATGTTGACCATCTTATAATTTATTCCTTTAATTCAGTTGACATTTACAACTCTTTGTGTTATCTTTTTTGTAGCACAAGATAAATCATTTAATTATTATATCAATCAATGAATATGTTAGGCCCTTAACTCATCAGAAGGAATAATTGTTGAATTGATATAATAATTAATATATTAATTAAGTGATTGATTTTGTGCTACGAAACAGATAATATCAAGAATTATAAATGTAAACTGAATTAAAGGCATGAATTGTAAGATGGTCAACATCATGAACTTTGGAATATAGACCTGTTTTTTATTCATTCACTATATATATATATATATATATATATATATATATATATATATATATCATCTCCCATTCTGAATATTATAATAAATGCATATATACTACATTCTAAACAATTATAACGTTTCGGTAAACTTCTATCAAATATTCTATCGTTGCGAGGATTTTGCTTTTATTTTTACTAAAAAAAAATAAATCGCAAGGAAGAAATTGAAGAGTGATTGTAGTATATGAATTATATTTTTTTTTTTTACTTTTATAATTTTCTTACTCATAGAATTATTATAATGTTATTTTATGATTTCATCCACATGTCTGTCGGACTATTTTCTATTTTATGCTTATTAAATATTGTATGTAAGATATTTCTTTTGCAGACGTATTTTATATGTGGTTCATAATTCTTTTCCCTATATATATTTTATTTTGATGGCGGATTAAACCATATAAATTTTGTCTACTGACATTTTATTTTATTTATTTATTGTTTGTTGTAAATTCAAGTTCAGTGTTCGGTTCAAATCCGATATTCTTAGTGCAATTTCGTATCGATCATTTTTTGTCGTTTTGTCAAATATTGATTTATTTGATGAGCAATCTTATCGCTATTTATGTTGGAGTTTGTTTCATAATTGCTTGCGAGGTGATTGAAATAGTATTTATTGTAAAGAAGTGACGTGTCATCTTTCTTCGTATAATTAATATAATTATATATAATTACTATTTAATGTATATAAACAAATAATATTATAAGATGATATAGTATATTGTGTATACAGTTTTGAGTATTTACTTCAGCAATACGTTAGTACAGCTTAGTAGTAGTATGTGAATATACGTATGGTAAGTATATAGTACATCAAATCTGTTGCCAAGGTCGCTGTAAAAAGGTAGGATCCTTCTACCGCTCCAGTAGATATCTCACTGCTGATGCAATTCCCTATCAATATAAAAGCCAAGTATGTCCGAGGATAGAGTACTGTTGCCACATCTGGACAGGAGCTGCCAGAAGCAGCTTATCCTGCCTTGACAGAGTTCAAAATAGAATTCATAGCTTATTGGAAGATGCCCTTTTCTTTTTTCTGCAACCTCTTTCCCAAAGGATAGATGGTACGAACCTGTCTAGCTTTATCGTTATTTCCATGGCAAGTGCTCGTCTATGGCCCCCCTCGCCAAACTTTCACGGAAAACACCCGTCAATAATTTCCCACACTCTTTATCTATGCCTTAACCTAAACATTGATGTTGTGAACAAAGCTTCTTTCTTAGAATTTCACGCCTAAGGAACTATGCTCCGTTTGTCTGTTTTCCATCTGACAACAATTTGGTTGTCTTCAACTCCAACGTAAACAAATTCTTGATCAACCGTCCCCTTAAGTAATCTAATTTACCAAATTTCCACTACTAACGATAACTGTGATATTATCCCATTGACTACTGTACATTGAATAACCCTTATCCTCTAGTTGCCTCCGGCCCTTGATAAGTTGTGAACCTTATGTAAAAAGAGTAAGTTAAATGAATGATAATTTTCTTGCGGGAATGAAACATAAACGCAAATTTTACTTGCCATATAAACTGACATTTTTTTACTTGCCATATAAACTGACATTTTTTTACTTGCCATATAAATTGACATTTTTTTACTTGCCATATAAACTGACATTTTTTTACTTGCCATATAAACTGACATTTTTTTACTTGCAATATAAATTGACATTTTTTTACTTGCCATATAAATTGACATTTTTTTACTTGCCATATAAATTGACATTTTTTTACTTGCCATATAAACTGACATTTTTTTACTTGCCATATAAACTGACATTTTTTTACTTGCCATATAAATTGACATTTTTTTACTTGCCATATAAATTGAGATTTTTTTACTTGCCATATAAATTGACATTTTTTACTTGCCATATAAATTGACATTTTTTTACTTGCCATATAAATTGACATTTTTTTACTTGCCATATAAATTGACATTTTTTTACTTGCCATATAAATTGACATTTTTTACTTGCCATATAAATTGACATTTTTTTACTTGCCATATAAACTGACATTTTTTTACTTGCCATATAAACTGACATTTTTTTACTTGCCATATAAATTGACATTTTTTTACTTGCCATATAAATTGACATTTTTTTACTTGCCATATAAACTGACATTTTTTTACTTGCCATATAAACTGACATTTTTTTACTTGCCATATAAATTGACATTTTTTTACTTGCCATATAAACTGACATTTTTTTACTTGCCATATAAACTGACATTTTTTTACTTGCCATATAAATTGACATTTTTTTACTTGTCATATAAATTGACATTTTTTTACTTGCCATATAAATTGACATTTTTTTACTTGCCATATAAATTGACATTTTTTTACTTGCCATATAAATTGACATTTTTTTACTTGCCATATAAATTGACATCATTTTACTTTCCATATAAATTGACATTTTTTTGCTGCACTGCATTTTAATATATCTCCATGCTAGAAAAGGGTTATAAAGACTAACCAACGACTTCGGTAGAAAAAGCATATATTGTACAAGAAAGTGATAACAAAGAAAAAAGTTACCGGCATTTTCACACTATTAAACAGTCTCGTGTTGGGTCGCATTAGTTCCCTACGAGGGTAGAAGGCCCGGGTGCATTATAATGATCAGAAGAGTTTATTTCGGGTGCGTGGGTAAGTCCATTCAACACTATAATGACAATATTTATACACAGGGTGAATTAAAAAATTAAAAAAAAAGATTGAAAGGACTAGTTCACCGGTTTCAAAATTCACTCAACAAAGCTAGATTGAGGTTATTATTGTAATTAAGACCAAAAAATGAGGGAATGGAATTTTTAGCGAATGAAAGACAAAAAACACACACACACAATCAAATAGAAACCACATTAAGCCCATATAAGTTTACTTTTTTTGCAAAAAAAAGGTCGCAAAGAGTTTATATAAATGGTTTCTAGAATCTTTAAATGAAATGGATCGTTAGTTAGAATGAAGAATGAGTTGACACTAAAATTAAAGACACAAATTATAAGGTGTTCATCAAAGGAAAAATTATAACATGCGATCACAACAAATTTGCAGGGTGAATTTTTGTTGCACTGTATTACTTGACCTAGGTGTCTTATCTTGACGAGGTCGTGTCGATGTAGTGTAAGCTACAACTTTTGGTCAAGATCAAAGTGTAGCATCTGTTCCGGCAGATACTGCAAGCTATGACTAGCAAAGACCAGCTATGACTAGCAAAGACCAGATGTGGGAGCAACCCCACATGCCTGACCTTTAACCAGCTCCCATTTCCCACCTCTCGTGAGCTGGTCCCCTTTTCCCCTTCCCCCTCCCTTCACTCCTCACATTAAAAATCGGCCTTGTGCCTAATTTGCTCGTTGGGGAGCAAATAAATACCATCTGTTCTTCAGATACTGCACTTCATTTTCTTGTTCTCTTTCAGTGGAGGAGAAATCCTTCACGACTGAGACAATTTTTATTTTTGTACCTTTTCTCCACGTTAAAAATCGACGCTGGCGTTTAACTCTGTCCCGTGGGGAGGCATAGTAAATAGGTACAACTATATTTAATATATATATATATATATATATATATATATATATATATATATATATAATATAAAGTTGAACGTGTGTGTGTGTGTGTGCGTGTGTGTGGTGTGTGGGTGTGCGTGTGTGGGGGGGGGGTCTGGTCAGGAATAGGCTCCTATATGGTTGACTATTATAGAAAACTGATTACATGTAATGATAGAAGATGTATCGAGACACAGGAATGAGTATATTTGATCTGGCAGAACGGTGGTTCATTAAAATTATGGGGTCTGCATTCGCGCCTGGTCCACAAAGTATGACAATAAAAATTGTAAAAATGAGAAAAAAAAAACGTTTACAAGGGTTTTTGATATAGATTTACATGAGATGTACTTTTATAAGTATGTATTAACTTAAATAGGGATGGTATAATAAAATTGTGGGGTCTGCGTTCGCGCCTGGCCTCCATAGAATGGAAATAGGCACACACTTTAATAAATACTTTTCATATCTATCTGTGTAAGTATACTTTGATAATTATGCTTCAGTTTGAAGAAATATAGTATAATAAAATTATGGGGTGTTCGTTCGCACCTGACCTCCATAGAATGGAAATATGTCACAAAGTTTAACAAGGTTTTTTAATATAAATCCACAGATTATTGTGATAAGTGTTTCAGTGTGAACAGGTATGGTATAATAAATTATGGGGTTTATCTATTTTATTTTTACTTTCATCATATTTTGCTTTGGTTTTGATAGCCCCAAATTCGAAGCTATCTCTTTACAACCCTTCCTTTTCATAACCTATCATACTTTCATAAATCAGAGACGATTTTCCGTAGGGGTTTTTTTTTAACCCAGTCAACGACGGGTACTTTTGCTAGTATATATATATATATATATATATATATATATATATATATATATATATATATATTCTAGAAGATGTGCCTGGAATTTCGCGGTTTATAACGTAACGTTATATTCCTTTAAAAATGGCGTAAAAAACAGAAAGAAACTGCGACATGTGCATGCGAGTATTATGTTATTTCTAAACAGTTCACTTCTTGTAAGTGAAAAAAAAAATACTCGAACTGAGATTGAAACAAGAACCTAAAGACAGTGTCTCAAGTATGATAACCATTAGTCCAACTGAGTACGATCTTCAAAAATTTGTTTTCAAACCTTCTAATTGTTAGCATAATGTGAACGATTAGCGCATGCGCAATAGGAAACAACAAACAGAAAAAAATGTAGCGGCCTCTACAATTTTTTACAGCCCTTTTTTCCGATGAAAACGAATTAGAAAGTTTTCCATATGTCCGATTTCTATATATACCAAATTTCAAGTTTGTAGATTAAAAATTCATTGAGTATATAGGTTGAGACGTGTCCTCACACACATATTCTCACTTATATATATATATATATATATATATATATATACATATATATATATATATAATGTATTAGATATAGAACAAACTTAGTTATACACACAATTATGGGCTACACATTTTCAGAAGATATTTCGGTTCAAACTATAGTTTTTACGTCCTCAATGAAAATGTGTAGCAAAAAATAGTTGTCTAAATAAAATTACTTTACCTTATAAACGACTCTATTCATTATTGAGCAGGTGTATAAAAACGCACTAAGCATTTACCAAATTATATATATATATATATATATATATATATATATATATATATATATATATATATATATATATATATATATATATATATATATAAACAGATGTTTCGTGGTACACAATTTTAATATTGCTTTGAAAAGTATGAATGGAGTCATTATGGGTGAAAAAAAAACAAAAAAACAAGAGAAACGGGAAATTGTATAGAGACAAATCGACTAAAAAGAATTATAGGTAAAAAAAAAAACATCGAATAAAAAAGGATCCATACGAAATTTCGTGTAAAAAAAAATTAAGGGATCTAGAGGTAACCTTTCGACCGACCCTTTTCAATAGATCTCGTCGGTAAGTTACATTAAGTTAACGAATGAGAATGGAAAAAGGGGAGGAGATGAAGTCGAGAAAAAAACATATATATATAATTAAGAAAATCCGTTGTCTACAAATAAGTATAGACAAAACAGAAAAACCAGCGTACATGTAGACTTTTTTTTTTTTAAGTTCTTTAAATAACTCTAATTTATGTGAAAGTTCTTTTTTGTCACATAAATTAGAGTTATTTAAAGAACTTAAAAAAAAAAAAAAAAAAAAAAAAGTCCACATGACGCTGGTTTTTCTGTTTTGTCTATACTTATTTGTAGACAACGGATTTTCTTAATTATATATATATATTTTTTTTCTCTCGACTTCATCTCCTCCCCTTTTTCCATTCTCATTCGTTAACTTAATGTAACTTACCGACGAGATCTATTGAAAAGGGTCGGTCGAAAGGTTACCTCTAGATCCCTTAATTTTTTTTACACGAAATTTCGTATGGATCCTTTTTTATTCGATGTTTTTTTTTTACCTATAATTCTTTTTAGTCGATTTGTCTCTATACAATTTCCCGTTTCTCTTGTTTTTTGTTTTTTTTCACCCATAATGACTCCATTCATACTTTTCAAAGCAATATATATATATATATATATATATATATATATATATATATATATATATATATATATATATATATATATATATATATACCTGCTCTACCTTGCCACACGTTGCTGTGGTTCGAAATGAAAAAAATCCCAATTTTCCCAGTACTTGATGATACACAATTTTTGTTGTTCTATTACCTGAGATGATATAGAGAGTGTCTGGTTTGCTGACTCTTGAATACTCAATATAAATTGTCCATGTTAGAACCAATCAGGTGTAAGCCACACAACTGTAAAATTATCCCGGAGCTTTTTAATGGTGATTTCAAACGACAATCGAATTGGGAATTGCAATCTCCTAAATTGAAATGTCGTATCAGGTGGAATCATAGAAATGCGTGGAATGAGGACATCTTCACATTTGAAAGGTTCTGTTCAGATTGTTGGTTCTATGATGTTGTTTATTAATTTTTTACTGCAAACCATGTGCCGTTGTAGAGGTTTGGTTTATATTTCGCCACATTATAATTGGTACGCCAATTTTCAATTACAGTACCTGCGATGGGATCCCTGGCCAATCTAGTGAATGAAAAAATTCTGTTGGATAATTAACCACTTCATCAAACGCGTCGATGGACTTGTATGTGTCTAACTCAATTGGAATTTTAAGCTGAATAATATCGATAAGTTCATAAACGTCTTTGTTTTGAGCTGCAGGAGTAGCTCTATCACTCACCCAATTCGAATTCTTATAATTAATTTGAATATCTGGAAAAAAACTTGATTACCAACTCATCTTTTGATGTAACTACATAACAGAAGTTATGAAGCAACGAAATTCGCCCTTAACTCGGGTCAGTCGGCACTATCCATTCCCAATTTCCAACAATTGATGCGGAAATTTCTCTGCGGATCGATCGTTCTGCAACTAGACACGCATATTTTGAGTTAAGTTTAATGTCTTCACTTGGCGCCAAAAGGTAGAGTATTTGAGGCAAGCATTTATTACATCTGCTGGTGATGATTGAGGAATTACAGGTAACATTTGTCTGAAATCTCCTGCAAGCAATATTACAGCATTCCCAAATGGTCTGACATTGCCAAGCAAATCTTGCAAGGATCGATCAAGAGCCACAAGTGATTTTTGTGTGCCGTTGTGCATTCATCCGATACAATACGTTTGCATTTCTGCAATATTTTTCCCATGGTGAATGTTTGGGAGATATTGAACATGGGATTTTGGAAAAATTGAACGTTTAATAGTAATTTCAAAGCAGAATGAACAGTGATTCTACGTGGTAGTAAGCTTGCAGCTATTCCGCAACTGCTAAGGCTATGCCATTTTATGATCGAATGGCGTTCAAAATCAAGTTCCTTCTGGTGTTGTTCTAATTAGCAGTAATTTTCAAATAACTTTATGTTCGCACTGTAGGTAATTTAAGTGAGTAATTGATAGTGTAGTTTGGATGAATACCCACACATAAATATATATAGAAAAAGGTTTATGTTTACTAGAAACTTTTTATAAAAATATTACGCAAGTATAAATCATGTAGAATATCTGCATGAATATAATTACACGTAATAGATGATCATCCCATAAGAAAACCGAAAAAAAAAACTAATAGGGAATAAATTAAAATAAATGTTAAAGAATATGGAAGCTGGGTTTTTTGCATATGAATGAAATTCCACGACCCATATAACAAAGATGTATTTTCTTTTTAAATAAATAGAAAACAAAGGCTTTTCAGGTGAATATTAATACGCAAAAGACCCAAATTCATAGGAATGTAAATACAACTACAGAGCATCTATAAAAATATAAGTTACCCTTCTTGCAGCATTATATTGTCATACATTGTTTTCTACATAAGCAAAGAATTTCTATTTTTTCTGAAGAGTATATGCACAGAGTGTACTGGATGGATTGATATGTACAAAATAAACAGTGTTGACATAATAATAACCGTTTTTTTTCTGCATAACGAAGACCAAATAGTTAAGAAACATGTTAAAAAACACTTTGAAAAAGAGTTAAAAACATATTTAATCTGAAAAGGAAACACTAAAGAAATGGATAGTCCTTAATCCGCGGAGATGGAAGAAATACTTTCCTTCTCATACGAGGGTAGGAATTAGCAAAATGCCAGATCGGATTTTGCATACAAAAGTATTTGATTCTATTTTATATATATATATATATATATATATATATATATATATATATATATATATATATGTTATGAGAAAAATAGAAAAAAACGAATGAAATTATTAAAAAGTCAACGTTTCGTCCTTATTTCAGAGGACATCTTCAGGATAATTGAAATAAAAAATAAAAATGTAAGAAAAGAAAAAGTCATAGATCGTGCGAAAAAGACAGTTCTTGAATCCTACCCATGTCGGGAAGGACAAAACATATGTGTGCGTATGGGAAGGTTGGGTTGTTCGATGTCTATATATACACTTTTAAAAATGCGTTAAAATAAATATGTACATTTTTTTTTTCCTTCTGTAAACTTATTCATTTTCTTGAAATATTTAAGGAAAAACGGTTTAGCCAGGATCTGTTTTGATATTTTGTTCTTTGATTATTATTTTCCCTATGCTAGGGGTTAAATGGTAGAAGCCTTTTCTTTGCGTAATAGTATTAGTATTCAATATTAGTGCTGATTCTAAAAGTCTTCTTTTAGCTCTATCTATCACGTATTTAATAATTTTCGCTTGATCTAAATTAAATGAGTGATCGTGTTCTGCACAATGGCAAAAGAGTGCATTTAGGGCGTTACCATTCCTTATATCTCTTCTGTGCTCGTTAAGTCTTAATTTCAATTTTCGCTGTGTTTCACCAATGTACGCTTGTTGACAGTTGTTATATATATATATATATATATATATATATATATATATATATATATATATATATATATTATATGAAATAAAATGGAGGTGGAAGGACCTGGATACTCAACGTTTCGCCCGATCTATGCGGGCTTCTTCAAGAAGCCCGCATAGATAATAATATAACAGCTATTCTTATGCACTTGTAAAAATAGTTTTTTAATCTTTTTTCATAATATTATTTTGTATTCCTAAATCGAATAAAGAAAAGTTATAAGCTTTGTAACTCTTCACATTCTTTTTTATACATTTTCATACATATATATATATATATATATATATATATATATATATATATATATATATATATATACTAGCATTTCAGCCCTGCTTTACCCGGATGTTTGGATGTGTATGTTGAGCAAAAGAAAAAAAGAAGAAGCCCGCATAGATCGGGCGAAACGTTGAGTATCCAGGTCCTTCCACCTCCATTTTATTTCATATCGTCGGATTTAATCCAGCTCAACAATCATATATTATATATATATATAGTATTTGATTTGATTTATAGATATATATATATATATATATCTCACTTTTGTTATTCTTGTATAATAATATAACAGCTATTCTTATATAATAATATGATACATATATATATATGTATGTATATATATATATGTATATATATATATATATATATATATATTGTTTTGAAAAAAAACGAATGAATTTATGAAATGATCAACGTTTCGTCTCTATTGAAGAGGACATCTTCAGGATATTAAAATTCATTCGGTTTTTCTTTTCTCAAAACAACATAACGTCAACCATCGCTTGTATTTTTATTTTATTTTCATATATATATATATATATATATATATATATATATATATATATATATATATATATATATATATATATATATATATCACTTTCACTACACTGATGAAGACTGAATGATCGGTCGAAAATATGCACTTGTAAAAATAGTTTTTTAATCTTTTTTCATAATATTATTTTGTATTCCTAAATCGAATAAAGAAAAGTTATAAGCTTTGTAACTCTTCACATTCTTTTTTATACATTTTCATACATATATATATATATATATATATATATATATACTAGCATTTCAGCCCTGCTTTACCCGGATGTTTGGATGTGTATGTTGAGCAAAAGAAAAAAAAAGTGGTAGGGGGAAGGCAGGCTCGAACCCTACCGCAAAGGAGGAAAAGAACGGGGTAAAACCTAACGTTTATACTGTTACAACCACCGCCAAATCGGAAGCGACATTGTTTAAAATTAAGCCTTGACAATTTAAAGTAGAGGATAACTTTAAAAAATATCGGTGAAAAAAGTGACCCCCCCTCCTGTAGAAAAGTGCCTAGTTGAAGAGAAAGATATGAATCTTTTTAGCCAATCCGTCGCCTCTATTGAAAATTTAAGGCTGACATGCAAACAGACATACATACATTTATATATTCGTAACTGGAAATTTTCGACCCAATGAAAAAGCTTGCCCTATCTCTGAATACCCTTTATGTAAAATTCCAAATATTTAGACCAGAAATTGTCTGAGTAATTTGGAAGAGACCGCAGAGGTCAATTTTTTTAAAATTTGACCCCTATTATAACTCCTTAAAATTTATTGTTTTGGGCTCAAATCAAATTATTAAGTTAGATCCATGTTCAAGGAACCTATATCTAAAATTTCAAGTGCGTAGACCGAAAATTGTCGGGGGAGTTTGGTAGAGTTTTCAAAGGTCAAATCGTTGGACTTTGACCCCTTAATCGCGAAATTACTGGCCGAAACCCGATCACAAAGATTTTCCCGAATCTCAGTACACTGTATATCAAATTTCGAGGCTTTAGACTAGAAATTGATAGAGTTATTGCGTAGAGAAATGTACACAGACACACACACAGACACACTTTCATTTTTATACATATACTAGCAATGGGTGCCCGGCGTTGCCCGGGTGTTTGGAGATGTATGCTGAGCAAAAAAAAGGTCATTTTTTTTTACCTTTGACCCTTATTATGACCCCTTAAAATTTATTGTTTAGGGCTCAAATAAAGTTATTAAGTTAGATCCATGTCCAAGGAATCTATATCTAAAATTTCTACGTGTTTAGACCCAAAATAGTCGGAGGAGTTTGGTAGAGTTCTCAAAGGTAAAATCTGAAGCGATATTTTTAAAAATTAAGGATAGACAATCTAAAGAAGAGGATAACTTTCAAAAATTTCGGCGAAAAAAAAAGACCCCATCCTGTAGAAAGTGCCTAGTTGAGTGTATGTGTGTGTGTGTGTGTGTGTGTGTGCGCGTGTGTGTGTGTGTATGTGTATGTGTATGTGTGTGAGTGCGCGCGTGTGTGTCCGCGTGTGTGTGTGTGCGTGTGTGATGTCCGTGTGTTTGTGTGTGTGTAAGTGTGTGCACGCGCGTGTGTGAGTGCGCGCGCGTGTGTGCGTGTATGTGTGTGCGTCTGTGTGTGCGTGTGCGTGCGTATGCGTGCGTGTGTGCGTGTTTGTGTGCGTGTGTGTATGTGTGCGTGTGTGCGTGTGTAGTGTGTATGTGTGCGTGTTTCGGGTCTGTGTGTATGTGTGTGTGTGCGTGTGTGCGTGTGCGTGTGTGTGGCTGTGTGTGTGTGCGTGCGTGTGTGCGTATCTGTGCGTGTGTGCGTGTGTGCGTGTGTGTTATAAACTGCATAAACACTCAAGTAAGTATAGTAACTGAACTGAATGTGTATTAAAAATTGACCTGGTCATTTTTAAAAATATCTTTTTTTTTACAGAATTTCGATATAATTATTCTAAATTTCCTGCTTTTGAAAATGAAACAAAAACGGTTTTAGAAGAAATGAACACGTAGAAGGCAAGTATAAAATTGATTTCATGTTAAAAAGGAAATAAAAAGTCTGGGTTAATTTTAACAGAAGAATCTATTTTAGAAAATTCGCTTAACATACTAATAAAAGGTAAACGTAGTATTCCGCTATAAATTCACACACTTGGCTCGTCTGAGAAATTAAAACGTGACGACACCTGAACGAGTCTACATTTGAACATAGGCATTCGGAGCCAATTATCGTGACAAATTGTACGTAACTTGATTAGTTGAAATTGTCTCGAACGTTAATTTCATAATTCTTGTCCCAATCCAACGAATGTAGCACATCGACCAATAAAAATACTACTCGTACACTCAAACATACGATCGGACCAATCACAGGAAAGGAAATGTATGTGTATGCTTGTGAGTTGTGAATGCAAAGCGCGATGAATCCAATTCCTTTTTTCAAATTTCATCAAACTGAGCAGGAAGAAAGAAACCATTTCAAATATTAAAAACTTAGCATTTTCTCTTTTGAACGTCGCCGATTACGCGGTACTCTCACTTAAGTCTACAACCCTATCCATGGCCTCATAACCTACATTTTCTCCTGCAAGAGAAAAAGATCTATGCGGACAGTACAAGAAACTATTTCATCGATGATTTTAATTGAACAGGAAGAGGACCGTTTTCTCAATCAGAATCCTTGGACTTTGGAATAGACTTCCAAGTAAGATAATAAATAACCCAACAACCCAACAATTCGAGGTCAATTTAACCAGGTGTTGGCCTCCTATATCCTCTTACATGTACATTTATATCACCTTTTCTATACATGGCATTTGAAGCACAACTGTTTTATTATTTGTCAAATAAATTGAATTGAATATATATATATATATATATATATATATATATGTGTGTGTGTGTGTGTGTATTACACTGTAAAACCGTATCTATAAGCATAAAACAGGAGATGTATGTATGTGTGTCTGTCTGCGTGAAAACATTTAACCACTAAATTCTTAAACTTCTGGTCACATAACACCGAACTTAACACAAGATAGTGATCATACGCGAAGTTTCGGTTTATAACATGTAAAATCTTTGTTTGGATGGATGAATAACGTGTACAGAGCTTGTCAAGTTGAAATGCAAATTATTAATTTCAACTTGTCGGCATTTCTTTTTGATTGCGCATGCGTAAACTAATCATAGCTAAAAGTGATTTAATTTGATAGCTTTCTTATCTATCTGTTAGATCAAGCGATAGCGAACGTGGCTGGATCACTAAATGTTTTGATTTCGACTCTAGCTGATGGCACCGAAGTCATTTTTATGTTTTTTACTTTTGAAATCAATATTATATATATAAGCATGACTGTAGCATAATTAATTCGAAGTCGGCATAAATTAAAATATCGTATTTTAGCGTATTTAACGGCCTGCTAGTGTTCTATATAAACTATTAGCAACTAAACAACTATTATCAATTAATTTTTGTTCAATAAAATAGCACACCTTTCTGAGCTTATTTTCGAAATTGTCCAATCGTTTGCCTAATATGCAAACGATCAATTGGCGTATATAGCAATAAGTATAAAAATGCAATCTTGTCGTGATCTTGAATCTTATGAGGTAATTGACTTGCTTATTCTACGAGTAAAACCCAGCTTTTGTTTTAAATATTTAATTTTATTTTATTCACTTATTTTACATTCATAATAATAATAATAATAAGAAGAAGAAGAAGAAGAAGAAGAAGAAGAATACATATATAGATACATGTAAGACCATTCCTGCTCTGTTGTGCTAATTTGACATCAGTTAGTAACCATATTTTACAAGGATTACAAAATCACCGGATTTGATAATGTCACAATGCAGTGTGCTGTCATAATAGACCACCTCTCTTTCTGCCAGTATCAAAAAAGTCAGAATACATTGTGATGTTATCATAGAATCCCCTTTTCATTCTTTCCTCTCTGGCTCTTCCTTTCTCTCTCTATTCCCCCCCCCATTGCTTCTTTCTTGTCTAACGTTGGATGTAAAGCTGACAGGTCGATAACTCCTGAAGGGTAACCATAACGACGGATAAGCTTAATATCTTAGATTTTCTTCCTTTTCTGCTATAAATACATTCATGTATGTGTTACATGTTTTGCACTCCTTAGCCGCCAAAGATTTGATGAGTGACCGTGTTCAAATGTTCAAACCGGGAAAAAACCTGTTCGATTTTCCGACATTTTGAATGGCTCCACAACAAATAGTTGTGCAGCATTAAACTAGCATTTGCTATATATATAAAAAATAAAAAAATAATAATAAAAATAAAAAATAGCCCTTGTCTACTTTTCCCGCTTTGCAAAAGACGGGAACGATTTCTCGAGGTAAATTATTATATGCGATAAAACATGGGTTTGCCAATACGAGATTGGGGCGAAAAAAAAAACACCTAGATGTTACACAGTCAGGTTAAGGAGCACCAATCGAAAATCTCCCGCGTTGATCATTCATTTAAACTAGTTCTTTTCATAAGATCTCATTTTTTTGTACATTCACTTCGAATTGCTTTCTAACTGCTTCTGATTTTACAAACTCAATTCTCATGTGATTCACACTTTCCTTATTACTGGTCACACGGTTTAAATAAAGAGCAATATGTATTCATTTGTGCATAAGAAAATAAGTAAATAATTCGTATCCTTATTCTTTGGTGTTACATACGTAACGAAGCGGTGCGCTCTATTGGTAACATAGCGCGTGTGAGAAAATCAACAGCAACCGTGGGATAGATGACTAGCGAAAATATTAGCAGCAGCCGCTGTTAAAGCACGTATGCAAATTTGCAAGTGTACGCGCGCTGACGTCACAGGAAGAAGAAAGAGAGAAAAAGAAAAAAAGGACAGGAGTAGTAAAGTGCGCCGGTGAAGACGGGCGTGTGAAGTCAATGGTGAGAAAGCGCTGACTATGACCAACGTCATGTGACGGGGAGAGAGGCTTTTAAAAAGCACATATGATATAGCAGAGCGTTGTAAAATACATATGCGTTCTAAACAACTTTTGTCAAATAATGAAATGCGTTATTGTTAGAAGAACCACGAATAAATGTATTTCGTTTGCAATTTAAATAATGGCAAGTCGGAGTTTATTCTCTTTCCTATTTTCTGTTCCTTTGCGACGAAGTAGCAGACAACGTGTGAGTCTGAATGGCTCTATAATAATAAATACGAAATTTGCATAAATTAAATATCATATTTAAACGTATTTTAGGACCAGGCAACGTCATGCGGCCTGCTAGTATATATTAAATCATTTCCTCTACAACAAATTTCAAAAAGAAAAACATGGCTGTCTGTTTATGGCTTCAAATTGGCTAATTTATTATATGATTTTAAAAAAAACGCAATATTGAAAGGAGACTGTCAGTTTAAAATTAAAAATTGTGCAAGTGAATTGATATCTGTTCTTTTATAATTTATATTAAAAAATGATTTTAAAAAACAATATGCTGTGTGTTGCATTTTTATTAAAAGAAAATGTAAATTTTTTAAATCAATTCTTTTTAGCTTTAAAAGGTAAAAAAAGAAGAATTTGCTAAAAAATTGTTTTAAATTTGTTGTTATTTGTTTTATTTTATTTTTTATTCATTTTATTTATGTGTTTTAAAAAATGTTTTCGACTACCGTGGAATTACCACAGGTTCTACTAGTTTGTATTATTTGGATTACACAGACTTCTGGTTTCTTCTCGTTTGTTATTCCCGCAACTTTTTTGGCAGATGAAACCTCCGATCTTCAAGTTTACTTATAATTTTATACGTAAGTAATAAGAAGTCATTTTTAGTTTCAGAAGAAAAGAAAAAACTTGCTCCAAACAAAATGGCAGTCAATTAGTGAAGCTTTGAATTGTAAAAGTAAAGACAAAGACGAGGAATAGGGTTTTCCATTGGGCAGTTGATCTGTACAAAAGTTGAATTGTAAAAGTAAAGACAAAGACGAGGAATAGGGTTTTCCATTGGGCAGTTGATCTGTACAAGAGTTGAATTGTAAAAGTAAAGACAAAGACGAGGAATAGGGTTTTCCATTGGGCAGTTGATCTGTACAAGAGTTGAATTGTAAAAGTAAAGACAAAGACGAGGAATAGGGTTTTCCATTGGGCAGTTGATCTGTACAAGAGTTGAATTGTAAAAGTAAAGACAAAGACGAGGAATAGGGTTTTCCATTGGGCAGTTGATCTGTACAAGAGTTGAATTGTAAAAGTAAAGACAAAGACGAGGAATAGGGTTTTCCATTGGGCAGTTGATCTGTACAAGAGTTGAATTGTAAAAGTAAAGACAAAGACGAGGAATAGGGTTTTCCATTGGGCAGTTGATCTGTACAAGAGTTGAATTGTAAAAGTAAAGACAAAGACGAGGAATAGGGTTTTCCATTGGGCAGTTGATCTGTACAAGAGTTGAATTGTAAAAGTAAAGACAAAGACGAGGAATAGGGTTTTCCATTGGGCAGTTGATCTGTACAAGAGTTGAATTGTAAAAGTAAAGACAAAGACGAGGAATAGGGTTTTCCATTGGGCAGTTGATCTGTACAAGAGTTGAATTGTAAAAGTAAAGACAAAGACGAGGAATAGGGTTTTCCATTGGGCAGTTGATCTGTACAAGAGTTGAATTGTAAAAGTAAAGACAAAGACGAGGAATAGGGTTTTCCATTGGGCAGTTGATCTGTACAAGAGTTGAATTGTAAAAGTAAAGACAAAGACGAGGAATAGGGTTTTCCATTGGGCAGTTGATCTGTACAAGAGTTGAATTGTAAAAGTAAAGACAAAGACGAGGAATAGGGTTTTCCATTGGGCAGTTGATCTGTACAAGAGTTGAGTTGTAAAAGTAAAGACAAAGACGAGGAATAGGGTTTTCCATTGGGCAGTTGATCTGTACAAGAGTTGAATTGTAAAAGTAAAGACAAAGACGAGGAATAGGGTTTTCCATTGGGCAGTTGATCTGTACAAGAGTTGAATTGTAAAAGTAAAGACAAAGACGAGGAATAGGGTTTTCCATTGGGCAGTTGATCTGTACAAGAGTTGAATTGTAAAAGTAAAGACAAAGACGAGGAATAGGGTTTTCCATTGGGCAGTTGATCTGTACAAGAGTTGAATTGTAAAAGTAAAGACAAAGACGAGGAATAGGGTTTTCCATTGGGCAGTTGATCTGTACAAGAGTTGAATTGTAAAAGTAAAGACAAAGACGAGGAATAGGGTTTTCCATTGGGCAGTTGATCTGTACAAGAGTTGAATTGTAAAAGTAAAGACAAAGACGAGGAATAGGGTTTTCCATTGGGCAGTTGATCTGTACAAGAGTTGAATTGTAAAAGTAAAGACAAAGACGAGGAATAGGGTTTTCCATTGGGCAGTTGATCTGTACAAGAGTTGAATTGTAAAAGTAAAGACAAAGACGAGGAATAGGGTTTTCCATTGGGCAGTTGATCTGTACAAGAGTTGAATTGTAAAAGTAAAGACAAAGACGAGGAATAGGGTTTTCCATTGGGCAGTTGATCTGTACAAGAGTTGAGTTGTAAAAGTAAAGACAAAGACGAGGAATAGGGTTTTCCATTGGGCAGTTGATCTGTACAAGAGTTGAATTGTAAAAGTAAAGACAAAGACGAGGAATAGGGTTTTCCATTGGGCAGTTGATCTGTACAAGAGTTGAATTGTAAAAGTAAAGACAAAGACGAGGAATAGGGTTTTCCATTGGGCAGTTGATCTGTACAAGAGTTGAATTGTAAAAGTAAAGACAAAGACGAGGAATAGGGTTTTCCATTGGGCAGTTGATCTGTACAAGAGTTGAGTTGTAAAAGTAAAGACAAAGACGAGGAATAGGGTTTTCCATTGGGCAGTTGATCTGTACAAGAGTTGAATTGTAAAAGTAAAGACAAAGACGAGGAATAGGGTTTTCCATTGGGCAGTTGATCTGTACAAGAGTTGAATTGTAAAAGTAAAGACAAAGACGAGGAATAGGGTTTTCCATTGGGCAGTTGATCTGTACAAGAGTTGAGTTGTAAAAGTAAAGACAAAGACGAGGAATAGGGTTTTCCATTGGGCAGTTGATCTGTACAAGAGTTGAATTGTAAAAGTAAAGACAAAGACGAGGAATAGGGTTTTCCATTGGGCAGTTGATCTGTACAAGAGTTGAATTGTAAAAGTAAAGACAAAGACGAGGAATAGGGTTTTCCATTGGGCAGTTGATCTGTACAAGAGTTGAATTGTAAAAGTAAAGACAAAGACGAGGAATAGGGTTTTCCATTGGGCAGTTGATCTGTACAAGAGTTGAATTGTAAAAGTAAAGACAAAGACGAGGAATAGGGTTTTCCATTGGGCAGTTGATCTGTACAAGAGTTGAATTGTAAAAGTAAAGACAAAGACGAGGAATAGGGTTTTCCATTGGGCAGTTGATCTGTACAAGAGTTGAATTGTAAAAGTAAAGACAAAGACGAGGAATAGGGTTTTCCATTGGGCAGTTGATCTGTACAAGAGTTGAATTGTAAAAGTAAAGACAAAGACGAGGAATAGGGTTTTCCATTGGGCAGTTGATCTGTACAAGAGTTGAGTTGTAAAAGTAAAGACAAAGACGAGGAATAGGGTTTTCCATTGGGCAGTTGATCTGTACAAGAGTTGAATTGTAAAAGTAAAGACAAAGACGAGGAATAGGGTTTTCCATTGGGCAGTTGATCTGTACAAGAGTTGAATTGTAAAAGTAAAGACAAAGACGAGGAATAGGGTTTTCCATTGGGCAGTTGATCTGTACAAGAGTTGAATTGTAAAAGTAAAGACAAAGACGAGGAATAGGGTTTTCCATTGGGCAGTTGATCTGTACAAGAGTTGAATTGTAAAAGTAAAGACAAAGACGAGGAATAGGGTTTTCCATTGGGCAGTTGATCTGTACAAGAGTTGAATTGTAAAAGTAAAGACAAAGACGAGGAATAGGGTTTTCCATTGGGCAGTTGATCTGTACAAGAGTTGAATTGTAAAAGTAAAGACAAAGACGAGGAATAGGGTTTTCCATTGGGCAGTTGATCTGTACAAGAGTTGAATTGTAAAAGTAAAGACAAAGACGAGGAATAGGGTTTTCCATTGGGCAGTTGATCTGTACAAGAGTTGAATTGTAAAAGTAAAGACAAAGACGAGGAATAGGGTTTTCCATTGGGCAGTTGATCTGTACAAGAGTTGAATTGTAAAAGTAAAGACAAAGACGAGGAATAGGGTTTTCCATTGGGCAGTTGATCTGTACAAGAGTTGAATTGTAAAAGTAAAGACAAAGACGAGGAATAGGGTTTTCCATTGGGCAGTTGATCTGTACAAGAGTTGAGTTGTAAAAGTAAAGACAAAGACGAGGAATAGGGTTTTCCATTGGGCAGTTGATCTGTACAAGAGTTGAATTGTAAAAGTAAAGACAAAGACGAGGAATAGGGTTTTCCATTGGGCAGTTGATCTGTACAAGAGTTGAATTGTAAAAGTAAAGACAAAGACGAGGAATAGGGTTTTCCATTGGGCAGTTGATCTGTACAAGAGTTGAATTGTAAAAGTAAAGACAAAGACGAGGAATAGGGTTTTCCATTGGGCAGTTGATCTGTACAAGAGTTGAATTGTAAAAGTAAAGACAAAGACGAGGAATAGGGTTTTCCATTGGGCAGTTGATCTGTACAAGAGTTGAATTGTAAAAGTAAAGACAAAGACGAGGAATAGGGTTTTCCATTGGGCAGTTGATCTGTACAAGAGTTGAGTTGTAAAAGTAAAGACAAAGACGAGGAATAGGGTTTTCCATTGGGCAGTTGATCTGTACAAGAGTTGAATTGTAAAAGTAAAGACAAAGACGAGGAATAGGGTTTTCCATTGGGCAGTTGATCTGTACAAGAGTTGAATTGTAAAAGTAAAGACAAAGACGAGGAATAGGGTTTTCCATTGGGCAGTTGATCTGTACAAGAGTTGAGTTGTAAAAGTAAAGACAAAGACGAGGAATAGGGTTTTCCATTGGGCAGTTGATCTGTACAAGAGTTGAATTGTAAAAGTAAAGACAAAGACGAGGAATAGGGTTTTCCATTGGGCAGTTGATCTGTACAAGAGTTGAATTGTAAAAGTAAAGACAAAGACGAGGAATAGGGTTTTCCATTGGGCAGTTGATCTGTACAAGAGTTGAATTGTAAAAGTAAAGACAAAGACGAGGAATAGGGTTTTCCATTGGGCAGTTGATCTGTACAAGAGTTGAATTGTAAAAGTAAAGACAAAGACGAGGAATAGGGTTTTCCATTGGGCAGTTGATCTGTACAAGAGTTGAATTGTAAAAGTAAAGACAAAGACGAGGAATAGGGTTTTCCATTGGGCAGTTGATCTGTACAAGAGTTGAATTGTAAAAGTAAAGACAAAGACGAGGAATAGGGTTTTCCATTGGGCAGTTGATCTGTACAAGAGTTGAATTGTAAAAGTAAAGACAAAGACGAGGAATAGGGTTTTCCATTGGGCAGTTGATCTGTACAAGAGTTGAGTTGTAAAAGTAAAGACAAAGACGAGGAATAGGGTTTTCCATTGGGCAGTTGATCTGTACAAGAGTTGAATTGTAAAAGTAAAGACAAAGACGAGGAATAGGGTTTTCCATTGGGCAGTTGATCTGTACAAGAGTTGAATTGTAAAAGTAAAGACAAAGACGAGGAATAGGGTTTTCCATTGGGCAGTTAATCTGTACAAGAGTTGAATTGTAAAAGTAAAGACAAAGACGAGGAATAGGGTTTTCCATTGGGCAGTTGATCTGTACAAGAGTTGAGTTGTAAAAGTAAAGACAAAGACGAGGAATAGGGTTTTCCATTGGGCAGTTGATCTGTACAAGAGTTGAATTGTAAAAGTAAAGACAAAGACGAGGAATAGGGTTTTCCATTGGGCAGTTGATCTGTACAAGAGTTGAATTGTAAAAGTAAAGACAAAGACGAGGAATAGGGTTTTCCATTGGGCAGTTGATCTGTACAAGAGTTGAATTGTAAAAGTAAAGACAAAGACGAGGAATAGGGTTTTCCATTGGGCAGTTGATCTGTACAAGAGTTGAATTGTAAAAGTAAAGACAAAGACGAGGAATAGGGTTTTCCATTGGGCAGTTGATCTGTACAAGAGTTGAATTGTAAAAGTAAAGACAAAGACGAGGAATAGGGTTTTCCATTGGGCAGTTGATCTGTACAAGAGTTGAATTGTAAAAGTAAAGACAAAGACGAGGAATAGGGTTTTCCATTGGGCAGTTGATCTGTACAAGAGTTGAATTGTAAAAGTAAAGACAAAGACGAGGAATAGGGTTTTCCATTGGGCAGTTGATCTGTACAAGAGTTGAATTGTAAAAGTAAAGACAAAGACGAGGAATAGGGTTTTCCATTGGGCAGTTGATCTGTACAAGAGTTGAATTGTAAAAGTAAAGACAAAGACGAGGAATAGGGTTTTCCATTGGGCAGTTGATCTGTACAAGAGTTGAATTGTAAAAGTAAAGACAAAGACGAGGAATAGGGTTTTCCATTGGGCAGTTGATCTGTACAAGAGTTGAGTTGTAAAAGTAAAGACAAAGACGAGGAATAGGGTTTTCCATTGGGCAGTTGATCTGTACAAGAGTTGAATTGTAAAAGTAAAGACAAAGACGAGGAATAGGGTTTTCCATTGGGCAGTTGATCTGTACAAGAGTTGAATTGTAAAAGTAAAGACAAAGACGAGGAATAGGGTTTTCCATTGGGCAGTTGATCTGTACAAGAGTTGAATTGTAAAAGTAAAGACAAAGACGAGGAATAGGGTTTTCCATTGGGCAGTTGATCTGTACAAGAGTTGAATTGTAAAAGTAAAGACAAAGACGAGGAATAGGGTTTTCCATTGGGCAGTTGATCTGTACAAGAGTTGAATTGTAAAAGTAAAGACAAAGACGAGGAATAGGGTTTTCCATTGGGCAGTTGATCTGTACAAGAGTTGAATTGTAAAAGTAAAGACAAAGACGAGGAATAGGGTTTTCCATTGGGCAGTTGATCTGTACAAGAGTTGCGTTGTAAAAGTAAAGACAAAGACGAGGAATAGGGTTTTCCATTGGGCAGTTGATCTGTACAAGAGTTGAGTTGTAAAAGTAAAGACAAAGACGAGGAATAGGGTTTTCCATTGGGCAGTTGATCTGTACAAGAGTTGAGTTGTAAAAGTAAAGACAAAGACGAGGAATAGGGTTTTCCATTGGGCAGTTGATCTGTACAAGAGTTGAATTGTAAAAGTAAAGACAAAGACGAGGAATAGGGTTTTCCATTGGGCAGTTGATCTGTACAAGAGTTGAGTTGTAAAAGTAAAGACAAAGACGAGGAATAGGGTTTTCCATTGGGCAGTTGATCTGTACAAGAGTTGAGTTGTAAAAGTAAAGACAAAGACGAGGAATAGGGTTTTCCATTGGGCAGTTGATCTGTACAAGAGTTGAATTGTAAAAGTAAAGACAAAGACGAGGAATAGGGTTTTCCATTGGGCAGTTGATCTGTACAAGAGTTGAATTGTAAAAGTCTGCAAACGGAGGAAAAATTCCTTCTCATGTTGGACACGAAAAAAATTATGCGCTGAGATGCTGAAAGATTAATATTTTTAGGTAGCAATTCTGGTTTCTGATTGATTACTTGCAGAACGTGGTTCCATTTGATTGGTTAGTTCCTATCGCCAGTGTCTATAAGTAGAACATTTCCAACTTTCTGCAATCATAAAACCATTATATAAAAATATTGCCACATAATAAGATTGTGCATCTAAAAAAAAACAAACAAACAAAATAGTTTAAGGCAAAATTCTTACTAAAATACTCCGCAAGGTCCTGGAACGTAACAGATAAAGCACTATGTGAAATTCAGTACGAAGTGACATTTTTCTGGATGTTTAATGTTCACTTGTCCGGGTGATGTTACTTCTGCCTTTGTATATATCATATCGAATTTGGTTATGACTGACAGACGGAGAATATACTATCCTCGTGAATTAAATATAGTTCCGTCCGAAATTACGTACAAATTCAAAAAAAATCCCGAGTCTTACCATAAGAAGGTTAGAAGTTACATCGGCCAAAACGTTGTGCGAATAGTACTCAACATTGTAAGAGTAGTTCAAATGATCGAAGTATACAAATTTTAATTTGGGTTTGAGAAGATAATTAAAAACAAGATTTGCAAAGCAACACGTTACGTCCAATCACATTATTTTTCACACCGATTTTTATAGACGAACTCACAACTTCATCATACGCATTTGCGTGCGTGTGTGCGTTCTTGATTGATGTATGGATATCCGTATGTGAACATATGTGTGTGTGTGTGTGTGTGTGTGTGTGTGTGTGTGTGTGTGTGTGTGTGTGTGTGTGTGTGTTTCATTACGTATCGATAGATATAAACTTTGGCCGAGTGTAAACTTTGGTCTTGAATGACATTAAAACGAAAAGATAATAAACTCTTGGGTCATACATTGATCGTTGTGTGCCCCAAAGCAATTATCAGTGTTTGCCTGATGTCGGATGAGGTCTCCTCACTTTGACATCTGAACGAAAGGATACAGGAAAAGGCCTAATTTAGAGAAATCAAAAATCACACGAGAAAACACATATTTTTGCTTTTTTGTTGTTTTTGAAACGAAATTTGCATTTTTTAACAAACTTTTTTTTTTTACAATAAAACAAGATTTTGTATTGATTCGATCTGAAACAGATTCTAGCGAATTTGTTCATTGCACTATTTCTTTTTTCTTTCTTCGATTTTTCCATCACATTGGATCATTCTATCCATATTATTCATCATAATATATATATATATATATATATATATATATATATATATATATATATATATATATATATATATATATATATGCGTTTTATTTTTTATTACCGTATCTTTCTGTGAAGTTACATTATTGTTTCGGCTAAACGGCCGTTTTTTTTTGGCCGTCTGTAGCGTCCTCAGACTTTTACAGAAATGTTCGCTATTTTGGAATGAAAACGTGTAAGAGTGAATGAGGTCAGGGGGTTTGCGAGGAGGGCGGAAGAGGAAGAGAGGAAGGGAACAAGGAGGGAAGGTGGGGGGCATTTGGTATGTCGATAATGTTTTAGTTTTGGGGTTTAAGGAACTTGTGGGGGAGGGTCTGGGATGTTCATTTCTGGTGTGGCTGAGGGCATAGGGATACATGAGGGAAAGGGGAATATGTGGGGGTGGGAGAGGGGGGGTTACTTTAAAATTCGAGTCTTAGTGTTAAAGTTTTTAGCGTCTCGTTGGTGAGGTGATTTCTTGGTAAGTATGTCTTGAGCTGTTGGGTGTTCGCTTATGTTTGGAGGCGGGGGGGCTATGATTCGGTTTATTTATTTTTAGTTTTTATTTTGTTGTTAATTGTTTGGAGAGGGTCAGCTAGCGGTCGCAGCCACGGGTACACACATGCACACGTACACACATATATACTTAAAAGAAACGGTAACGGGTACACATACATGCCCGCCCTCGCGTGCAAATATATTTGCATATGTGCGCCTGCATGCATAGACACCTGCGCTGTTCTCGCTTGCGTCAAATTTTCTTTAAGGTGCTAATATTGGGTGCACGCGCGTATGCATGGATGCGCACATACACAGATACATATATACATCGACGCCCCTGCCCCCAAGGAGGCGATTATACGGGCTTCTATGCGCATATTGAATACTGAATCAATATATATATATATATATATATATATATATATATGTATATATATATATATGTATGTATATGTATATATATATATATATATATATATATATATATATATATATATATAGTCAGCATATTGTAATTGAGACAAGTGTTATTGAAAAGCACGGAATTTTTCTGTTTCACTATTTTCTTTTTTATCTTCTCCAATCTCCGAATAATTGTTTGCGTTTTTGTTTAGGATGGATCCATAAGTTTCTTTAGCGAGCGCTTTCGATAGGAATATTTCCATAATCCTAAACATATTTGCGCTGTAAAAATTATGTTTTTAATTATATATATATATATATATATATATATATATATATATATATATATATATATATATATATATATATATATATATTACACAGTGATCACCACTTATCAAGGCCCGGATACATAAGTGTTTTTAGTGAGCGCTTTCGATTGGAATACTTCCATCATCGTCAGCCATATTGTGTTGAAAAATTACGTGTTTTATTATATATATATATATATATATATATATATATATATATACATTTTTGTCACGGTCACGTGGGTTAGGTGGGCGGGCAATGTTTTATATAGATATATACATATTTAAGATTAAAAATTGTTAATTTTTCATTTTTAAATTTTAAATATGTATATAGGTATATATATAAAAAAAAAATATATATATAAAAAATCGTCCGCCCGCCTAACTCATAATAAGTCACCACGTGACCGTGACATATATATATATATATATATATATATATATATATATATATATAAATATATATATATATATATATATAATAAAACACGTAATTTTTCAACACAATATGCCTGACGATGATGGAAGTATTCCAATCGAAAGCGCTCACTAAAAACACTTATGTATCCGATCTAAATAAATAAAAAAAAAAAAAATTAAAAAAAAAAATTAACCGGAGATTAGAGAAGATAAAAAGTAAATAGTGAAACAGAAAAATTCCGTGCTTTTCAATAACACTTGTCTCATTATATATATATATATATATATATATATATATATATATATATATATATACGTTGAATATGAAAACTAGTTTTCATATTTAACATATTCATATTGCTCTGTCTAAACATTTAGCACTCTTTGCTAGACCCATTGTGTTTTTTGTTTTTGTTTAAATCACTAAACAATACTACCAATAATATAAATATATATATATATGTATATTTATATATATATGTATGTATTTATATATATAATTAATTCAGCCTTGCCTCGACAGTCGAGTTGTATATTTTTTTATGCACATGTTATCTTTCTTTTAATTATATATTGGAATTCTTTCCTTTTTCCTTGCGCCCATTTGTGAATTATTCCACGGATTTCTGCCTTTTGGATTACTTTGGATCATTTTCCAATTACGCGATTCCCTTGGATTTTACTTGTACGAATTGAAATTTTACTAATTTTCTTGGATTCTGCATCTTTGGATTTTTCCGTCATTGGAAATTTTACGCTTCACCAGACTGTCCATTCCCGTGAAATCACTTTTTTATTCATCATATCCCTCTGCATCACTTTTTGTTATCAAGTAAGATCTATGACTTACTTGTAGTTTCATTTAATACTTTTGCAAGCAAAATCCGATCTCGCATTTTGCTAAATCCTATCCTCTGATGAGAAGGAAAGTATTTATTCGAAACTGCGCGGATTAAGGACTATCCGCTTATTTAGTGTTTCCTTTTTTTTTAAATTAAATATGTTTTTAACTCTTTTACAAAGTGTTTTTAACATGTTTTATTAACTACTTGTTGTTATATATATATATATATATATATATATATATATATATATATATATATATATATATATATATATACGGCTTCATATAACACTTAGGATACGCTCCTTTTAATTGTTTAATTATTTATTTTTATAAGTCTTGGTTTGTGGGATATTGAACCATTTGTGCGGTTAAGATCGACTATATTGGTTCCGTTGCTTTTCGCAAAAGTTGATTTGTTTTCATGTTTCAAATTATATAAAATGGAAATGTACCTTCCGATTATACGCTCGACTTAGTAGCCATTTTTGTAGCCATTTTTGTAAAGTAATCAGTTACCTGCACATTTATGTTTATGAAAAGATATTAATTTTTCATTCCGCTTCGTTCTTAAATATCATGATCCTAATTTGAAAACCTATACTCGGATCCAAACTTCTTTTTAATTTCTAATAAGCAAACTCATTCACTCAGAAACGTTTGTCCTCGTTGAAAATAGCGATCGGAAATTACGAAGCTTATCAGAATTGTGGGTGGGGGTGGGGGCAAAAGCAATCTATTATTAGAAGCATCTTTAGAAAAGGCTGTCATATGCCGATCACGCTGGTGTGTCAAGCAGCATCCTCATCGATAAACGTGCAAATTGAATGGATGAATTTAAAAAATGGTGAATGCTTCATATGAAACTAGTAAACCTACATGGCGTTGTGCGGGAACCCTCATACTTTTTCGGGTTTTACTAATTATGCATGACAAATTTAGACACGTCAACTGACCCTGCTGATGCTCTATTCGTGTCACATTTAAGCACGTCATTCGGGCAACATAGTATCCCAATATCAAGAAGCAACCGATTTTTATTTAGAGAGACTGGCATGCCGATTTTTTTTTTTTTTTTTTTTGTTAAAATTTTTTTTTTTTTTTTTCATAAACATCTTGGTAGAAAAAAGTTGTTTTTTTTTCAGACCTACGGACCGAAATTTGGAATAATTAAATAATTCGTTGGTTAATTTACCTTTTATTTGCATTTGGAGGGGGGGGGGGGAGTAAAACATTTACGATTTTTAAAAAAGTAAACAAATATTTTCTTTTGTTTTATTTAAGATAACATTTTTTCATGTTTCACTCGCATGCGTTTTTAAATAATCCCTATGAACCTAAAAAACTTATTTATTTCTTACAAAAGTTTCAGCAAAAAAAGAAAAAACAAATAGCATTAGCAGCAGTTAGTCGTGCCTTAATTTGTCCTTCCTTTATTTATCGTTCCTTAATTTGTCGTGTCTTAATTACGTACCATAATTTGCTGTGTCTTAATTTTTCGTTCCTTAATTTGTCGTACCTTAATTTGTTGTGTCTTAATTTGTCGTTCCTTTATTTGTCGTGTTTGAATTTGTCGTTCCTTTATTTGTCGTGTTTGAATTTGTCGTGTCTTAATTTGTCGTACCTTAATTTATTGCGTCTTAATTTTCATGGGTTCTCATTAGATGATTAGTTTCATTTCACAATTTCGCTAAATTCTATTTCTTCATAATTGCGTAGAATTTAATATGAAAAAGTTCTAGCGCATGGAAAAACCCCCGTATAAAAAAAGACTCTACGTACGTTGTCGTACGTTATATGCAGTAGTATGGACTCTAAAATATTTACGTGACCAAAAGAGGCCGACAAAAAAGATAACAAAACAAATATAATTTCTCTATAATTTCTTATTTCATCACCTGTTGTAATATAATTTTGTTTGTCAATACTTCACGATAACTCTTGGGTATGTCCCAGGGGCTCTTCTAGGGCTAATAAAAACACTCCATTTTGGGGACTATTTTACCATATTTAATCAAAATTTTCTGTGTATTTCTATTTAGCAGTTTTGCATGGTGCTGAACTCAAATTTACATGTCTTAAGGCGTAAAACTGCACCGATTGTTCATTTTTACCAGGATTTGACGTCCCCTGGGAACTTTTGAGGCTAAATGGGGGGGGAGCAAATGCTGAACTTAGTTATTTTTATGCCTTGTTCACTGTGCACTCATAGGGGGCCATGCATGCTTCATTTGTTTGGGGGTTTTTTTTTCTAATCGCTTTGTCTTTACTTCTCCTCAACGAAAAGTTCATATTACTATTTAAATCGCCTCCATTCCTCCTCTTTTTACCACCCCTTCTCCAACGAATTCAATTTTCTCTTTTAAAAATAATTAGCGAGGGGGCGGCGCCCAGCTTTGCCCGGGTGTAAAACACGCTTAAATATGATATTTTAATTTGTCCAGATTTCATATATATTATTATAGAGTCGTGATTTCAAAAGTAAAAAAAAAACTATTTAAGGTGCCTTCAGCTAGAATCGAAACCGAAGCATTCAAAGCTGGTGACGTTAACACTGTACCAACGTGACACGCATATTAGCCGATTAAAAACTAAAAATAAAAAGTAAACTGAATAATAATAATAATAATAATAATAATAATAATAATAATAATAATAATAATAATAATAATAATAATAATAATAATAATAATAATAAAGATGAATGTACAAAACGTATAAAGATTTTGTTTTTATTTTGACCCCTTTTTGACCCTTTAAAAATGATTTTAAATCAGCTAAAGACCCATAAAATAACGGTCCGTAAAAAATCCAATTATTTGAGGCCCCTAGCGTCGCTTTGCGACTTTTAGTTTCGGTGGAGATAGTTTGAAAATAGTGAAACAGACCAACAGACAAATCGACAGACAGGCGGACAGACAGGCCGACAAACAGACAGATAGGCATATAGCCGTTTATATATTAGATTATTCATAATTGTTACTGTTATGGCTTGCAATAAGCAACAAAGAAAACAGAACAACAGAATAGAGTTTAAACAATATATTACTGGAACAACAACGTAAAAAAGTTACAACTGAAAAGCGTAGTAAACGTCACCGAGCAGGCAAGGGTTACTCTGGTGTTTAATCCACACCTGGGATCAAAAGGTCTATGGTTTATATAATGGATAGGACAATCCATTTGGAGGATGATTTCCTCACAACACCCCTCTCCCAAGCTGATTTCTGCGGTTGTGAAAATCAGTATTTCTTCCTTTTGGGGCAGACCACCAAGATGTCTGTGTGCTTCCTCTTTCTGCCGGAGCATCTCAGTTCTGACACCCCTTTTGTAGGGTTTATGTCAAAACAATCATACACAGTTTCAATCGCCTCACTGCCGTCCTGCGGTGGTTCTTCTTGATCCTCGTAGAAGCGTTTCCTGATTTGGTTTTAGGTGCCTCTTATGTTGGAACTTTGGGTAGCAGTTTATCAAATACGGATATTATTTTCCGTCCAAACATGATTTCTGCTGGGGATCCCGCATCTGGTTTGTTCGGACCTCGTGATTCTATAAAACTGCAGAAATTGCTGAAGGGCCTTTTCTGTCGGTGTACCGGACGCGTTTTTTAATGCCCTTTTAAGCGTATTGACGAAGCGTTCGGCCCGGCCGTTGCTGCTGGCGTGGTAATGGGGTGTCGTAATATGCTTGACTTGATACGTCTCCCAGAATTATCTGAACTCTGTCAAGGTGAACTGTGTATCGTTGTCGCTAACCAAACAGTCTACAGCCCCAAACCAAGCAAACAATACCAATAAAAAATCTGTCGTTGTTGCTGTGGTCGTTTTTTTTTTTTTTTTTGCATCTTAGTACCTCTGGCCATTTAAAGTAAAAGTCAACTACTATCAGGTAGTAAAAATCCTCCACAAGTCCCGCATAATCGATGTGGATCCTCGACCATGGGTGTTCAGCCTTAGGCCAAGGTTTATATGTTATCGGTGGTGCTTTTGCAGCCAAAGCACAGCCTTTGCATCTGTTCACCATGTTGGTAATATCTTGGTCCATAGCTGGCCAATAAACAAAACTTCTCATTAGGCTTTTCATTCTGTTTATTTCAGGATGCCCCATGTGAAAATCCTTGAGAATTCTTTTTTTGGAGGGATTTCACCGTATAACAGTATTTCGTCGCAACCAGAAAAAAATGTCTGAACTGGTGTCACCCAGTGCTAATTTCTGCTTCGTGGTTTGAATGAAATTGTCATTTAGGGATTCTGAATTTCCTGAAGTGTGACCGGCAGTTCGCGGATAATATTGTTTATCATGGTTTTTACATCACTATTAATACGTAGTGCCGCGATTACTGAATCTTCAAGGGGTTCCATTTTGGCAGGAATCAGTGTCGATAGACCGTCTGCATGGGCTAGTTGTTTTGAGCGGAGAAATTGAATTGTAAAATTATAGTTCAGCAGAATAGTTCCCCATCTTAATAGTCGGTTCGCAGTGAATGTTGGAAGTCCTTTTTTTATATCCAAAAATGGATATCAACGGCTTATGGTCGGTTTGTAGAAAAAATGTCTTCCGTACAAGAACTGGTGGAATTTTGAAACTGCAAATATAATTCCTAGGGCCTCTTTCTCGATCTGAGAATAATTCTTTTCCGCTGGCAAGAAAGTCCGTGATGCGAAAGCAATAGGCTGTTTCGAGTCATCCAGCATTTGATATAGCATATTGACTAGCGTTGTTAGCTACTATTATGTCCAATTGCGGGTTGAAATGCGCTAGGAATAGTTTTGAAGTCAGGATTCTTTTTTATTTCTTGGAATGATGTCTGGCAATCTTGTGTCCACTCCCAAGCCTTATCCTTTTTCAGCAATTCATTAAGTGGTGCGCACAATTTGTGCATATTTGGGATGAACTCCTGGTAATAATTTGCCAAACCTAAAAAAACTCTGCAATTGAGTTATGTTTACTAGTGCCGGCATTTCTTTAATAGTGGTCGCCCTATCTGGGTCTTGACGTCTGCCATCTTTATCGATTATTTGACCCAGGTATTTAATTGTTTGTAAAAAGAACTCGCATTTGTCTGCTTTGATCTTAAATCCATAATCTTGTATTCGACTGAATATTTGTCTGATATGTTTTTCATGTTCCTCCATGCTTTTGCTCGCTATGATAATGCCATCAAGATATGCGATTGCGGTGTCCAAGCCGGACAGCATAGTGTCCATTACTTGCTGGAATATTGCGGGTGCCACCTTGATACCAAACACGAGTTTTTGTATCTGTACAAACCCAGATGAGTATTAATACAGAGGAGGTTAGCGCTTTTGTCGTTTACCGGAATCTGTCGCTTAGGTCGATCTTAGAAAAAATTTGCCGCCATTTAATTTCGTGAACACTTCTTCTGGACTAGGTAATGGGTAGTGAAAATCTTCTAAGGACCCGTTGAGTCCGGTCGCAAAGTCGGCGCAAACGCGAATTTCCCCAAACCTTTTCTTTACGAAAACTGCCGAATTTCCCTAAACCTTTTCTTTACGAAAACTACATTCAATTTTAGTCAGTATACCGATACTTTCTAATCTATCTAGTTCCTGATTTATTTTGTTCAGGGAAGCGAACGGGACATTATATTTCTTTTTAAACACCGGTTGTGTGCTAGGTTTCAACTAAAAATCTGCGGCCATTTTTGTACTTCTCCCCAGGCCAGGAGTAAATACGTTTGTGAATTCTTTTTTTAAAACAAGTTGTAAGTTTCTCCGTTTCTGCTGGGTGGGTTTCTATTTTCTTGCAGAATGTGGATATAGGAAGACCCCAGAGACGAAACTCCTCCATGCTATCAGAACCGAACAGGTTCTCACTATCTTTTAGCACATACAATCTTAGTTTTTTTTGTTTTCCTCCGTAAAGTGACGTTTGTAATTAATTCACCTTGAAAATGAATTTTTGTACCATTAACGGCCGTCGCCGTTCTGTTAGTTTTTAACATAGTCGGCTTTCGTAATATTTTACACGTTTTGAGATTTATTATTGAAAGATCCGATCCACTGTCTAATTGGAATTTACTAGCCTTGCCGAAAATGTTAACCGTTACATTTTTTTTTTACACAGTGATCACCACTTATCAAGGCCCGGAAGCCACTCAGGGATAAGGGTTATTGCAAGTACATTACGTTAGTGTGGAGATTTGATGAAGTGTTTAATTAAGGGGGTGGTTCATTAGGAATTTGTTAACATTGGACTTGAAGACATCCAAGTTGTAGTCCAGAGGGAAGCAGGCAGACGGAACAGAGCTCCACAGGCGCGCAGTTCTAAGAAAGAAGCTTTGTTCATGGAATCCGCGTTACATATTTGCGTAGATTTTCATCTACGACGCCCTTAGTTCTGGTTTGACGTACATGGCTTTTATTCTGAGTTTTCCTACAGTGCGAACTTTTATGACCGATCTTATTGCATAAACCTTTATGACCGATCTTATTTCATAAACGTTTATGACTGATCTTATTGCATAAACTTTTATGACCGATCTTATTGCATAAATATCTTTTTGTTAAAAATGGCCAATCCCTTACCAATGTATTCCACCACGTCTGAAACAAGCACTCGGTGCTTTTAGTTTTTCTGAGTTTCGGTGGTTAGTGTCTGTGTGCCATTCCGACGGGTTTTCTTAGTTACCTTTTTATATTCGCGATGCCTGCTTCGATATTTTTTGCATCTTTTTTTTATAATTTCTACTTTTTGACAATCCTCAGTCAATTTTTGAAGTGTTAAGTTTGGTTCATTTTCTAATTTTGTAAGGACTCTGCGCCTGATTTCCGCTTCTTTTATCGAGGTAAACATTTGCGCAAACACAAGACATTTGGAATTGTCTGCTGTTAGTTCAGACAACTTAAAGTCATCACAGTGTTTGTTCACTACAGATGAGTAGGTGGCAAAATCGTCATTATCCTCTTTTACCACATTCAAACACAGAAGTGTGCGTTCTATCCCTACCATTATCAATGGACCAGAGGTCATCTCGTAAGCGTCAGACAAGGCCAAACTATTTGCAAAGAACTTTGCCGCTAATTCTATCCTATGCGACGAAGGCCATCAACTCCCCATATTTCCTCCTATAACACAGAACAAGCTAGGTAACATGCAAATATCCGTGCATGAGGTCGCCAAGCTAATCAAGAACCTAGATTCCAGTAAAGCAACTGGCCCTGATGGCATCCCAATTATAGTGTTAAAAAAGCTTCAACCAGAACTTGCTCCCATACTTACAAAACTATTTAAGCGCTGCCTTTAGGAGAAGTGCTTTCCGACTCCCTGGAAGACCTCATCAGTTTTCCCTGTATTTAAGAATTCAGGTGATAAGTCATCTCCCTCTCAGTACAGACCAATAAGTCTCCTATGTGTTATGAGTAAGTTGCTGGAATCCATATTAAATAGAGAAATAGTCAACCACCTCAGCAGGAATAACCTTCTTAGTGGTTTCCGCTCTGCAAGATCTACCGCAGATGTGCTGACGGTTATATCCCACGTGATTAGTGACTCTCTTGACAAAGGCTTCCTTTCTAGGGCAATTGCTCTTGACATATCAAAGGCCTTGGACAAGGTATGGCATAAGGGTCTACTTCACAAGATTTCCAGCTACGGTATCACGGGAAATGTTTTCTCAATCATTAAATCATTTCTCTCCTATAGGCTCATAAGATTAGTGGTAGATGGACAAAAATCGGAGGCCTGCAATATAAATGCTGGAGTCCCTCAGGGGTCAATCCTGGGCCCAACTGTCTTCCTGATCTACATCAATGACCTCCCTAAACACATACTTAAATCATTCGTTGACATCTATGCTGATGACACAACCATCTACAGCAACACATCAAAGGCTGTAAATGACAAAGTTCTCTCTGATTCTCTCTCCTCTGATCTCGAGCGCGTGGTTCAGTGGGGGAAGATGCGGTTGGTTACCTTTAATGCATCCAAAACCAAACTCCTATCCTTACATCATCAACGCTCTGATCCCCAGCTGGCATCAGTTGTGATGGATGGTTCTCGTCTGGGGGAGGTCCCGTGTTTTGACAAGCTTCTGGGTTTGACCTTTACTCCTGATCTGAAATGGAACACGTACATCAAGTCTGTTGCCAAGGTCGCTGGAAAGATGGTGGGATCCTTCTACCGCTCCAGAAGATATCTCACTACTGATGCAATTCTCTATCTATATAAAAGCCAAGTACGTCCAATGATGGAATACTGTTGCATATCTTGGCAGGAGCTGCTAAAAACAGCCTATCATGCCTTGACAGAGTACAAAATAGACTTCGTGGCTTAGTGGGGGATGCCCTTTTCTCTACCCTGCAACCTATCTCCCACAGAAGAGACGTTGCGAGCCTATCCTTGTTTTATCGTTATTTCCATGACAGGTGCTCGTCTGAACACCAATCTCTGCCCCCCTCGCCAATCTTTCACGAAAAACACCCGTCTAGCTGAATCCACTGTGAAAAATTTCCCCCACTCTATATCTGTGCCTAAATCAAAACGCGGATTCCATGAACAAAGCTTCTTTCTTAGAACTGCACGCCTGTGGAACTCTGTTCCGTCTGCCTGCTTCCCACCGAACTACAACTTGGATGTCTTCAAGTCCAATGTTAACAAATTCCTAATGAACCACCCCCTTAAGTAAACACTTCATCAAATCTCCACATTAACGTAATGTACTTGCAATAACCCTTATCCCTGAGTGGCTTCCGGGCCTTGAGAAGTGGTGATCACTGTGTAAAAAAAATCTCCAACGCTTATGAAAAAAAGTTTTTCGGCGAGAAAAGTTTTGTTAACAAATTTACTGTCTCATTGAATTATAAATCTGCTGTTTTCCGAGGCAAGATGTAATCCACGAATTTATCATGCTCAGCCGTTTCCAATTTTAGTAGGAGAAGTCTGGTTTTCTTTTGATCAGACCAGTTGCTGCAGTCAATATTAAAAAAAACTTCTTAACGCCGAAAATACGCTGCGAATGATTTTTCCTCTTCCTCGTATTTAAAATTGTCTATCACCTTCCATATTGTATACTGCGTATTATTCTTAACAATTTCTGTCAGCTATTCATCTGTTCTTAATTGACGTTCGGCTAACTGTTTTTGAACTTCTAATTGACGTTCGGCTAATTGTTTTTTTTAACTTCCTTTTGCTGTTCCTCGATTCGTATTTGGCATTCCGCTAACTGTTTTTGCAATTCATTTTGCTGTTCCTCGAATCGTATTTGACGTTCAATCCAGTGTTTTTCGGATTGTGACTGACGCTTTGCGGCATCGATATGCAACTTGATCAAATGTCCCAACGCTACTTTCAATTCGTCCATTTTGCTTCGTCAGCATTAGCAATTTCAAAACGTTCGCTGAATTTTACAAAACCGTTTGATTCTTTCTTATTTCTTCCTCCAGTCACTAAAACGAACAGAAAAAACATAAATATATAAAAGTTCATTGTCTAAAGAAAAAAAAACAAGTGTATATTTTTCTCCAGAGAAAAAAAATAACGCCGAGCCTTTTTCTTTTTGTAAAAGTACAGCACTATCTTTAAAAACCGTGACGAACTTTTTTTTTCAACTCTATTTTTCCGTAATGATTTGCGTTTTTTTTAGTTGCCATGAACCTTTCAGTTGCAAGTGTTATGTTAGACACTTCCTTAGGCTTGATAGCATTTGAGTCCGACGTCGTTAGTATTTTTAGAATACTATTTCAACGCGAGTTTTTTGGGGGGATTTTTTCAATGTCGTTACTGGTTTCGATTTTAGTACGCTCCTTGAATCCAATGTCGCCAGTGTTTAGTTTTTTAGAACACTGTTTTTAAACGTGAGTACGTTCTCCGAATCCAATGTCGCCAGTGTTATGGCTTGCAATAAGCAACAAAGAAAACAGAACAACGGAATAGAGTTTAAACAATGTATTACTGGAACAACAACGTAAAAAGGTTATAACTGAAAAGAGTAGTAAACATCACCGAGCAGGCGCGGGTCGCTCTGGTGTTTAATCCACACCTGGGATCAAAAGGTCTACGGTTTATATAATGGATAGAACAGTCCATTTGATGGATAATTCCCCCACAACAGCTACAGATATTATCTTCTTTTGTTTTCCTTTCACTGTAAAACACAACTATTTTTGATTTGGCTTTCAAGTGCATTTGATGCGTATTTTATTTTATTCAAATTAAACAACGTTTATATATGAAACTCTCATACTTTATTCTCGCGTTGCCTACGCACAGTTCAAACATTTAAAAATACATCCGGTAGATACAACGCGCGGCTCTTTACAAACAGACTTCTTTCTCCAACGTTACATGGCAAGGAAGAAGAAAAGGGGGAAAAAAGAAACAAACAAAACAACACACTGAAGATGGAGTATATCTCTGAAATATATTTGTGATAAATTTCAAACAAGTAAAATATTTGTTTATTTTCCTAATATTGCGTTGTGATTTGGCTTTCAAGTGCACTTGATGCATATTTTATTTTACACATCTATTATTGACTTTTTTTTTACAGTGGACGTTCAAAAAGTAATGCCTCCTATTTTAGGGCTATTACAAATTTCATTGTTATGATGACTGAACTTATGCATTCATTGCCTGAAAGTTACATGTCCCTGTTGCAGATATTGACGCTAAGAAAGCAACATCTGCTATGGACGTGCGTCAGAAGCAGAGATGCATCATTGTATTGCTCCATGCAGAAAAATGGAATACAGTAACATTCACCGGCGCCCGTTAAATGGTTACGAACCTGGTGCAATTGATGTCAGTCCAGTTAAGAGATGGGTTCGTCGATTTCAGAGTGAAGACGAAGATTTGAGCGACCGAGGCATCAAAAGAGGTTGGCAAATGTGCATTGAGAATGGTGATGTAGAAAAAACAAAGTCGGGAGAACAAATGGTCGCTCGTGTTAATGGTACCGCTCCTGTTTTCGTAGCTTTTCAACGTTTCAGGTTTTAATTTTTAAAAATAGGAAGCCTTACTTTGGAACAACCCTCGTACTTCTTATCTAGTGAATAGCAATCATGTCTGATGAGAAAACTCACACTGACCATGACAATGAAAATGTTAGAGAATGAAGTGTATGCTGAGAGATAAAATATGTGTCACAGACCCATCCCCTGCCAACCCTCGGTGATCTCTTGGTTCTTTTATCACGCTTTCAGCGCCATCTTGGCTTTCTTATAGCGCCTCATATGACCCAATCACACAGGAAATATCATATATACAAAAGCAACGATAAAGCAACCGCGCACGTATGTAAAAAAGACTTTATCATTTCATTTATTTCCTGATCACTTGCTGGCAAAACGCCAGTAAGTAAAAATTATGTTAACTATTATGAATTTCGGCGAAGATTACATTAAATTCCTGTTAAACCGCGACAAACGGAAATAGACCCAGTGCAGCTATCATGCTTGAGTTGCGGGCTCAAAGGTTGGCTCTCTAAACCAAACACGCTAGAAAGTTAGGCATTGAAGGATTAGATAAAAATAATCACGTGTTCAAGGGACGATTAAGAGTTTCTAGACAGTCGAACTTGGGGAGCGAAAGTGACGATACGGGATCTAAAGAATGTAGTAAGAAACTAAACGAAGTCACACCAATGATGCAACCTGCGTCTCTCAATCCACAAGTAGAAGAACAAGTAAAAATGAGTTAATTTTAACCGCTCTTTTAGTCTCTCTCTCCTCGTGAACAAATGTTCTCTTCTTAATAAAACCTTTAAAATCGTAACAAATTTCCATTGTGTGTATACATGATAGATTCGCATTGAGTTACCAGAATTTCACAACTACTAGGGGGTCAACGGTCACAAGTACAAAAGCAAACTTAAAAGAAGACAAGTGACCGGGTACGTATGTAAAAATGAAAAATTGTTATTTTATTTGTAGATTGATCGCTCACTGGCAAAACCTCACAAGTGCACAATTTTGCGTTTGTCGGAAAAAACCTATGCGGGAACGGTTTGTTAAAGTTTCCTCATTTAATGTTATTTAACGTTCGTTTATAATTAAGATGCTACAATACGTAGTAAAACAATGAGAATTATTCAAGACTAGTGGGGGTAACCGGCGTTGCCCAGGTGTGGTGAGGTGTGGGAGGGTAAATCAAAACAAAATGGAAAATAAAGAACGTAATAACCCTGTTTGAATATTATAAGTTTTTTTATATCGGAAAAACAAAACAAAAAACAGCGAACGTGATGCAAAATAAGGAATAAGTGAATGAAAAAGAAACGGCTTTATTAACTCTGTTTAAATGTTAGAACTTCTTTAAAAAATCGGAAAAACAAAAACAGAAACAGCGAACGTGATGGAAAAATAAAAAACAACGTAAAAATATCATAAATAACCTCTGTTTCAATATTAAAACTGTAATAATCGAAAAAATATCTGATATCTAGGCTCGAACGTGCAATCTTAAGATAACGACGCTGCCACTAGTCTATGATCGCGTGAGCGAAGTAAGGTCGTTGTTTTATATATTTAAACTAATGCAAGAAAGAACGATTTTTGCGCATACGGGTTTGGCTAAATTGTTATGAAGGAACGATTTTTTGCTACGCCTCCCTGTAGAAAAGTGCCCAGTTGAGGGTGAAGGAATTAATGTTTTAGCCAATTTTTCGATATTTTCCGTCCGAAGGATCGAACTTCAAAACGATCCTGATTTCGTGAAAATCGTGAAAATCAGTCTGTTGTAGCAGTTAAGATAAAAATTAAATGTAATAAGTCTTCAGACGTACCTCTCCACCGTACTGTATATCGATACTCTATGGCTGACTGGGATAGCTTCCGTACAATCATATATGATCTACCTCTGCATTCCATGTTTAAAAAGGACGTGTCCTCTATAGTATCAGACCTGACCGAATGGTTAATTGTAGGCATAGACAGATTCATACCATCAAAAAATTCCAACAAAAACCTAACAGCCAGCCATGGTTCTCCCCAGAATGTGTTGCTGCCATCGCGCATAGAAATAACTTTTGCCATAGCTACCAACGTAATAAATGTACTGAGACTAAAGCTGCTTTCGGGAATGCCAGCAACCACTGTAAAAGAGTAATAACAAATGCAAGAGAGCTATATGCTCAGTCCGTTAAAGTAACTGAGCAGCGGCTTGGTTCCCACCAGTTTTGGCAAATAGCAAACAGGGTCCTGAACAGAAGCGTGCGTTCTATCCCAACCATGATCAATGGACCAGAGGTCATCTCGTCAGCATCCGACAAGGCCAAACTATTTGCAAAGAACTTTGCAGTTAATTCTACTCTATGCGACAAAGGCCCCGTATGAAAAGTCATCTCCCTCTCAGTACAGACCAATAAGTCTCCTGTGTGCCATGAGTAAGTTGTTGGAATCCATATTAAATAAAGAAGTAGTCAACAACCTCAACAGAAACAACCTTAGTGACGTGCAATATGGTTTCCGCTCTGCAAGATCTACAGCAGATGTGCTAACGGTTATATCTCATAGGATTAGTGAATCTCACGACAAAGGTTTCCTTTCCAGGGCAATTGCTCTTGACATATCAAAGGCCTTTGATAAGGTATGGCATAAAGGCCTACTTCACAAGATTTCCAGCTACGGTATTACTGCAAATGTTTTCTCAATCATTAAATCATTTCTCTCCGATAGGTTCATAAGAGTAGTGGTTGATGGGCAAAAATCAGAAGCCCACAGTATTAATGCTGGAGTCCCTCATGGGTTCATTCTGGGCCCAACTTTGTTCCTGATCTACATCAATGATCTCCCAAAACACATACTTAAATCATTCGTTGACATCTATGCTGATGACACGACCATCTATGGCAACACATCAAAGGCCATAAATGACAAAGCTCTCTCTGATTCTCTCTCCTCTGATCTCGAGCGCGTGGTACAGTGAGGGAAGAGGTGGCTGGTCACTTTTAGTGCATCCAAAACCAAGCTTCTATCTTTACACCATCAACGCTCTGATCCCAATCTGGCATCAATTGAAATGGGTGACTCTCGTCTTGGCGAGGCTCCATGTTTTGACAAGCTTCTGGGTTTGACCTTTACTCCTGATCTGAAATGGAACACGTACATCAGGTCTGTTGCCAACGACGCTGGGAAAATGGTGGGATCCTTCTACCGCTCCAGAAGATATCTCACTACTGATGCAATTCTCTATCTGTATAAAAGCCAAGTAGGTCCAAGTATGGAGTAATGCTGCCACATCTGGGCAGGAGCTGCTAAAAACAGCCTATCCTGCTTTGATAGAGTACAAAATAGACTTCGCAGTTTAGTGGGGGTTGCCCTTTTCTCTTCCCTCCAACCTCTCTCCCACAGAAGAGACGTTGCGAGTCTGTCTTTGTTACTTCCATGGCAGGTGCTGTCTGAGCTCCAATCTCTCGTCCCCCCTCGCCAATCTTTCACGAGAAACTACTGTCAATAATTTTCCCCAATCTTTATCTGTGGCTAAATCAAAATGTAGATTCCATGGGCAAAGCTTCTTTCTTAGAACTGCACGCCTGTGGAACTCTCTTCCGTTTGCCTGCTTCCCACCTGGCTACAACTTGGATGTCTTCAATTCCAACATAAACAAAATCCTGACAAACCGCCCCCTTAAGTAAGACACTCTATCAAAAACCCCGATACTAATGATTACTACAATACTATCTCATAGATTACTGTACACGCAATAACTCTTATCCCTGAGTGGCCTTCGGGCCTTGATAAGTGGTGACCCCCATGAAAAAAAGTCGCCTCTGCGGAAGGTTTTAGGCAGACATACAAACATACATACATTTAAACAGATGTGTTCCCTTTATATTATAGAAAAAGATGATTTCTGAACTCTTCCATTCGACGGCAGTCGTTTGTACTTTATTCATCTAATGTGTTTTTATAAGAGTAATCAATGTTTAAAATCGCTGGCAAATTGCCTCTTATCCCCCAAAAAGCTGATTTCGTGAATGGCTTTTCTTCTCCGAAATTGTTTTACTTTATTATATGCTTTTATGATTTGTGTTTTTTATTACTGGTTCCTATTTGATATTATCGAACGAATAATTGTGTGTCATTCAACCCAACACAACTGAAAAACTATTAAAATATAAGTGTAAGCGCCAATTATGAATCTATGTCTTCTATTGTCATCGATCTTTGTCGATTTATCGTTGTAAACGTCTACGAATAAATAGTCCTTTTAAAGACGAGGCTCAGAATTTTTTTTTTATTTTACGCCATTTTGCCACGCCCTTTGCGCTCTCCTGGCCGTTTTGTCACGCCCTATGGGTAGCTTTGCTGTTTTGTCACGTCACTAGTACTATTTGCTGGAGACGTTTGATTGCTTTGTATCGGACATTCTTTAAATTGCTTGTGTGCGATATTTGATAGCTTCATATATATATCTTTTCTGTAAAGTCTGACGAAGTTACTGGATCGTTAATACGATTCGGTAACCGAAACATGTGTAACTAAACAGATAAAACGGTAATAAAAAATAAAACACATATTTGCTCTGCAATAGTACTGAGCACTTTCTTCAGGTTTTTACTAATTAACATTTTTGCTATATATCCATATATCCATATATGTCTATGCATATATATATGCATATATATGCACATATATTAGCATATATATATATATATATATATATATAGTCTAGCGGCACTGATGAGTTGTGATACAACGAAACAGGTCTGTATGTCGATGACTAAAATATATTTTATAAAGCTCCCCTCTTTGGTAGAGCACTCTTGTAAATTATCTTACTCGCTGCTTAATTTAGCTGAAATAATGCGAAGCTCGCGATTTGTTTACAAACAAACGTTTGAGCCCTCTACGAGTAGCGGACGAATGTTTATTTAAATAATCGTTCGGATAGGTTAATTTCGGCCACCGATTCCGTAGTCATGTGGGTAGGACTGCCGACTGTCATCACGACGGTTCTAGGTTCGATCCTCGGCTTGGGAGAGGTGTTAGTCTAGCGGCACTGATGAGTTGTGATACAACGAAACAGGTCTGTATGTCGATGACTAAAATATATTTTATAAAGCTCCCCTCTTTGGTAGAGCACTCTTGTAAATTATCTTACTCGCTGCTTAATTTAGCTGAAATAATGCGAAGCTCGCGATTTGTTTACAAACAAACGTTTGAGCCCTCTACGAGTAGCGGACGAATGTTTATTTAAATAATCGTTCGGATAGGTTAATTTCGGCCACCGATTCCGTAGTCATGTGGGTAGGACTGCCGACTGTCATCACGACGGTTCTAGGTTCGATCCTCGGCTTGGGAGAGGTGTTAGTCTAGCGGCACTGATGAGTTGTGATACAACGAAACAGGTCTGTATGTCGATGACTAAAATATATTTTATATATATATATATACAAAATGTAGTTCCAAAAGGATCAGGTGGTTGATGTAGGAAGTCACAAGTATGAGTCCAATGCGAAGCAAAGGATACATGAAGGTTAAAAGAAAAAAAATCCAGTACAATCCAATCTAATTATAAATTTAATTTGACCCAGTGCAGGTCTCATCAGACTAAACGAGCTAGTCAAGTCTGTAGCTGACTTAAAAAGATAATATATATTTGTTGAAAGAAATAAAGAAATGGAGGTGAACCGGTGTATCAAAGCGATTATGCCGTATAGAAATAAAATATAAACAGATGAAAACGAAAACTGTAAAAAGAAAAGAAAATGAGAAAGATTAAAAAAAGAAAAAAACAGGAAGAGGGGTAGCGGGAGATGCCCCCGACTATGACGATCACTGGGTAATAAAATCTCTTGTTGAGGCAGCCCACCATCTTTGATTTACAAATTTCCAGAAATGTAGAAATGAAAGTAAAATCTACGCCTAAAAACCTTATGCGCTAGAATAAGAGTAACAAATGGTAGCAAAAATAAATAAGGACTCAAAACCAAAATACAGGGTGTCTCAAAAAATGTACTCACACTTTAACCCTTGTTAACATGCGGTCTTTTTTGTGTTGCAGGTGTGAGGTGTGAACCACAGCATGGCAGGAAATCAACTTAGCTTGGAAGAGAGGAAGTTTGTCCTGAAATTTTATTGGAAGACAGAAAACGCCATTGAAGTGCAAAGACGATTCAGAAGGGAATTCGCAAGACCACCACCAACGCGCCGGACCATTGCTCGCATCAAAGAGAAATTTGAAGCAGATGGAACCGTCCAGAACGTCAACAAGAAACGTTCTGGACAACCTCGGACATCCACGAGCCCTGGAAAAGTCTTGCAAGTGCAGGAAACACTCTTTCGATCACCACAGAAATCACTTCGACAAATTGCTCGGAAACCCATCTCTCAAAAGATAGCGTACATCGCATTATGAAGCGTCTGCACTGGAAATGCTACATTCCAACATTAATTCATGCTCTTAACGAAAACAATCCTGGCCGGAGAGTCGAATTCTATGAATGGTATCTGGCAAAATGTGCAGAAGATGCAGGGTTTCCCCACAAAATTGTGTGGAACGATGAGGCAACCTTTAAATTAAATGGCACCATTAATCGCCATAATTGCACGTACTGGGGTCCTATAAATCCTCATGTAACACTTGAACACCATGTAAACTTGCCAGGAGTAACATTGTGGTGTGGGATATCCGCACTGGGCATCAAAGGGCCATTTTTTATTAACGGAAATGTCACTGGTTAGAGATATATTAATTTGCTTCAGGAGTTTGTTGGTCCACAAATTTTGAATATGATTCTTTAATCACATTTATCTTCTGTATTCGAAGCTATTCCATTTCATTGTATGTTCATAAATAAAGGATTTCTCGTCATTCGAAGTGTGGGTACATTTTTTGAGACACCCTGTATGTATTAGTATGTATTAGTATCGTTACCTTCATATGTATACGCCCGTGTTCTTACCCTTCGCGTCCGCATACACACGTACTAACACATATATATATATGTGCATAAGTGCATACGCACTTACACACGCTAGCATACACAAACACACACACACACACACACACACTAACACATACATTCTTTCGCATGAAAGCCATGAAAATAAGTTTGGTTACATTCAATTTCAACAGACACAAGTACATGCAGGTGAGGGTATGTACTTGTCTTCGTGGAACACAGTTGAATTTCAGTATAAAATCATTTATAGCATAACATACACATACACGCGTGCGCGCGCACACACACACACACACACACACACACACACACATATATATATATATATATATATATATGTGTGTGTGTGTGTAACACGTATGTAAAAATACGTTTTGAAATCATCCAATGCAAAGAATAAACAATTTAAAATAATGTTTATCGATATATTTCGGCGAAGAAACTCGGCCTTATCGAGAATGTTTTTTTCTGACGCTTCATGGTGGTATTGTTAGGCGAGACAAGTCCGTTTAGTTGTTGTTCAACGGTGTTTGTTTGTTTTTTATGTAAACAAATGACAAGTCTGAATTTTGTTTTAATTCAATTTATAACATTATATAATCAATTCTTAATGCTGCAATATTTTAAGTTATAAATTTATTATATTTTTTACTAGAATATCTTGTCCTTTTCTTTTCTAGTTTTAACAACTAGTCCTTTACTTTTCCATGTTTAAGCTTAACAATTTTACTTTTCACGCTCGCATTTTTCTATTGTAATATATATATATATATATATATATATATATATATATATATATATATTGTTTTAACTTTCTTGAAGTTTTACATTTGGATTTTACCGTCACTGCATTTTTTATCTTCCACCAGACTATCCATTCATGTGTAATCACCTTTTTCTTTACCATATTCCCTCTGCTTAACTTATTTTGTTTTCAAGTAAGATCTTTGACTTACTTGTTGTTTCATCAAATACTTCTGCATGCAAAATCCGATCCCGCATTTTGCTAATTCCTATCCTCTGGTGAGAAGGAGAGTATTTCTTCGAAACTCCGCGGATTAAGGACTATCCATTTATCTAGTGTTTCCTTTTCAGATTAAATATTTTTTTAACTCATTTCAAAGCGTTTTTTAACATATTTTATTAACTGTTTGCTCATATTATAAGCTCTATTTCCTATTTGGTTGTATCGAGCTTTTATATCTGGCTGAGATAATTTTATAAATATTAATTCTTTAATATTTATAATATACTTTAATTTTACCATCTTCGGTCATTTTTGTAAATTCAATTGTAATTTTCATTTTATATATATATATATATATATATATATATATATATATATATATATATATATATATATATATATATAGTTAAAAGTATAACTGCTTGTATGAATTCAAGGCTAACAACTGCTTTTTTTACTTCAACTTTTCCAGGCGACAGTACTGCATCGGTCTGACTAAATTTATTTTTTTTTATAAATATGTGTTGCGTTGTTTGTTTCCGAAAATATAGAAATAGACCAAAGTAACTTGTTTTTAATCGACATACCAAGGCTTAGTAAGCACTAATTGACAAAGAAATGTATCGCAACGTTACTAGCGATTATTGTACGAGATGCACCGTGAAAATAGTTTCAGTCGTGATGACACGTGAAAATCGTTAATTGATCGATGAGTTGAAAACTATAAGTTTTCGCCTCGTTAGACTTGTTGAGAGTTACAAGATGCAAACACGATGGGCGGATTGCCAAGTTTTATAGAACATAGATATATTGATGTGTTCATGCATCGCTTTCAAACGCGCTGTCCGTCGGTTGCAAGTCTGGTTGGTTGGTTGGTTGTTTTTGTTTTACGGCATATCAACCCTTTTCAGGTTATTTAATGCCGAATCTAAAGATTCGGAAGAAAATCTTTTTAATAGAGTATATTTGTTTGTTTTTTAAGTCGGTTTCTATTTAACCCATAGTTGGGACCCTAACAGGTACTATCAGTCCGGGTCAGAGTGGACCTGGGAGCAATGGCAATTAAAGGGTGGCTCCACATTCCCCAAAGCCCGCAAGCTGCGGTCTCACCATCGGGTATAGTTTAAGGTCATATCCATGACCAGTTGCTAGTCTGTCTCGCTCTTCTATTTGAAATAGCATTATTTAACGACCCTCGTAAAGCAGGCCTGACCAAGAAGTCTCGTTTACCTGCTGACGTCAGAGTTGTTAATAATAAGGCAGGCCGATGCATATAAACAAGACACTTCGAAAAGAACGGTTATGTACTACACATAGTCATCTAACGGTAATTTCTTTCTTAAATTATTTCATCTTTGGTACTTAAAAAATGATGCTGCTGGCATTGCTTGATTTTGTAAAATAAAATCCATGAGAAACCACAATTTTTATTTACTTTTAATCCAGAGACAATAGACAGTTTTTTTTAAATTAAGTAATGAATTGTCTTGATATGCGTTTTTAAAGTTTCCTAGTGTCTTGCAAAACGCTCTCACTCATTATCGACAGTTTGTTCGACAGAATTTGCTTGCTTACCTCGTGCACGGCGTCATTTCTAAGTGAACAGGCTTGCTTTATGGAGGTCGTGAATTAACTCATTAATATTCATATGAAATAATGTCTCAAATGTTGAAGTTAAAAAATAAGAAAGGAAGAAAACAGTTTAAACGAAAAAAAAATTGAGAAAGAAATACGTAGCAATCGGTATTATTATAAAAAAAAGAAAGAAAAAAAAACTTCCGATTACGGAAAAATAAGGTTTGGTTTTTTTATCGAATTTATTTCAGAGTGTTTGTCTGTCTTTTTATTTCCTGTTTTTTCTTTAAAGAAATAAAATATTTAGCTTTTTACACTTGTATGGCAAGATTGTAAACAAGAAGGAACGATGAAAAAAAAATTACTAGCATGACGTGAAAGAAGTACATTATATATACACACACGGAGACACACAAACACGCATACACATACACACATATATATATATATATATAGTATGCTCATTATACAAACATTATTGGTTACATATGTGCATACATGTTTCAGTAGAATCTCAATTTAGAGAGACCCACCTCATCATATCGAAAAATCAGGCTCTTTTTTTTTCGGTTTCATGAGATTGGGGCTCTATAAATTGATATTCCACTGAAACATATATGCACATATGTAATCAATAATGTTTGTGTTTTGGTGGCACACATTCTTTTGCATAGGTGGATGGTAATTACACATAAATAGGAAGACTCAGTTAGTCTGTGTGTGTTCACCAGAAGCCATCGAAGGCCGCCGAGAGCAGATATGTTCTCCAGCAAATACTCTCTTATTTGACACCATTATGTAAATATCTGTAAATATATCTTTTCCTAATACACTTCTTATTTGATCTACGTTTATTTGTTGAGTCGTCATTTGTATTGCTTTCTACGTTACTTGTTTCAACCTGCAAACTTAACAGTGACGACGAGGATGAACGTCAAATATAACAGTTTGACGAAGAAATGGAAAAAACTCACTAAAAAAAAAAGTACAGCGCAACAGTTGACCTTTCTAAGCAATACAAGTTTTGACGAACGAAATAGTCGTAAAAACGGATTTTACGCTAAAGAGAAGTTCGACTCAAGCGAAAAAAATGAATAATTCAGCGAACATTGGAAAACTGTAAAATATTTTCCTCGCGAAGTACAACACTAAAAGAAAGAAACGGTTGTTTCCCAAATTCCAAGAACAAAAACTACATTCAGGTTAAAAAAAATATATATATATATAAAATACTAGTCGGAAAAAAGAGACAACCAAAACCTTTAATTGCAGTCTCAAAAAAAAAAAAAAAAAAAACTCGAACGTGGCAAAAAAAGCGACGATTTACGCCGTTTCCCGTGAAATCCATCTTAAAAAAATAAATAAAAAATAACAAACTGTAAAAGTGAATTTTTGTAAAACGACAAACAGATTCGTATTACTAAATTCGAAGAACAGATTCGTATTACTAAATTACGAGGAAGTAACATACGAAGAAAAAAAAAGTTCACCAGTGGATTTCCTAAATTGCTGTAAATACCAACTAAAGACTTTTTGGTAAACCAAATTTTTCTCTTCGGTATTTAAAAAAAAAAAAGTACCACAGTTAAACTAAAATCAATGAAAGATTTTTTTTAACTAAAGTTGTCACTGGATAACGGATATAAAACAGTAAAACGTCACACAAAAAAAAAATTTAAATGTAGTCCATACATTTTATTTTTTTCAATTGTGACTCGAGTTGAAAAATGGGAAGAGTTGTACTTAAGTTCGGCTGTTATTTATTAGGAAATGCCTAAAACGGAAAAGTAAATCGTATTTTGTGGTTTCAGCAAAAGCCTCAGTTCTTATTTTGTGGTTGGATGAGCTTGACTCGCTAGCGAAGTGAGAAAATATTATTCAAGCAGCGATATTACTATTGAAAACAGGAACTATGAACAATTTTTTTTGTAACACAAGCCATTTTATATGGTACGGATATTGTGTTGCGTGTGAAATTGTACATTTTTTTCTTTGTAACTACATTACTGCTACTGAAGGATACAAAAAAAATGGAAGATTTATCTAGAATGTTAATGCAATTTTTGCAGACGCAACAAAAGGCGCAATCAGAGCTAGATGCACGTAGAGAGGAGGAATTATTGAAATGGCAAATGGAACAAGAAGAAAGGCAGAAGAAATTACAACTTGAACAAGAAGAAAGGCAGAAGAAATTACAATTTGAATATGAAGAAAGGCAAAATGAACGTTTTGTTAAAACACTGAAACTATTAAAGACTAATCGAGAAAATACAACTATATTTAATAGCATGGACACATTTAATTGTGTGCCGGAGGAAGAAAAGACTTTTGAAGCATACTATACAAGATACAAGGATGTTGTTCAACTGGACTGCAAAAGTTGGCCAAATAGCCAGAAAGTGAGCCTTTTACTCAGGAAGTTGGGTGTAAGAGAACACAGCAAGTTCGTAGATTATATACTACCTAAAAGCTACGGATTTAGATTTCATGGAAGCTGTAAAATTACTAAAATAATTATTTAATCCGAATATATCTCCTTTTCATAAGAGATGGTTGTGTATGAATCTAAGGAAGATGGACAACCAAGATTATTTGACATACGCATCAGTTGTCAATAAAAACTGTGATAATTTTAAGCTAGCGGAACTAACAGTAGAAGATTTCAAATGCCTAATCTTCGCACAAGGATTAGTCTCCACGAAAAATGCAGAAATACGCAGACGAGTGTTGTCCAAGCTGGAATCTGAGCAAGATTTAACACTTCAGAAATTAGCAGAGGATTGTGAAAAGGCCATTACACTAAAAAAGGATTAAAAAAAGATAGAAGAATCCGGAGTGGCATATGTAAGAAAGGTTAGAAAACCATACACACCAACCAAGAACTATACAAAATAAAAGCAGTCAAAACGGAACGAGATATTCCAAATATAATAATTATAATTATAGTAAAGAATATAACAAGTCTCTTCCTAGATATAACTGTAAGAGATGCGCAGAAAGACATTGGGAATCGGATTGCCCTTATAAGAAGAAAAAATGCTACATTTGCAAGAAAGTCAGACACAAAAGCGATTGTTGCAGATTAAAGATTTCACCAGAAAGAGAGTACAGCAAACAAAATCAAATGAAAAATTAGACAAAAATCGGCGAAAATACATAAAAGCGGAAATATTTAAAACACCAATAAAATTACAACTGGATTCAGGATCCGATATTTCTATAATAAACTTGAATACATGGAAAAAGTTGGGTAAACCAACCATGATGAAAACAAGTAAATCAGCTCGGATGGTAACTGGTGGTGAGATAAAATTTGAAGGAGAAGTTATCCTTCCAATAAAATTAAAAAGGATTACGAAGAAATTAAAAATGTTCGTATTGAAAAATAGCGAAAACCTGTTTGGAATAGATTTAATTGAGAAATTTGGACTCTGGGATAAGCCAATTAATACATTCTGTAAAAAAATAGAATGTACTACTCCAACAACTGAAAATATAAAAGAGAACTTTAAAAAAAATATTCCCTGATGTATTTATGACTAAATTAGGTCGTTGCAATAAATTTAAGGCCTCGTTTGAACTTAAAGAAAACACCAGCCCAATTTTTAGAAAAAAGCGAAACGTTCCGTTCGCTGGGTTGGAAAAGATTAATAAAGAATTAGACAGATTGGAACAGACAGGAATACTATCAAAAATAGAACATAGTGACTGGGCAGCCCCCACCGTATATGTAAAGAAAAAGAAGGTGAAATCAGCGTTTGATAAACTATTGCCAAGACAGGCAATTGTCCGAAACACTACACACATGATAAAGAAGAAATATAACTCGGGAGATCGAGTATATTTCAAGTGCTACAGAAATAATACTTCTTACTGGGAATGTGGAGTAGTGGATAAACGCATTGGTGATTGTACATACATGATTAAAGGTCCACAAAATATACATAAAAGGCACCTGAACACAGAAGATCAGGTAGAAAAAGAAAGTTTAATGAACCATTAATGTTAAATCCCAAGAGAAAAAGATATTGAAATCTGTGCGACTTAAAATCTTGGGAGGAGGGTGTTATGGTGGCACACATTCTTTGCATTTGTGGATAGTAATTGCACATAAATAGGAAGACTCAGTTAGTCTGAGTGTGTGTTCACCAGAAGCCACCGAAGGCCGCCGAGAGCAGATATGTTCTCCAGCAAATACTCTCTTATTTGACACCATTATGTAAATATCCTGTAAATATACCTTTTCCTAAATACACTTCTTATTTGATCTACGTTTATTTGTTGAGTCGTCATTTGTATTGCTTTCTACGTTACTTGTTTCAACCTGCAAACTTAACAGTTTGTATGATTAACATACTATATATCTGCTGTCTTCCATTGAGCACTCTTTAATAATCATACTGGTTTCAGTAGATCCACATTTAGGAAACCAAACTATAATACCATTTTATATATATATTTACATAGGTATAACCACTTATCAAGGCCCAGAGACCACTCGAGGATAAGGGTTAAGAGTGTACAGTAGTCAATTGGGCAATATAGTAATCGTTAGTAATGTAAATTCGGTTAATTTGTTAACTTAAGTGGAACGACTCATCAAGAACTTGTTTACGTTGGACTTGAAGACAACCATATTGTAGTCAGCTGAAAAGCAGGAAAACGGAAGACAATTCCACAGGCGTGCAGTTCTAAGAAAGAAGCCTTGATCATGGAATCTACGTTTAGGTTTAGGCACAGATAAAGAGTGGGAGGGAATTATTGATATATATATATATATATATATATATATATAATATATATATATATATATATATATGTATGAATAAAAAATCAATACGAAAAATATATGAATGTTTATGTCTTTTCTGTATTTATTTCCTGTGTGTTGACGTGTAGGAATACAAAAAGTCTTTTGAAAAAAACAAGAATGTTTCCTTCAAAAACACATTATTTTCGACCGATCCTTCGATCTTCCTCAGTGTGAATGATAGAAAACATGAGTGAGCGGGCAGAGTTAGCATATATATATATATATATATATATATATATATATAGAGAGAGAGAGAGAGAGAGAGAGAGAGATTGATTGATTGATTGATTTATTGATTGATACAGACAAATTTACATAGTCGCTACACTGGACATGCTAATGTTTCGGACAATTGGTTGGTCAAGTCCACAAGTAGTCGTCGGGCGACTTAATAAAGTTTGAATTCCACTGTTTGAGTCTGGTTCTTAAATGAAAGATGAGAAAAAGTTTTCTTCATCTTTCACACACACGCACACACACACACACACACACACACACACACACACACATATATATATATATATATATATATATATATATATATATATATTGCTTTCTAACAATTTCAGCTTTTCACAGTTGTTATTTCTAACGAATATTAGGTTTTAACATTTTGTCCCTTAGTTTTGGACCCCACTGTGTATAATATTGAGTATAAAGATTAATAATTTTAAATTGTGAATCAGTTTCAAAAGGAAAAACAAATAAAATCAAATTGAATGTACGATCGTTTCGGAAACGATATTCATTTCATTAAAATTGACAATAAACATTGAAAATACTTGTTGACAATAATTGACAAATATTTTTGTTTTTGAATGTGATTTTCTCATCAGCTCAAGAAGAGGAGGAGTAAGTTTAAGATATCAAAATACTAGCATTTTTGTAGTAAGTAATAGGGATAGTCCTTATTGAGTTTCATTAGAAAATGTATTTTAAAGTACGTCAGTGCATATGTGGGCATGTATTTGGGCGACGAATGGTTGAAATAATTATTTACACTTTATATTTGATTTTAAACGCTGGGTTATATATATATATATATATATATATATATATATATATATATATATATATACCTATTTACAATGTCTCCCTACGGGACAGAGTTAGACACCAGGGTCGTTCTTTTAACGTCGAGAAAAGGTACAAAAATAAAATGTATCTCAGTTGTGAACGACTGCTCCTCCACCGAAAGAGAACAAGAAATGGAAGTGCAGTATCTGAAGAACAGATACTACACTTTGATCTTAGCCAAAAGAGAGAGAGATGGATAGATGGATGGATAAAAGCTACTTACATACGTGTGTTTCACCGTATCTACTTATTGTCAGCGTGTCAGACTTTGGTTAGGTTTGAACCCACGTACACATTGTCTGATATCTGAAATATCTGTGAGCAATGAAACCTTTGCCTAAAATGTATACGATTTTTATTGGTAATATATTAAGTTATATTTGTTGCATTCTATACGAGGATGGGTGCATAATGGCAACTTATCGCCCAGAAGGATATCAACAACTTAATATATAAGTGATAAAAACTTTACATATCTCAGCCAATGCTTCGTAGCTCATAGATAATATTTCAGATTACACACATTATGGTCATGGGTTCGAATCTTTCCAAAATCAGTCACGCTTGGGAGCAGAAGATACCGTTTAATACGTGTACGTGGATAACGTCTCTTTCTCTCTTTCCCTTCCTTCCCCTATCTCTCTCTCTCTCTTTCTCTCTGTACATAATAATATATATATGTAGAGAGAGAGAGAGAGAGAGAGAGAGAGAGGGGGAGAAAGACAAAGATTTTGATTATCATAGAACAAAATTATTGATTCTTATAACGGATACTAATAAAATTGGTTAATGCTACTTGTATGGTGTGGAAGCAGAAGTTTTCTTGGATTTTTCCATTTTTCCGAGCGCCACTGGTGCATTGATTTTACTAGTTTTCTATTTAGAAATGTGTGTGTTTCATCCTTTTTTCATGAATCAGTAGTGTGGTGTATGACTGATTGACCGATTACATGATTCGAACCTTAGACAGAAATCACCTTTGACTCTCCAGTGTAAACTTCTACCACACGGCCAACCTAACAGTCGTTGGAAAATTAAATTCTGTTCATTTTGTTAGTCTTCTATAACAACGGCCTAGATCAAAGGAACTTTGAATTACGTGTTGAATTATTATTGTATAATGAGAGGCGGACAGGCGAAAATGAGAAATCAAGTAACAAAACTCCCGGGCAACGCCAGACTGTCCGAGAAATCAAGTGAATAACAAGAGAGCAACCTGGTTTTTGACCGATGACGTCAAAAGCAAACGTAAACTGACTAACCCTCTCAGTTATCGTTCTTCCCTCTCTTCGTTAAAATATTTGAGATATTAGTCCATCAACCACTAGTCCGCCACTTCACAAAAGCTAATCTTTTCTCTGACAAACAGTATGGATTTAAGGAATGTGGTTCCACTGCAGATATTTTAATAGTCATCTCTGAACGCATATACCATGCGCTGAAAAGGCGGTGAAGCCAGAGCTGTCGCCTTGATATATCCAAGACCTTTGATAGAGCCTGGCATGGAGAGCTGCTAATGAAAATTAAATCGTACAGTATAACTGGACAAATACTAAATATAATTAGATGCTTCTTGGGTACTGGGACCATCCAGGTTGTCATTGATGGACATACATCCAAGTAGCATAACATTAATGTAGGAATGCCCCAGGAGTGAATGGTAACATTTAATGCTTAGTAAAACTGTTTCCTTCAAACTCCTAACTTAACATTCACAGGAAATATGAACTAGAACATAGACATTGAGGACATAGGGAAGGCAGTTGAAAATAAGGTTGGTTTCCTCTATCGAGCTAGAAGATTACTCATACCTAATAGTATCCTGTAGATCTACAAACCCATCATTCGCCTATGCATGCAATATTGTTTGTCATATCTGGGCTGGTGCATCTACCATCTGCCTCTTGGCTAGGGTTAAAAAAAAGTCTCCAATCTAACAAGTCCCGCTTCGTCAACTAAACTCCAACTCTTGTCCCATCGCCGCGATGTTGAATCCGTGTGCCTGTTTTACAATAATTTTAATGGAATGTGTTCTGATGAACTTATTGCAGTTGTGTCCCCTCGATGTACATATACCGACAAACCTGCTTAGAAACAAAATCATACACCACCACTGTTGAGGTCCCTAAATATCAGAAAGCTTTATACTCTAATAGTTTCGTCCCTGGAACTACTAGACTTTGGAATTCCCTTCCTGTCACCTGCTTCTCTGACTGTACTGATATGCAGAAGTTTAAATGTAATGTAAACCAACATCTTGTTAATACTTCCGGGCATGATCCCAAATAGTAGTTCCTTACGTCCAAAACGCTAAACATGGGAATGGAACAATAAACAATAACCAATGAAAACACAGAACTATTTGATCTTAATAAAAACAAATCTTGAACGAAAAATAATGTCGAAATCTGAGAGTGAGACGCGTCGGCATCATTCTGCCTACTACCCGCCACTCCATCTCTCTTCTGCTCCATGTCAAACGCCTATTTGTCAAAAAAAAATGCAATTGCTTTTATAACCAAATAATTGGTGTCATCAAGAATATAAGTAAAGGGAAAAACAGATGCGTATCGAAAACTATACACCGTATGTAACATCATTAATTCTCCTAAAACACCCATTCTGCTTTTTTTTCTGTTTTTTAAAAAAGATGCTATAAACACTGTTATATTTTAGTTTATTTACTTTTGAAAATTTCTCCTCCTGCTTTGCTGATTTTTAGAAGCTAAGTTGCAAAGCGCTAAGGTTGAGTTTTGAACTTGAGTTTTGAATAATAAAATTATACGCATTTCGTCTCATTTATTCGCCTTATTAATAGCTTATATCCTTCGAAATTGTTAAATACGGGGTGGTCGCTAGAAAAGCGGAAAATTTGTCAAACAACGATTTATTTTTACAAAGAATAATTTTTACAAATTGTTTCAAAGACAAATGTTAAATTATACGCATAGATACTCCAAATGTCGTCCGTGCACTTCACTGTAGCGTCAAATAACGATTCATTTTTATAACGTCACACGGAACCAATCCAAAAATAGCAATCATGCATTTTATTCGTGATCTAAGCTGACCTTCAAATTTCCCGCTTTTCTAGCGACCACCCTGTATATTTAAACCTATTCGAAAGATCAACTAGTATTTATTTTCATAACAAGGTAATAGTTGTACTTTTTTGAGAATGATGTCACATAGTACCAGAACTCTTTACAAGGGGGCTTTATTCCATGCGCATGCGCATCTTTTGCTGACAGAGGTTTGTTCATCAACCGTGATCGAAATACTAACACCTTTCCCTTATAACCTCCATTTTTATGTTCAATAACCATTGCCACTCCGCGTGGCTTATCTCGTCCTCCACCATAAAAATGTTGCATTTCTTGTGTATTCTGCTTCTCCTAGTTTCCTTCTCCATAAAATACGTTTTGCCTCTTCCTTTTATAATTTCCCTACGCTGGTGCATGAAGAGCACACATTTTGATTCTTTGAGGTGAGCATTACTACTGCAACTAATGAACCACAATTAAGTAAGGCAGAAAGCTACACAAGACAAGCGTTAATGAGATAGAATGGATTGTCAGTGAAAATGACGAAGAATATTTCGAGTAAATTGAAACTGATAAATGGAATCAATATTTTAAAATTATTTATGAACGTGGTTTTTATATGTATTATAATAGACCGAGGTCCTGCGATGAAGGACGAGTTGATTAGCTAGATAAAATATGCAGTTTGCACACTTAAAGACGTTAGAATAACAAATATTTGACAAGAATGGAATTTAAAAACAAACCGCAGCCGGGCTGACTTAAAGGAATACAAGCCATAATAGTTTAAGAAGAATAAGAAGCACTGGCCTCATTTAAAAATGTAATCAACGAGAGTGTGTAGAATTAGGTATTCAAAGACTTACCCGACAGTGCGACTCAACATGACATGGATTCGAAAATACAAACACTTAAAACTGGAATGAGGAAGTGGTGTGGCTTCGCATGCAAGAAAGTTGGAAAGGTCATTGTTTCAGCGTCTACAAGACGAGTGTATATTAACGGCTAGAAGCGAAGAAACTTGTAAAAGGCATGTCTGCTTATTGTTATTTAGAATTGTACCTTGTCATCTTAATGATTGTTACTACGAACTGTTCTTTGTGTTGGACATACATGTAACAAGCATACACTGAGGGGTCACTATTTCTAAGACACTAACATTGAGGGGTTTATAAATATACAATTATACATGCAACTATGACGACGGTGCGATTTTGCACGTTCATCAAAGCACACGATATATAGGGTCATAAAACGTTGTGCCGTTGGATTGTAGAGACACAAAGGGTTGATATGGTTGTATAACGGTATTTGCTAGCAGTTTTACTAAGACCAAAAGCTATTTGGGGATAATAGTGAATGAGATTATCAACAAAGTGATAACAAATAACACGAGACGATTGAAATAGATTAACAGAATAGGTAAAATTAAAACACTTAAGACTACTCGACAAGAATGTTTTCACATTAGATTTGAAGGCGACCATGTTATAGTTATCGGAGAAGCAGTTGCGTAGTAATGTGTTCCACATTGAAGAAAATTTTAGGAAAAAAAACGCTGTTTATGAAAATACTATCTTGTTATTCGGTAAACGGAGGGAGTTATTTAAAGCTGTGCTAGAAAGACGAGTGCTTGATGTGAATGTTTTGCAACAAGGATACTTTGCATTGAAACAGAGTAGAGAAGGACTATCAAAGATTCTCGTATGAGAAGGATGCTCTACGAAATAGAAGAGATCGTTCCCTATTAGATTTCGGAGTCGAGTCTGTACTCCGTCAAGACAAAAAATGGTCTGAGCTGTACCTTACCCAGATATGACAACCGTAATCCATGTTAGGGCGTATCTGACTCTTACATAAGACTCCGTTAATTTCTGGAACGGGAGAATGATCCAAATATAAAAATAACTTAAGAAATAAAAGATGTTTTTAATTAAAAAATTAATAAACTTCTTCGCACGAATTATGAATACAGAAACAGATTTAAGTAATTATTTTCCGCTGGCAAATTCAGCTTTGCCGAGTAGGCGAAATTTGCATATAGAGATCTTCTGAAACTTGAATTAGAAAATGAATATTGAATCTGGAAATTAATAGAAATTCTTTATGAAAAAATGATGGTCGATCGCCAAGTATGTAGGGAGAATGGTTTATCAGCGTTTTAAAATAATCAGATTTCCTTATTAGATAAAATCGATGCCTCTGGTGTTTTGGGTCTGATCAAACTCATAATTCCAGTATATATAACTGCGTTTTTATCTGAAGAAAATCGAGAATATTTCAAAAGTATGTATACATATATAATATATACCTCGTGCATGACGTCATTTCTTAGTGAACAGGTCTGCTTTATTGAGATCGTGAATTAACTCATTAATATTCATATCAAATAATGTCTCAAATGTTGAAGTTAAAAAATAAGAAAGAAAGAAAACAGCTTAAACGAAAAAAAAATGAGAAAAAAATACGTAGCAATCGGTATTATTATAAAAAGAAGAAAAGAAAAAAAAAGGAAAGAAAAAAAACGCTTCCGATTTCGGAAAAATAAGGATTTGATTTTTTATCGAATTAATTTCAGAGTGTTTGTTGTCTTTTTATTTCCTGATTTTTCTCTACAGAAATAAAATATTTTGCTTTTTACACTTGTATAGCAGATATAATTCCAGTATATAACTGCGTTTTTACCCGAAGAAAATCGAGTGTATTTTAAAAGTATGTGTACATAACTAACATATAAAAGGCTGTATGTCTGTTTCTCTGTCGTTCCGTCTGTCTATCTGTGTCCATATTTTCAAACTCTATCTCCTCCGAAACTAAAAGTCGTAGAACGGCGCTAGGGGCCTCAAACGGTTAGATTTTTTATGGACCGTTACTTTATGGGTTTTTATCCGGTTAAAATAATTTATAAGGGGTCGAAAATGGATCAAAATTGACAAAAATCGTTATAAATTTTGTACATTCATCTTAGTCTATTTTTAATTTTTAATCAGTTCATATACGTGTCAACTTGGTATAGTGGTAATGTCTCTAGCTTTGAATGCTACAGTTTTGCGTCCGGTTTCGATTCTAGCTGATGGCACCCAAATATTTTATTTTACTTTTAAAATCATGACCTTATAATAATATATACGAAATCTGGACAAATTAAAATATTATATTTAAGCGTATTTTACTACCGGGCAAAGCTGTGGGCCCCCACCCCTTGCTAGTATTAAATATATATATATACATATATATATATATATATATATATATATATATATGTGTGTGTGTGTGTATGTGTGTGTATACAGATAAATATATATACATATATACATACACACACATATATATGTATATATACTAGGACGCCGATCATCGTTGCATACTCGTAAAATACGCTTAAATAAGATATTTTAGATTATTTAATTGGAATTCATTACTGAAATGAGTATTATTTAATAATTAATTTATATATTTCTTAGATGTTGTTTTACGACGTTTCGGCCAACTATTTCTCTGGCCTTCATCAGGTGGTAACCGCGACGGATAGGAACTTCGAATCTCCTTACTGAATTCTCAGCAATCACTGCCATCTGTAGTTGTTGCGTCTCACCACGTTTTGGCCAAGTAAACCTCTGGCACGCTTTGGGTAAGATTGAAACCGCTATCTTCAGGCAATTCTCAATTGGAACTGTATAGATTCAACGTCTCTATCTAATGCGTCACGGGCCCCGAAGGGTGATGAAGGTTGGATATTTGGTCTTATAAATCCAAGTTTATTATCTGATCTTCCATTGTCTGGTTCCGTGGCGCAGTGTATGGAGACGTTGAATCTCTACAGTTCCAGTTGAGAATTGTTTGAAGAGAGCGGTTTCAAACCTACCCAAAACCGGCCAGAAGCTTGCTTGTCCAAAACGTGGTGAGACGACAACAACTATGGATGGCAGTAATTGCTGAGAATGCAGTTAGGAGATTCGAAGTTCTTATCCCATCGCGGTTACTACTTGATGAAGGTCAGAATAATAGTTAGCCGAAACGTCGTGAAACAAGATCTAAGAAAGACGAGGTTAATAGTCCGCAATAAATAAATTAAGATACTTTAATTTCTGCAGATTCCTTATAGATCCAATTCTATATTGATTATTATATTGTACCCAATATATAAACTAGAAACCCGAACATAGCTCTCCAGCATTATCCGTTGCGATATAAACTAAGTCCATACGCATGCAAAAACTTTTCAAAAAATAACGTCGTTAAACGTATAAATGTATATTTGCGCATTCTTAGAAGTAACACGTTTAGTCACCTTACGCCTACCAAGTTCAATTTTTATTTTCAATTCTGACGCTTTTGGCAGCTAAAAACCAAATCGAATTTGTTCCACAGTTTCATTATCCCTATATATATATATATATATATATATATATATATATATATATATATATATCAAGTTTCAAGCATGTAGACTAAACATTGACAACGTAGTTTGGTAGAGACCGTTCCGCACGCAGACAGACACGCAAAGTATGTACCTCGAAAACCAACTACATTTTGTGCTCCAGAAATCATTTTTCTACAGTTACTATCATTCTCCTTGTACTTTTGCCAGGAATTCATTATATATATATATATATATATATATATATATATATATATATATATATATATATAGTGGAAATGGTAATTAATAAAAACTGAAGAAAGTGCTCAATACTGTTGTAGAGCAAATATGCGTTTTATTTTTTATTACCGTATCTTTCTGTTAAGTTGCATTATTATTTCAGCTGACCGGCCGTTTTTTTTGGCCGTCTGTAGCTTCCTCAAACTTTTACAGAAATGTTTATTATGGGATGAAAGAGTGAAATAGTGAATGAGGTCAGGGGAGGGGTGCTAGAAGGGCGGAAAAAAGAGGAATGGAACAAGGGTAAAAGGTGGGAGGGGGTGCTTGGTATGTCGGTAATGTTTTACTTTTGGAGTTTAAGGAAATTGTGGGGGAGGGTATGGGAAGTTCATTTCTGGTGTGGCTGAGGGCATAGGGATACATGGAGAGGAAGGGGAATATGTGGAGGTAGGAGGAGGGGGTTACTTTAAAATTCGAGTCTTAATGTTAATGTTTTTGGCGTCTCTTTGGTGAGATGATTTCTTGATAAGTATGTCTTGACCTGTTGGGTGTTCCCTTATGTTCGGAGGCGGGAGGGGCTATGATTCGGTTTGTTTATTTAGCTTTTATTTTGTTGTTAATTGTTTCACTCTTTCACTCTTTCATCCCATAATAACAAACATTTCTGTAAGAGTCTGAGGAAGCTACAGACCGTCAAAAAACCGGCCGGGTAGCTGAAACAATAATGTAACTTCGAAAGATACGGTAATAAAAAATAAAACGTATATAGATATATATAGTAATTTATAAAATATATATGGCGATTAAGCTACACTGAATATACTGCGTTTCTAAAACCAGTGGGCAAATACTACCGAAGCAATCACCTGGTTTAAAAATATAGAAAACAAAGATAAATGTACGTTCATACAGTTTGACATCATAGACTTTTATCCCTCGATATCCGAAGAACTTTTTAACATTGCCCTAGAATTTGCCGGGGCATACACTGATAT
>NC_136517.1:7167500-7295000 GCF_053919585.1 Euprymna scolopes
ATGATTTTTTTTATTCAACTTCCCAGCGGATGTATTTTTATTGATCTTATTCCCGGTTAACTTTCTGATATCGCTACGATTAACGGCGTTGATTTCATGGCAAGTGCTTGACTGAGGTTCAATTCGTCTCTCCTCCGTATAAAACATTCACAACACTCGCCAAGCTACAATCATTATCAACAATTTATTTCACTCTGCCAGTGCTTAAATCTAGATGTAAATTCCACGAACAAAGTTTCTTTCCTAGAACTGCTTGCCTATGAAACTCTGTACTATGGGACTGCTTTCTAGTTGACTACAACACGGCCGTCTTCAAATCCAATATAAACAACTTGTTGTTCAATTTCCGCCACCACTACTGATCACTGTGCTATTGTCTTACTAACTATATTACATTCATTCACCCTTTTCCTCGAGTGGCCTTCAGGCCTTAATAAGTGGTGATTTTTATGTAAAAAGATATATACATGAAAAGTCTAATAGCGTGATCTGAATTACACATGAAATTCGCTCCCGACGTCATGCAAGCAGATCCTTATAAGACACTTATCTCTTATGGAGTCGAACGGGCGATGATAAAAACTCTTCGAAGTTATCCGCCTTCCAGATGCAAACCAGAGCAGAACGAGAAGACGCATAATCTCATGAAATCGAAGCACTTTTTTTCGTCTTCCGCTCAGCAATAAAAGAGATGGATACCTCTTCACTCCAAAACTCTCAAAAGCTCGCGGATAACCACAACGGATCCGATAGATTTCGATTGCGATTGGATGTTCCAGCACAATGCACATTCGCGATAGAAAATCTATAAACAAAACACCTTTGTCCTCATACGACGCCTTGGATCTAATTATATCTGTTTATTATCTGCAGGTGCGTGATTAATGATAAAACCGTCACGGATTACGCAATCGACTGCACAGAATCCTCATCTTTTCGGATGTGTTGTCCTGTTATGCACTACTGCGCTTGAGAAAGGTACGAATCCACATTTTTGGCAACTTATTTTCAGTTAATGGTATACAATGCCTTTTTATAACGTACATTCTAATTCAGTATTAAATAAACCAAATATGACGTAAAATACGAGAGGCGCTCCAAAAGCAATGCCTCCTAGTTTTTCCACTCGAATGAGACGAGATTGCAAAATGCTTTGTTATGATAATTGGACTTATGCATGCATGGTCTAAAAGTTTCATCTCTCTGTTGCAGATATTGACGATGTAAGAGTATCAGAATACAAATCCTGTCATGGACGAGTGTCAGGGGCAGAGATACGTCATTGAATTCCTGGCAAAAGTGCATTGAGAATGATGGTGACTATGTAGAAAAATTAATTCTGAAGCACATAACGTTGCTTGTTTTTTTGGTACTTCTTCTTTTTCAGTAAAAAATAGTAAGCTTTACTTTTGGAATGACCCTAGTATTATATATATATATATATATATATATATATATATATATATATATGCGTGTGTGTGTATTTTTTTAATTTTTATTTTAAATATAAATATATATATATATATATATATGTGGGGGGGGAATTAGACCTAAAGTCTAAGGAGCAGAGTTTATTTTAATGTATTAGTAAATGCATTAATACTATTAAAAGAAAACCGTGCTCGTTGTAATCTCTTCTCTTCTCTATCTCTTCTCTTCTTCTCTATATAAATAAAATGAACTCATTTTTTCCCGTCGGATTTTGACCTTAATAGGATTAAAAATCAAGATATTTCATGCAAATATAATATGCACAAACGGCAGAACAATATCTGAGGTGTGTTATAGGCTTATTATTTCTCAAATTCCTCGATAATCTTAGATTTCTATACTTTTTCTGCTGAGAAGTCACGGCCAAAATCGGTTAAGATCAATCGAAGTGGTAAAATATTTTCTCTCTAATAAATTCCTCCTCCCCCTGCCACCACTTAACACCGTTTGGGGATCGTTCACAACAGTTGAGAAGAAAACACCGGTTTGGCTTCGTAGTTCTTTCATGTCAAGTTATTTAAAATCACTGAACTAAGCTGCAGTGCTCTGTGGTGTAGTGGTTAGCGTACTGGACAGTTCACATTATATTTTCACGTTCGCGCCGACCTACCGTAGTCGTTTTTGTTTTTTGTTTTTTTCCTAAACAACTGGAATGGACTTTTCTTGGTGGCCGAACTGTTAACGTTGCAGATGTTTTTTTGTTTTTTTTTTCACACTTTATTTTCCTACTTTTACTCATGACTCCGGGTTTGATCCTTCCTACTTACCTACCATAACATTTTTTAAAACTCCCCCCCCGTCCCGGAAACAAACACTCGGGCAACGCCGGGTACCCCCGCTAGTGTAGATATATAATAAACTCGATAGGCATAGATATCCTAGAGCTATTTTCATATTGAGAAAAACTATTCATAATTTTGAATTAAAAATCAGTTTTAAAAAGAAAACAAATAAAATCCATAGATTGTACGATCTTTTCGGACACGATGTTTTTATTGAAATAGACAATATGTCGTAAACGATAATTTGATAAAAAATTTTCCTTAAAAAAAGTCTCCTCATATGGTGGTGGGTGGGGGGTACAGACATCAAAATAAAACTAGTGTTTTTTGTCGTAAGGCAGATCTTCCTTTTTTCTGTTGGTCCTGGATATGACCTTAATCTATATCCAGTGGTGAGGCCCCAGCTTGCGGGCTTTGGGGAGTGTGGAGCCACCCTCTAATTAGCATTGCTCCCAGGTCCACTCTGACCCGGAGTAGTAGTACCAGTTAGGGTCCCAACTATGGGTTAAATAGAAACTGACTTGAAAACAACAAATATATTCTATTTCTTCAAAACCTTTGGATTCGGCATTAAATAACCTGAAAAGGGTTGATATGCCGTAAAACAAAAACAACCAACCTTCTTTCTGCTCGCTTTAAAAGCTTTGGCATGCTGCTATATATATATATATATATATATATATATATATATATATATATATATATATATATATATATATATATATATATGTATTATACTTGTGCGAGTGGAAATTCAATTAAATTTCTTGGATTTATATTTTTGGATATTACTGTCATTGGATAATTTACCTTTCACCAGATTATATATTCACGTGTAATCACTTTTTTCTTCGTCATATTCCATCTGCTTCACTTTTTGTTATCAAGTATGATCTTTGACTTACTTGCAGTTTCATCAAATACTTTTGTTTGCAAAATCCGATCCCGCATTTTGTTAATTCCTACCCTCTGATGAGAAGGAAAGTATTTCTTCGAAACTCCGCGGATTAAGGACTATCCACTTATCAAGTGTTTCCTTTTCAGATTAAGTATGTTTTTAACTCTTTTTCAAAGTGTTTTTAACATGTTTTATTAACTGTTTGCTCTTATATATATATATATATATATATGTATGTATATATATATGTATGTATATATATATATATATATATATTAACAAAAAAGAAAGAAAGAAAGCAGTTTAAATAAAAGATGTAAAAATTAAAATAAAGAAAGCAGTTAAAATTCCCGGAAAAAAAAAATATAGCCTAAAAAAACATTTTAATTGTCATAGCGTTGCATCATTCGTTTCGGAGATCTTTCTTGCAGTGTTATTACGCTTGCTTTAAAACCCATTTTAGATGGTCTGGGACGTTTAAGTTTGTTTTGTCTTATTTAAAGTTTTTAATACATTGCTATCTTCATACGAAGTGTTTTTTCCTTTTTTATCTTGTTCCCGATACTTGTTTCAATTTATACGCGACATAAATATATATGATAGCTGCGATATTTCGTATTTTGTTGCGTTCCTCCATACAATTGTTTATAACTCGTTAAATTCTCTTACATAACACAACATGACATGCCTTGTTGATAAATTGTTTACTGCTTCTTTATTGTTCATTAAGTGTTCGTAACATTGTACAGTAGAACTCCAGGATACGGGGGCTCCGAGATATGGTAGCCCCGGGATACGGTTTTCAGGTTACTATGTGGAATACGCTGTTTTACTGGCCCGTGGTTACGGTATATGCCCCGTCTTACGGTGTTATTCATAATGTTATTTGATTATATACACGTGAATTATATACTGTACTGTATTTTGTTATTAATTTTTAATATATGCTGTATAAAATTTTGTGTAGGCCGTGCCATACGGCGATTTTGCCTTACGATCCCAACTCTGGAACGGATTAATGCCGTATCCCAGAGTTCTACTGCAGCTTTTTTTTTTTAATTTATTATTATTTACTTCGCTTCATAAAAAGAATTGCATCTTGTTATTTAATTTTTTCCATGTTCAGTGTTACGGCACATCAACAATTGAAAATGAGTGTTCTTATGAGGAAGATGTCTATGGTATTTGAATCGAATGTGGTTTTCATTAGAATAAAATCGAACCTTTTATTTCTTTCGCGTGTTTGTTCCATGAGTCGCCTGCGTCTCTTCTCTGCTCTTCAGTTCTGGAAACAAACCTTTCTCAACATAAATGATGGATGCAAGTCTCTACGCTTTTTTTTTTTGGACAATTGAGTTTTTACTTTTTATTGATATTATCACGCCGAACCTGCGTCGCCAATTCGCTACGTTAAGGGAAGGAGGCTCTTTATCTTGCTGTGATCTCATTCTCCATGTAGCTCTTCTTGCCGCCTCCACAGGAAATCTGTTCGCCCATCCTCTCTGAGATCATGAGACCGGCCTTCCGATCTGCTGCCTCTGCCACACTAACCTCATCTCGTGATAATCGCGTTCCACGAACAATTCTGTGGCGTTGTAACATCACCCCATGTCAATACGTGCTTCTGCACTATTCGAACCATCTTTCTATTTGGTTGTAACACGTAAGGTAAACAAACAACCTACAACAACGTTCGCGACTCCTTTGAACTAAAAAATTTCTAACGTAAAAAAATGAGCCTGGTCTCAATTCTATATATCGCACTTGGCTACAACTGTCAGTCCGTCTACGTAAGCTCCTTATCTGACAATAGCCTCTTACGGAATAATCACGTTGGCACACCTGTTTCCGTTAGATCACCAAAGTTAAGCACGTTGAGCCTGGTCAGTACTAAAATGGGTGACCATTTATGAATTTTAGCTGCTGTATATGCTCTCCGCTAATCTCGGCATTGTTTCCTGTCATCTAGCACTTCTCCTTGCCATTGGAGTCAAGCAGTGCCGATTTAGAAGAAGTGTGGGTGTGATTGCGCAACCCTTGACTCACAATTATTCGCGCAGCTACCATTACAGTGAGTGTCCATTGTCCCTTGAGACTGAACGTAGGTATCGATCGAGCCACTTGCAAGAAAGAGTCTCGAGAGCTCGTTTTTATGGACCCACGCATCCTCTTTAGATACCGTCCAAGTCAACGCTTTGTGTATTATGACGTCATCCAGCCACGTCTGAGACTTGATACAGAAAACTAAATAAGCATTTAGTTGTTCTTTTGTATTTTGTGCTTTAAAATATTAAAGGGCTCGGAAAAATTAAGGAAAATCTCCGATATAAAGCTATTCGTAAAACGAAACATGTGTGATAGTAATATGAAAATAGTTAATGCAAATAAAAATTAGCATCACTCCTTTTCACTGACTCCGTAATTCACACTACTTCTAAAGCTCACAGTGTACTCTCAGCTGCCAACTAAGTAGTCACATCTCAATGTAGTACGTAGGCTCGACTCGCATTCCTTAAAATTAATTTTCTCGTTCTTCAATCGGCTTGCTTTTATGGAGACTAAGATCGTCTAATTTACTTGTGACTTGCGAGAATTTGCTTTAATTCGCGCGACCATTGAGGATAAAAGCAATTGCACGTCACCATTTTGTTTTTCTGTTATTTAGCAGCTGAACCCTAGAAGACGCCCAAACACGTGGGCATTTCCACGCTCTGTACAATTTTCTCTACAAAACAATCATTGAATTAAAAAAGCATGAAAAGGAAATAGTTCAATAATGAGATGTCCTCATGGAAATTAATAAATCTTACAACGTCAATAGCATAAATATAATCAGTATATAAGAAAGTTACTGGTCTTTTAAGTGTGAAATATAAGCGCGGCTTTTTTAAAAAGTTACTGTCATTGCAATAAACGGCCTAACTTTATAAATATAAAGATTTTGAACTTCGTTTGTAATTAGCAATGTATTAAGAGTACTAAAATAATACAAGCTGGCATTTTAGACTCGATTCAACACGTGGCGTCTAAATCTATATATCTATAAAAGTAAAAGTGTCTGTCTGTATGTCTGTTTACATTTCCCTACACAATAACTCTGTCAATTTTCAGTCTACAGACTCGAAATTTGATATACAGGGTACTGAGATTTTGGAAAATCTTTGTAACCAGTTTCGGACAGAAATTTGGCTGTTAAGAGGTCAAAGTTCAACGATTTGACTTTTGAGAACTCTACCTAAATCCTCCGACAATTTTGGGTCTAAACACTTGAAATTTTAGATATAGGTTCCTTGGACATGGATCTAACTTAATAACTTGATTTGTGCCCAAAAAAATGTTAAGGGGTCATAATAGGGGTTAAAGTTTTTTAAAAAATTGACCTCTGCGATCTCTACTAAATTACTCAGACAATTTCAGGACTAAACATTTGAAATTTTACATAAAAGGTATTCAGAGATAGGGCAAGCTTTTTAATCGGTTTGGGTCGAAAAATTGAGCTACCAATATATAAATGTATGCATATATGTTTGCATGTCTGCCTAAAACTTTCGACAGAGGCGACGGATTTTTACAAGATCAGTATCGTTTTGAAGCTCAACGCTTCAGTCGACAAATTCCGAAAAATTGGCTAAAAACATTAATTTCTTCACCCTCAACTAGGCACTTTTCTACAGGGAGGGGTCGCTTTTTTCACCGATATTTTCGAAAGCCATCTCTTTTTGATTGTCTAGCCTTAATTTAAACCTACGTCACTTCCGGTTTGGCGGTGGTCGTAACAGTAAAGACGTCAGGTTTTCACCCGTTCTTTTCCTCGTTCGCCGTACGGGTTCAAGCTTGCCTTCCTACTACCGCTTTTTTTTTTTTTTTGCTCAACACACACCTCCAAACACCCGGACAACGCCGGGCACCCATGCTAGTATATCTATAAAAGAGCTATGATATAATGAAAACCCAACGTTTTACGAATTAAATGACGTTTAACTTGTTTCAAGATTTATTGTACTTCAAAATGGAAGCACGTGCTTAGTTATTTAGAAACACGTTACCGACACAAAACGCAGGTCCCAATTGAATAGATTATTAAAATGAGGAAAAATCTAGTTACACAATCTCACAAATGCCAACAACTTCCTCAAGTGTTAGAAATTTCACTGGGCATTGCGCAATTATATGTAGTATGAAATATATTGCTATGCCAGCGAGAAGGCAACGTGCTATCAGATCAGGCTGTCTGAAAATGCTGGTTTCCTGACCTAAAATGCACCAGACGTTGATGTGATTTTTTTTCTCTCACTCTGCAAAGGCAAAAACATAAACTACGATTTCTTCTACAAAACAAACACGCATGACTGAATAAAGGAATCGAAGCAGATGATTTTTTTTTTTTTTTTACCAAAGTGGCAGGATTCTGCATTGGATTACTCAGAAAGTGTTGATATGCCGTAAAACGAAAATAAAACAAGCAAAAACTCATGAATAAATATTTGGAATAATAAAGAACTCGAAACATAAAACCATTTCATAAAACGAACGGATTCAGCATAAAATAAGCGCAAAATGGTTGATATGCCGTAAAACATAACAAACAAACTAAACCAAATGGAGATGAAAGTGTAAGAAAGGGCTGTGTTTTTAAGAAGAAAACAAAAAGGAAAGAAAGAGAAGAAAGTGCCTTCTCGTATTTGTGGGAACTTGTCTCTTAAGATTCGCCCTTTTAACGGTTGTTAATTCCCTCATTCTTCAAGTTCGTTACGTTGTAATTTAGAAATGGTGGACCTTGTCTTCTTGTGTTGCAGACGCTGAGATGAACTCTCGCGCTGTTCTGAAGGTGAAGGTAGCATTAGCCGTGTGAATTATCAGAGAATCAATAGCAAAATAGGAAAGAATTTTGTAAAGCCTCTCACATGAAGTTCATTTATCGTCCTTCAAAATGGAGGCACGTGCTTAGTTATTTAGAAACACGTTACCGACACAAAACGCAGGTTTCAATTGAATAGATTATTGAAATGGGGAAAAATATAGTTACACAATTTCACGAATGTCAACAACTTCCTCAAGTGTAAGACATTTCACTGGGCATTGCACAATTATATGTAGTATGAAATATATTATTACGCTAGCGACAAGAAAAAGACACAACGTTCTATCAGATCTGGTTGTCTGAAAATACTGGATTCCTGACCAAACATATATGTGCATGTTTTTAAAATGTAGTCTATGATTGGTTGTTTCTTTATCCAATCAAATCACACATAGCAAATGACTCCATGATAATTTTAATAATCTATTTTGAGTCATGTTGACATAGAAATGTAGGATATTTTTTTATGCTACACTTTATTTTTTCTGTCCTCTATCAACTTATATAATAAGACGGAATGTCATTAAGATATTTTTATAGTTAAAAAATATTCTTGTTTGCATCGCATTTCGTAAATTTATGCTAAGTTAATTGATGCTCAGCGCATTATTGATTTACGAAGATACAGAAACTTATGGTAATTAAAATATTTAGAAAACCAAAGTAAATCCAGATGTTGCCTTATAAGAACCGGTATATCTTCGTAAACAAAGAGTACATACAGATTTCTGCTCCAAGTTGCGTATTTGTACGTACTCCAAGAGTAAATTTTGCTTTGTTTGGATTCAGTCGTTTTTTTTTTTGTTTGTTTGTTTAGTAATATTTCAGCACGGTAATAGGAGTAACTAACCCCCACGGTTATAAGTCTTGAAACTTTGATTCAGAACACCGTAAAAGAAATATGGTAAAAATCTAAGTAAAATGAAGTAATTTCCTTCGCTTCTTGTAGCAGTAGAGCAACGAGACTTGCCGCAATTATTAGTCTTTCTCTACATAGGAACTACGTTGAATTATGCATTTCTTTCATCGTTTAATGCAACCCTGGATACTCTTTTTGTAGAACACCTACGGTTGGTCCTTATACTACGACGTGACTTCGGAAATCAAATCTGCACTATCTAAAAAACGCTTTCCTTTCAAAAACAATTTCATGGCTACCAAGAGATGATAGTCATTGGGAGCAAAGTCTGGAGTGTAAGGGGATGAGACAGAATTTTATAAGCATTTTATGCCCGTGCTTCTTATCTGGCGATATGTGCGTTATGGATCGAAGCGTTATCTTGCAGAGAGAGAATATATTTACTGCTGTTTACCCGCTTCTTGATTTTAATGAAATTAAAAGCAGTTGTTAGCTTAATTTTATTAAAATTGAGGCAAGAAAGCCGCTCACATGGAGTTCAGTGTAGGTTTAAAAAATATAGCCTATGATTGGTTGCTTATTTATCCAATCAAATGACACAAAGCAAATGACTCCATGATAATTATTGAGCCACATTGATATAAAAGTACAGTATATTTTCTGATATTACACTTGATATTGTCTATTGTCGGTCAACATATATAACAGAATGAAGCGGAATCTCATTAAGATATATTTATATGATAATTCCGACTTTTCGACATTCTTGCCTATAACCCTGTGCCACATTGGATTTTTTCGTACTAGTCCCAGAAGATTGTAAGATTTCGCCAGAGGGGGACTTCACCCTTGCCTTTTTGGACGTGGTGAATCCAAGTGCTTTGATTGGGTTTTGGTCTCTGCATCATACTAAAAGACAAGTTTCATCCTGCGTAATCAGTCTTTTGAAAAACTGTGACTCATCATCTTAACATTTCTCCAAATTCACTCTCAAGCGCAACATATTCCCGCTTCTGGAAAGATGTCAGCAATCTGGGAATCCATCTGGCGGACAGCTTATCCATATACAAATAGTTATATTTTCTACAGACCGTGTACTAATCTTGACCTCTTGAACTATTAGAGGAATAGTCACATATCGTTTTTCAAAAATGGCAGCCTCAACTTAATTGATATATGCCTCATCAATAACAAAATCGAGGCGACTGAGATTGTGAGCTGTTTACACAGATTTCCAGACATGTTTGAATTTCTCTGCACTAGTTATATGAAAGGGTAGCATTACCATACGTTAATTTATTTTTATTTCGGACTATTATTCTCATCTTTATTGATTGTTGTTTCACGACGTTTCGGCCTTCGTCAGGTTGTAACCGCGACGGATAGGAACTTCGAATCTCCTAACTGCATTCTCAGCAATCACTTCCATCCGTAGTTGTTGTCGTCTCACCACGTTTTGGCCAAGTAAATCTCTGGCACGCTTTGGGTAGGATTGAAACCGCTATCTTCAGACAATGCTCATCTGGAATCGTAGAGATTCAACGTCTCTATCAACTGCACCACGAGCCCCGAGATAAAAAAAAAACATTCGTGAATTCGATAACTTGAAGAAAATCGAAGGTTACATCAACCGAAACGGTGTCAAAATAACACTCAAGATGGGGACAGTAGTCCGAAAAATCATTATAATACGAAGAAAGAATCCTTATCTCAAACATTCAGAAACGTCTACATGTTCATTTCATGAATAAATAAATAAAACTATATTCAATATTATATATAAATGGCGGAGGGGGGCGTCCAACATTGCCCGGTTGTAAAATTAGCTTAAAGATCATATTTTGATTTGTCCCGATTTCGTATATATTATTATTATAGAGTCGTGATTTCAAAAGTAAACAAAAGTATTATTATATAATATAGAATCGAAACCGAAACTGTAGCATTTAAAGTTGGTGACGTTACCACTGTACCAATGTGACACGCATATGAACAGATTAAAAATGAAAAATTAGAAATAAACAAAAATGAATGCACGAAATGTATAAGGAATTTTTTTTTAATTTTGACCTTTTTGACCCCTTAAAAACTATTTTAATCGGATAAAAACCCATAAAAAACGGTTCGCAAAAAAATCCAATCATTTGAGGCCCGTAGCGCCGCTCTAGTTTCAGAGGAGATAGTTTAAAAATATTGAGACAGACAGACATACAGACTTTTGTATATTAGATTTTTATAAAGAGTGGAACGATAAAGATGTCGCTCCAAATGCAACAACATTACAGCAATATTTTAAAATTTACAGACAAATTCAGTTCAGTTAATTATGTAGTAGAGCTGACATCTATTCCATGTAACCACTTTCAGCATAAGTCACTACCTCGATACGGGTCTGGAACGGGGGGCATGCCTTTCCACAAGCGCTGGCGGGAGCTCGGCGAATACTCGGCTGGTAGTGGCGATCGGGCTGGCTTTGGTGTTGTGGGAGGTCATGTTGGTGATGTTCTTGACGTATGACCAAACGAAGTAGTCCAGCGGGTTCAGGTCGGGGGAAAGGAGGGTCAGTGAGAGAAGGGTACAAATTCGTAGCACTTCCTCTGAAGCCAAGCTTAGACTTGTGGGCCGGTGCCGAGACTTACTGCCATAACCAGGATCTACCAGTGGCCACCTGATTGCATCGGGGGTCACCACACTCTTCAGCACATCCAGGTATACTTTGGTGTTGACTTTCAAGCCAAATTCGAAGATGTGAAGTGGCATTACGTGGCCCTCACTTGAAACCACACCAAAGAGCAAAACCGTGACCGGAAACTTTGTTTATATCGCTCTGAACATGTCCCTATTATTCGTGGCAATTCAGCGATGCATTTTACGGGTGTAGGCAATGGTCATGTTGTCACAGCTTGGATCGATAGAGAGCATGAGTTGTACTGCGACGCATCTCCGATCTCGCTCGTTGGACATTGTGTTACTTTCAGGCATCGTAGAAGGCTACTATCGATCTTGGGATTTGTACACAACTGCCCAACTAGTAGATGGTTTGCAACAAAAAAATGAAAACCGGTTTTCATGAAACGGAAATAGAACAATGTCGCCTTTTCTAAGGTGACATTTTTATCGTTCCATCCTGTAAATAAATAAAACTGAATTCAATATTAAATATATAATTTTTATACTAATATTATATATAATTTTTATACTAATATTATATATAATTTTTATACTAGTATTATATACGATTTTTATACTAATATTATATATAATTTTTATACTAATATTATATATCATTTTTATACTAATATTATATATAATTTTTATACTAATATTATATATAATTTTTATACTAATATTAAATATAATTTTTATACTAATATTATATATAATTTTTATACTAATATTATATATAATTTTTATACTAATATTATATATAATTTTTATACTAATATTATATATAATTTTTATACTAATATTATATATAATTTTTATACTAGTATTATATATGATTTTTATACTAATATTATATATAATTTTTATAGTAATATTATATATAATTTTTATACTAATATTATATATAATTTTTATACTAGTATTATATACGATTTTTATACTAATATTATATATAATTTTTATAGTAATATTATATATAATTTTTATACTAATATTATATATAATTTTTATACTAATATTATATATGATTTTTATACTAATATTATATATAATTTTGATACTAGTATTATATACGATTTTTATACTAATATTATATATAATTTTTATACTAGTATTATATACGATTTTTATACTAATATTATATATAATTTTTATACTAGTATTATATACGATTTTTATACTAATATTATATATAATTTTTATACTAATATTATATATGATTTTTATACTAATATTATATATAATTTTTATACTAGTATTATATACGATTTTTATACTAATATTATATATAATTTTTATACTAATATTATATATGATTTTTATACTAATATTATATATAATTTTTATACTAATATTATATATAATTTTTATACTAATATTAAATATAATTTTTATACTAATATTATATATAATTTTTATACTAATATTATATATAATTTTTATACTAATATTATATATAATTTTTATACTAATATTATATATAATTTTTATACTAATATTATATATAATTTTTATACTAATATTATATATAATTTTTATACTAATATTATATATAATTTTTATAAAAAGTAAAATCACACTGGTGGGAATGGAAGTTTGTGGAGTTTTTCACTTGTTCGGGGCAAACCTGACCCCAGATTCCATTATTACTATATTATATAATAATATATCTAACAAGTAGTGAATCAACGGTTTTGTGCATAATTACGCATAAAATTTTCGCAAGAAAATGTGTGTTTGATCTTTGTATAGAGTTATATTTTCAAATGCATCTTCGAACAGAGAGACGGCGGCATGACAATTATAATATAGGTTTAATGGCTTTTCATAATGAGTACATATACGCCATTTTTTAATTATTTGTAAAATAATGTTCTCTCCCTTCAAAAGGTTAGACATTAAGAATGTGCATTAAGGAATTGGATGAATATAAAGCGACCAACCCTTCCCTGATCCTTGATCGATTTTTTTTACTTATTTATTGTTGAAATGGTAATTAGCAAAACACTTAACACCGGGCGAACGTTAATGAAAACAAAATGGTTGCCACAAGAGAAAGTTCTTGATGGAACAACAGTAGAATCATAATCCATCCAACATTTTCAAAAATGCAAATAAACGTGAACCCTTGTAGTTTCTGAATTATTTAGGTGAGGGGTGATCATTTCGGACTACTGTTCTCATCTTCAGTGTTATCTTCACGGCTTTTCGATCGTTGAAACTTCTGACTTTTATCAGATGTATTTTATTGAAATCGGAGAATTTTTCTGTCGAACTCTGGCATCTGAATGGAATTTCGAATGTAACCCTTTATTTAATCCACAAGTGAGTGAGTCATAACTGAGTAGAAACCGCAAGTAATTCACAATTCTATTTTGAAGTGTCATCCGCACTGAGGATTGAACCTTCAACCTTCAGAAACGTGTAACTTTACAACTGAATTTTAACAGATATTTTATCTAGTACGTCACAGGTTCGGTTCTAAATTCCGTACAGATTCTCGAATCTACAGAAAGATTTCTGAATTCAACAGAAAGATCCCCGAGATCAAGAAGACGCACTTAATGAATGGCGGCATTTGCATCAACCGAAACGTTTTAAAAATAACAGTCAAGATAGTAACAGCAAAACGAAAAAATCCAAATAATACGGAATTACTCTTTTGTCTAAATATTCCCATCGTCGTGGCCATACACGTATGCGTGTACGTATGTGTACGTATGCGTGTATGTATGTGTGTACATATGCGTGTACGTATGTTTGCACGTATGTGTGTACGTATGTACGCTTATATCGGCATTTGTTTCCAGTCTTTCTGTACATACACTTCACTTGCCACTGGTATTTCAGGAGAGGTGCGGTTGGAGATTGCGCACCTGCTCTCACAAAAATTTCACATGCAAGTACCCCTTCGTGGGTATCCGTAGTCTGTTAAAGACTGAAGGAGCATGTGTGTGTATGTATGCATTCAGAAAACACACACATATGACTACATCAAGACTTGATGACTAATGCGTTTAAGAAGATAAGTTGTCTCAGCATTGGTAAGTGCTGGTTTTGCCACACAGAAGTAAGCAATTAAGCCTACTGACATGCTGTTGTAAGCTTCTGCTGAAGGTCATCTACCATCTTTTGGTTAAAACAATCAAATGTGAATGCTGCCAAAAACTCGCTACTTCAAATCCCTACGCCCCGTTATCAAAACTCAACTTTAAACCTCAACACTCGACTGTAAAAGCCCAACTCCAACACGACACACTGCTGACAACACTTGCTACCCTTACATCTAAATCCAAAATCAACCCAGGCTTTCTTATATTCACGGAATATCTCATTTGCTTATTAGGTGACAATATCGCAAGCATATAAAAAGAAAAGGCGATCATTTTTTTTTCTTCATTCTTTTTGTCTACGTGGAACTCTACAGACTGCTCAGAAACAAGTTTGAACTAAGTTTTTTAAAGTGTTTAATTACAGAAAAGCAACTTATTTTGCCTTTGGTAGCATTTTAGAACGCACATACAATTCAGCATCCTGTAGCGTAAACATCTGTACTGGACCTTCTATAAAAAGTTGAATATTGAATGTAGCAGAACGTCCTGGAAACATAAACCAGAAAAAAAGGACAATTGGAAATAAGTCATGACTAGCGCTATGACAACAGCATATTCTTTTCATTGTTTTGACTCTCGAGTATATATCCGACACAGACAAAGTTAATCAACCAAGAACCACAGCACTCTATGTAAAAGTATATAAGAGATCAAGGAATACACACTGTAAAAAAAAAGAATTTCGAAAACTTTTAGGTTGACAAGAAAAATCTTGCGGAATTTTTTATTTTGATTTTCGATTATGTATTGTTAAATACGTTTTCGTTATAAAACTTTTTACTTTATTAATCATTTTAAAGAGCGTTATTCGCTCTATCTATTCATTTAAATTATAATCGCTTTAAAACAAGTGTCTTCTATTCAGAACGTTGAATAAATAATGGAAAAAATCAAATTTGCACAATTTTCTTATTTCAATTCAAGCTAGGCAGCTTCCAATATCAAAAACAGTATTTGGCCCAGCAATCACGTGAACGTACACTGCAATGGTGGTGTAGGAAATATTGTGGCGGCGACAAAATTCTTGAAAATGATGAGCGTAGTGGCCGGCCACCGGATGTTAACAACGAAATTAAGAATCTTAGTCGAAGCCAATCCACGCACAACTGTTCGAGAAATTGATTCTGAATTAGACGTAATGTATACTATGATTTTCAACCACGTGAGATAGATTGGAAAGACAAAAACATAATAAATGGATGCCTCACAAAATGAACAACGCTGTTATGATGTGTCATCTTCCCTTTCTTTTACGCAACAAAAAACGACCAGTTTCTCGACCAGGTTGTCACTTGCAATAAAAAATGGGTTCTTTACGACAACCGGCAACGCTCAGCTCAGTGGCTAGACGCCGACGGAGCTCCAAAACACTTCCCGAAACCAGATTTGCATCAAAAAATGCTCACGCTGACTGGTTGGTTGTCTACGACAGATCTTTTCAATTACAGTTTTTTAAATGCATGCAAAATCATTACAACGGAGAAGTACTGTCAACAAATGGATGAAATGCTTCAGAAACTTCGACAACAACACTCAGCATTAGTCAACAGAAAAGGCTCAATTCTCATTCACGACAATGCCCGACTGCACATTGCTAAACCGACTCTGTAGAAGTTGAACGAATTGGGCTACGAAACTCTGCCTTATCCGCCATACTCTAAAGACCTCTTACTTACCGGATATTACTTTTTCAAGCATCTCGACAACTTTCTATGTGAGAAATGCTTAAAAAACTTAAACGATATCAAAAATGCGTTCAGCGACTTTATTTCCACCTGAACGTAATATTTTTACGTCACTGGCATAAAATGCACTTGTTTTTGCGTTGGCAGAACAAGTTTTTTGATTCTGGTGTTGCTTATTTGATGGTGCTTATTTCGATCGATAATTTTTGGTTTGATCAGAGATATGTTCATCTGAATTTAAAAGTTAAAAACCGCAAGAACTTTCTTGTTGATCTAATACCTGGAAAATATAGCCGGTAAATCAAGTTCAAGAAAGATCCAAACAACTGCACTTAAATAGATGGTTAGAATCTTTAAAATATTTTCGATTGAAATGTCTGAGATAGGAGATGAATTCTGACATCTGGTAGGATGCTTCATCCTCATCTATAACAATTAATAGCACTACACAACATTACACCATTCTTCATACATCCATATATAAATCAAACCTAGAGAGCGTTTGAATGACTAAACGAGGAAAGCTTAATTGCCTGATAGACACTATCTTCGAGTTACTTCGGTCTCTCTGTATAAGGCGTTAACCTTATCCTGGTATCTGGATACTTTGCCCCGCAAGCAAACCACGATCAAAATTTCAAATTAACATAATATTCGAATCGCAAATATGATCCCTTCATCATAGCTACCCATACGAGGAATCGTGCAAGTTTTAGTGTGCGTGTCTGTTAAACGCATTTTTAGCACCAACTTAATTCTCATGTCCTCGTCCGATAAGATCAAGAAAAGGTCACTACAAGGATAAACTATAACCCAAACAAGTTGAACTGTTGAGAGGAAGAATTGAGTAATTATCCAGAATAAACAACAAAGCAGAAAAGGGTAAAAGAAAAACAAGTAAAAAATAAATGCGACCAAAGGCAAGATAAGTTAGTCTTCTACCTACCTGAATACTTTTTGTGTTTTAAACCAAATTGTTAATTTTGATTGACAGAGGGTTGATAATGGTCAGGTTTCTGATTTGTTAGCTTAGGCAGGTGGCATTAAGAGATATGAGGTAAATTCAGCACTTGCCGTTTAAGCGTTAGGGGAAAATGATTTAATGTTCGGCTAGATAGTAATGATTATAAGCCTCTCTCCTCCCTCTTACATCTGGAGAAATCGAGAATTCAGAGTTAAAGAAAATGGATCCATCAATCGTTTCGTTTTGTTTAAGTCAAATGGACAAGGCGTTGTAACAGGTGATAGCTAAGGAGATACGCGAGAATCAAACAAGCGATCTCCCAGAACTCGTTCCTACACGTGGCTAATGTCTTGTAAGAATTGTAAAGAATCTGAACGAAGGACCCACGACGTTTTTTTTTTTTTTTTTTTCTGAGATAGAATAAAAGATGCGACGATCGGTTAATGAGCTGCAATTATGTTTTTTGTTTGTTTTTGTTTTTTTAGTTTTTTTGCGGGGTTGACAATAAATTATTTAATTCCTAACGCCATGAAAGGGTTGTAGCAAAATGGCGTCCCATATAAATAACTTTCCAGCTCGAGCAGCAAAGAGTGTCATGCCGTCGGGTCGTCGGCTATCGTTTCTATCTAATCCGACTGTCTCAAGAATTGATGGAAATCCGGCTGAATCGAGATCTCATTTGACAACGTCATTGAGTGCATCCGGCCCGTAATTTGGTGAGAGAAAGTGCACGGAAAACTTATCAACAATTTGAGCGCAGCAGAAGACATACACGCACCGCCCGCCGTTGTGCGATAGCAAAGCGATAATGTCTGATGTGTTTCCCACTGATGTTCAGAGAATTGCGCTAAGTTGGTAAAAACACATTTTAAACTTAAACGATTGTTGGCTTGTTCCACCTCAGTTACTTTTCGAGAGATTAAGATGTTTTTGTGATGATGCTACATATAACTTCGGGTTCGGGTCACCTGATGAAGATTACCTATTGTTTTTGTTCAATTTACTCAGATATATTTGAAAACACAAAAAACTAGTTCGTTTAATATAAATTTTAGAAAGCACGTGGAAGCAAAGATAATTACAAAGTCTACGCATATTATTCTCCAATAGGAATGTTCGAAACGTGAATATTACGAACACATTCATTTACCCACAAATCAATTTCTCTAATCACATATACAATAGAACCCCGGACCTTAGGATACGGTTTTACAGGTTAGGATGTGGAATACGATTTTTTCGGCCCCTGGTACCAGAATTTGCCCCGCCTTACGGTGTTATTTATAATGTTATTTGTTTGATTATATACATGTAAATCATATACTGTTCTGTATTTTGTTACTAATTTTTAATGCCGTATCCCGGGGTTCTACTATATATATATATATATATATATATATATATATATATATATATATATATATATATAATGGCAGTAGAGTTTAGTTTCCTAAAAGTACATCCAATGAAGCAACATGTGTCTACCAAAAAGTGCTCAATGAGTAAACAGAGCAGGTATATTAAATTTATTTGTACAAACATTGATGGCTACATATGTGCATACATGTTTCTGTAATTACCTGTTATTGGGCCAGTTTTCAAGGGTAATTCTTGATCTCAAGACGTAATCTCTCCAATAACGAGTGATTACAGAAACATGTATGCACATATGTAGCCATTAATGTTTGTATAAATAAATTTAATACATATATATATAAATAAAGAATATATATATATATATATATATATATATATACAGAAAGAGAGAGGGGGAGAGATTCAAAAAAGTATTTTTACGTTTACTAATCGAGTAATTCTGTGAACTTAAATATAAACCATAATACAAATTTTCATAGAATACGCCTAATTACGTGAAAAAGCTCAACAATCTAAATAGGTAATAGAGCTTATTATAAGAGTATAACGTTGAAACTCTGTAAAGTAGGAATCACAAACAATTTATTATTCAACTAGCTGTACCCGGCCACGCGTTTCTGTGGCTCAGTTTGTTAAAATGGAACACACTCCTCAAGAAAAATTGCATTTTGTATTGTTTATTTACTTTTAATATTTTCTGCAATTTTTTACTCAAAAAAAGATTCCTTTTTTATCATAAATTTTTAGGGGAAAGGTTTTTTTTCGGGAAAACTTGCACTTTTTTTTTAAAAAGAAAGTTGGCAGTAAACGTTTTTTTTTTAACAGAATTTTTATTATAAAAAGAAAATGTTAATGCTTTATATGAACACGGTAAATAGTTTGGTGAAAGTAGAGAAAAGTTTTAATTAATTATGCAAAAAAATAAATAAAATGTTGATTTAGTGTTTCAACGTTTAAACAACGGTTGAATCCGGTGATTGCTGGTCGAACTCTAACCATAAATGGAATCAGGGGAGTCAAATTCTGTATGAGTACCATTCTTTTTAATTTCGTCTTGTGTTCAATTTTTGAAGTACGCTTTCAGCGATTGCAAACTAACAAATGTAACGAAAATGCGAAAAATTCAACACTAAAATAATTTTAATAAGTGCTCAGCCTCTAATAATAATCCTAGTAAATCAGTACTTATTTGTTCGGTTGTTGTAAAAATGGAAGGGAAACTGAAATTTCGCTCCGTTTTTTTATTGTGCTCTCCCCCAACGAATATAATCCAAAGAATAACGGTGCGTCTACACATTATTGCCGAAATTGGAGACGCCATTTTATTTAACGCACCTTCTATGCAAATTCTGGTTAGATTTACGGCCGAAGCTTGAATTAGATAAATAAAAATTTAAACTGCAGAACGATTGCCGTTAAAACAAAAAATAAATAGATAAAAAAAACCACTTCTCCGTTATAAAAATAATAAAAAACAATCATTAAAATTTAATGTTGTTGACCTTTCAAAATTACAAAAAGAGAAACTATTTTATAAAAATCTGATGTTGCCTTTTTTACGAAATTGTTTTATTAAAATTATAATTTTTAGGAAAGTTTTTATACAATAAATGTTTGTCCGATTATATTTTGATGATTTTTTATACAATAAATGTCTGTCCAATTATATTTTGATGTATTTTTATACAATAAATATTTGTCCAATTATATTTTGATAAATTTTTATATAATAAATGTTTGTCCAAATATATTTTGATTAATTTTTATACAATAAATATTTGTCCAATTATATTTTGATGAATTTTAATACAATAAATGTTTGTCCAATTATATTTTGATAAATTTTTATACAATAAATGTTTGTGCAATTATATTTTGATGAATTTTTATACAATAAATATTTGTCCAATTATATTTTGATAAATTTTAATACAATAAATGTTTGTCCAATTATATTTTGATAAATTTTTATACAATAAATATTTGTCCAATTATATTTTGATGAATTCTTATACAATTAATGTTTGTCCAATTATATTTTAATGAGTTTTATACAATAAATGTTTGTCCAATTATATTTTGATAAATTGTCATACAATAAATATTTGTCCAATTATATTTTGATAAATTCTTATGCAATAAATATTTGTCCAATTATATTTTGATAAATTTTTATACAATAAATGTTTGTCCAATTATATTTTGACAAATTTTTATACAATGAATGTTTGCCCAACTATATTTTGATACATTGTCATACAATAAATATTTGTCCAATTATATTTTGATACATTGTCATACAATAAATATTTGTCCAATTATATTTTGATAAATATTTATACAATAAATGTTTGTCCGATTATATTTTGATAAATTTTTATACAATAAATGTTTGTCCAATTATATTTTGATGAATTTTTATACAATAAATGTTTGTCCAATTATATTTTTATGAATGTTTATACAATAAATATTTGTCCAATTATATTTTTATAAATTTTGATGCAATAAATATTTGTCCAATTATATTTTGATGAATTATAATACAATAAATGTTTGTCTAATTATATTTTAATTAATTTTTATACAATAAATATTTGTCCAATTATATTTTGATAAATTTGTATGCAATAAATGTTTTTCCAATTATATTTTGATAAATTTTGATGCAATAAATATTTTCCAATTATATTTTGATAAATTTTAATACAATAAATGTTTGTCCAATTATATTTTGATGAATTTTTATATAATAAATATTCGTCCAATAATATTTTGATAAATTTTTATATAATAAATGTTTGTCCAATAATATTTTGATGAATGTATATACAATAAATGTTTGTCCAATTATATTTTGATACATTGTCATACAATAAATATTTGTCCGATTATATTTTGATGAATTCTTATACAATAAATGTTTGTCCAATTATATTTTTATGAATGTTTATACAATAAATGTTTGTCCAATCATATTTTAATGAATTTTTATACAATAAATATTTGTCCAATTATATTTTAATGAATTTTTATACAATAAATATTTGTCCAATTATATTTTGATAAATGTTTATACAATAAATGTTTGTCCAATTATATTTTGATAAATTTTTATACAATAAATGTTTGTCCAATCATATTTAATGAATTTTTATACAATAAACGTTTTGGGTTTGTTTTGCTTTTCAAATGGGGCACGCCCAGTTTAAAACCTGATGAATATGTCATGTGATTTTCTGTTTTTAATAACCAAAAATGTTCCATGGAAAACTTGCCGGTTCTCATTAATTAAATCGAAAAATTTCCAATAAAACGAGTCTCGGAATAGAAACTCCAAACCTACCCATGTTAAGAACGGCTTTCTGAATCGATAACCCGTAACCGTGTCAGCTTACCCGGAAACCTATAGAAGTTGACATGTGGTATGTGAACGATGATTTTGCCGTACTGTAATAATGTACCGGCATATCATTCTACGCAGAAATTCCTAAGCTCCTTTCACACAAATAATTTAGGTGACTGAAATAGGAATTTGAAGATGAAGGGCAAAATTTAATTTCCCCAAGGGAAGAAAGTGTTTGTACACGCGAGAAAGAAAATTTAAGAGAAATTTTTACCAATTAAGTTTAATGTTGAAGTTAAATAAATCCAATGTAAAAATACATTTTGAGATAAATATAAGTTGTCTTAGTATAATTCAAAGATAATTAGTAAAGTAAAGTTCTAAGATATTACAAAAAAGAAAACGCCTTGTTTGTGCTAAACACTAGCATCGGTAATGTAATTCATTTTGGTTTTAGTTATATCGTAACGATGTTTACAATCGCAATGAAATCGGAAAAATGGGAACATGAAAGAAACGAAACGAAAGCATACGAAACGCAGTAAAAACCGGAAATGAGGTTTTTAGGGATGCATCTAGAATTGCATTATTTACATTTTTAAATGTAGTAGTTTTCGATCCGAGTTGGTAAATATTTCAAAGCACTCATAAATTGATTTGGTACTAATCGAGATTGGTTTGTTCGTAATCGATTTACGTGAAAATTTGATAGTTTACATTTTGTAATGCAATAACCGGAAAATTAATATTTAACTCTGAAATCGGAAAAACAGAAACCAAAACAGAAAGCATCGAACGAAACGAAACTAAAGGAAAAGGAAATGATATATTATATCTTAATGAATACAAAAAGAAAGGAAAAGTAATCACCAAGAAAAGGAGAGAATAAATTTTTTTCATAGTGTAATAATGTTTCCAAATAAATAGTAAATAACAAACGTATAATTAAGCGTGGTGCGTTTCAGTTTATGTATACAACTACAAAACCCGAAATCGGTGTGCGTTCGTATTAGTCCTTCGTGAACGATGAAGCGGCGGTGTAAATGGGGAGCAGGGAAATGAGGAATTAAATAGAGAGGGAAGATTTTACAACTTCCATTCATTCTTACAGGTTTTGGCAGTGAACTCTCACCAGAAAAATATAGGAATGTACGATTATCGAGCAAGTGTAGAGGTAATAGGCCTATAGAACACCTCAGATAATGTGCCGCAGTTTGTGTATATTAAATTTGCATGAAATGTCTTGAGTTTTAATCCTATTAAGGTCAAACTCTGAGCGGAAAAATGACTTCATTTTATTTATATAGAAGATAGATAGAAGATAGATAGAAGAAGATAGAAGAAGATAAGGATCACACAATGAAGATTTAAAAAACAAACCCTTATTCCGAAGAATTTCCAAAAGGCTTCCTTTTCTTCGTAGAAAAAATATTAGCAAAATATCATGATTAATTTATTACGTTTTTCTTTCAGATTATTAAAGCATCATTGATATCTTTTCTGCAATATTCTCACAAATTTTGATCCGTAAATGACCTTATTTAGTCAACATAATTGGTAGTCATCTTCCATAATGTTAATGCTCCTCCTCACACAGCACGACTGACCAAACATCTCCTAGGAAAACTTATTAGGGGAAATATTGCCCCATCCTGCATATTCTTCTGACCTAGCACCCTTAGATTATTACTTATTTCAATGATTATAAAACCATTTAGACTAAAAATCACAAGATTCATCTTACATACTAAAATCTAACAACGTTTACAAGCGAGGCATTTATGAGCTGATTAACAGATGGAATCAAGTTATAGAGAGTAAAGGTCGTTGTTATTATGAATAAAGATTCGCAAAACACACAGATTTTCATTTATAAGATTACATTTTAAATCGGTAAAAACTTTTACAACGACCCAATAAATAGAAAGAGATATGGGGATCTATTACGTCATCACAATAAAAGAGAAGGAAGAGTGCAAAGAGGAGAGCGATCGGAAGAGATAGCATTTTATGACATCACAATGTATTCTGCTTTTGTAAATCCCCTGATATTTTATCCCTTTTATAAAATAAAAATAACATGATTATCTAATACTGTAATAGAAATTATATTTTAGTAATACATGTCGCAAAGACTGGCTCAACGGGTCAGTGGTAGTCTAGTAAAATGTTAACTTTTAAGAGAAATGGCGACATAAGTTTTAGTTTTGCATTATAAGTAATTCAAAGCGATTGGTGACTTTTACTTCCTATTTTACTTGCCTCTCCATGAAGGAAGAGTTAGGTTTAAGGTTCGTTTTGTAATACGGGAATACTCTGCTCAGCCGAAAGGACTCTGGATTTGAACATAAATAAAAAATGCGTCGGTCCCGAAAGATGTCTCCTTTATTTACCGAGTATACCGAGTATAGTGTGCTTGGGTTAGCTGATCCACCTATTTCTGGAATAATAGACACCCAGAGACTATAAATATCGTTACTTTTAACATGTTATTAGATAATGCAGATATGGCCCCAGAATAATGACGGGTACTTCTATAACATATTTTTGCTAATATACTTTTTTTTATTATATCACTGTGTTTGTTTTGATTATTATCGGTATGCGAGACAATAGCAAATATCAGAACAGATGCTGCATTATGCTCCTAGCCGAACTGATAGTTTAATCGATGGCAAAACTTCTCAGTACCATGAAATCTTTATCGACTGTTACGCTTTTCTCGCCAAAGATCAACGCCAAGGTCAGATGAAAGGTAAATTTCATGTTGAGTGTTAACACCGTTTAACTAGTCAAGAGATGATCTGCCCACCTAGCTAACTACACTATAGAGATTCTGAAAACATTTCAGATGGATAACTCGAAACCTGTAGCAATACAAATTAACGCTCTAACGAAGCTATTATAAACGACTGAAGAGGGCAAGGGATATAGAAGTCGGACATTATAAGCCAATCGGGACCCGGACAGCTATTACTTACACCGTCCGCAATGAGGCCGGATTATATTCACAACCTACGAATCAATACTTTACGGTTGTCAAGCTCGTGCGCTATTTGAACTGTACTCTTGAGACGACAAGAGTCAAACAAATTAACGGTATATTCAGTTGCAGATCGGCCCGCTGATTTAGACAATCGAAAATCAACGTCTACTGACTCATTCAAGATGAAATGATCTCTGGTCATTTGAAAGACTAAGAAGTAAATTCGCGTCATATTATAAACAGAAAAGAACATTGACGATAAATATTCTTATGCGTGTGAGTATCAAATACAACTGAGCCATCTAAACATGGGGAATGTCGCTTGTGGCGTTTCAGCCTTACTTTACTCGCGGGGCTCACCACTTATCAAGGTCCAAAGGCCACAAGAGCAATAGTGTCAATGAGTGTCAGGTGGCCGGTGAGATAACATCATGATGATCAGTTATGATGGAACTTATGTAGGTTTTAATTATTTAAGAGGACAGCTTAATGAAAACTTGTTTGCATTAGACTTGACAACGGCTGTGTTATAGTCAGCTGGGAAGCAACCCCGCGATATTGTGTTTCAATCTAAGAAATAAACGTTTGCGTTTATTTTTGGCGTAAATCGTGTGCCAAACATGAATGAAAGTTCATAATCATACCTTTGTTAACTGTTCTTGTACGCGCCGTTTTTACAATCATTCTAGACCGAGGAGACGCTGGCTGCGAATAAGGTCTTTGATACATCGAAAAAAGGACAAAGTTAAGACAAGGCTGTTGAAGACATCGTTTGTAAATCACATTATTTTATCGTAACACTTTGGCATTACTGTTTCGCTGACAACGATCGTTGGCTTTCTCTGAAATTCGAGTTTTAAAAAATATGCCTCTTCGAGATTCCAATACTCGCTGTGTCATTCTATTGGATGTAGAAATGGTACTCTTCCTGCATGGACTTTCCATCATCCTTTATTTTTCAGAACCATTTTGTGTGGCACCAACTTAATTATTTTTCAGGCGGTCAGATTAAAGACCATGGTAGTAGTAGTAGTAGTAGTAGTAGTAGTAGTAGTAGTAGCACCAGTAATAGTAGCAGTACCAACAGTAGCAGTAATAGTAATAACAACCTGTAGTAGCAGCAATAGTAGAAATAACAGTAGCTACAGCAGTAGCAGCGACAGCGGCAGTAGCAGTAGTAGTAGTAGTAGTAGTAGTAGTAGTAGCAGCAGCAGCAGCAGCAGTAGTAGTAGTATATGGAACTATGTTATCGATACGGGTAAAATTTGTTCCCCCCCCCCAAAAAAAAAATAAATTTTCATAAATTTTATATCTCTTCCGAGAACTATAACGAAGATATAATGCTACTAAACCTGATGTCTAGAATACTTATTTCAATTTGGACCAAAATCCATTACATGATTTTGATCCTATAAAATGCGCAAAATTAATTCCTTAAGCTTAAGGGCTTTTAAGGAGTAACTGAAATTATTAATTGATGTTTGAAAGCTATCTGTATATTTTCGAACCCTCTTTTAAACTTCACATATTTTTTTTTTGCATAACATATAGCCAACATTGCACACCATTACGCTAAGCAACTGTGTTCCAAAATTGATAGTGATTGGTTGTTGTTGTTGTTATTATTATTATTATTATTATTAGTAGTAGTAGTAGTAGTAGTAGTATTGTTATTATTATTATTATTATTATTATTATTATTATTATTATTATTATTATTATTATTGGCTCACGAGGAGCTTTCACACAGGTCATCAAAGATCTCTCCTTGAAAACAAACTGTGATGTTCCCTGGAAGCTGAGTGACAACGAGTCTGCCCAGATTTCCAGTACTTCTTTCCATAATATTTGCAAATGAATTTGCGTTATTGCAACAGTCGCTTACCATTGATTTTTCGTTGGCAAACGCCATTGGTCTCCACTGAAATTTGGGTGGCAATAAGCCTCTCCAATGTCCCAGTTCTTTTCGCACTTGTCCAGCGGAGGTCTGGTAAGCGCTCTCTTCTCGGTCTTTCCATCCTCCTTGACCCTTCTCGACTATTTGACATCAGACAGGGGCATAATGAGGCAATGGGAGGGGTTCGGGGAGAGAATACATATAGATATGCAGCTTCAATGTTATTGGCTTCATATAACCTTCTTCTTGTTTTGCCTCTGCAGCAGTTTGTCTGACCAGTTCCAGACATTCTTCTGATTCCAATTTCTCCCATTCCTTTTTTAAAGCTTTTCGACATTGTTCCTAGTATTTTGCTATTATCTTGATTTTAATCATTATCCATATTCCTTTCAACTCACATTATTATTGCTATTATTATTATTATTATTACTATTATTATTATTATTATTATTATTAATAATAATAATAATAATAATAATAATAATAATAATATGATATTATTATCAATAATAATAATAATAATAATAATAATAATAATAATAATAATAATAATAATAAATAAAATTATTGTTATTATTATATACTAGCAGGACACTAGGTATTACCCGGTCTTAAAATACCCTTAAATACGATATTTTAATTTATGAAAATTTCGTATTGCTTATTATAAGAACCAATCTTCTATTGATTATTATCTTGTACCCAATATATAGTAGTAGTTTCAAAAGTAAAAAATAAAATAAAATATGACTTGAGCCCCATTAGCTCGAACCGAAATCAAAACATTTAGCGCTCCAGCCTTAGTCGTTACCGTTTGAGCTATCGTCAGACGGATAGGTAAAAATAAACCCATTTTTATGCATAAACGCATATTTGCGCATGCGTACAAAAGCACTTTAAGTCGACTTACGCTTGCTAAGTTTTTGTGTTTTTCAATTGTAATACCTTAGCATCTCTTTTGCCCAGTTAACAAAAAAAAAAACAATAAACGAATGGTCCACAAAAAAAATACAATCATTTGACCCACCCCGTGCCGCTTTGCGACCCTGGGTCTCGGGGGCGGTTCACTTTGAAAAAAAATGGAGATAGATAGACATATGGATGTATTCATCATCATCATCATCATCATCAGAGTAGGTGTTCTGTCACAAATAATGGCGAAAATTTTTTCATTTATGGAACCGATCAATCAAACATTTATAACATTGATACATTGTCTAAATTAATGATTGATGTTTTTTTCCCAAGATTTTTTTTTTTTTTTTTTTTTTGGTGCATTAAAAATAATGGCGTTCGTTTTGGCGATTCCAATAATTAATTAAAAAAAAGCATTTTAGATTGCAATATATATGTGTCCCAGTTATTGGAGTGGGGTTTCATATGGGTGGATAAGCAATTATGGTAAAATAGGTTGCGCTAATACCGGTTTCTTATTTCTTCTGCTGAATATAAAGAAATATTATTCTACTGGCTGTCTATATCGGACATTGTACGGTGGAAACGTATTGGCGGGCGGAGGGATCAGTCACATACCATTTCAAATACACCGAATATCTTAACTTGTCACGAAAAGTGACAACGTGTTGAATTTAGGGAAACATAAAACACATTCATCTTGGTCTATGAAAACCAGACACGAAGTAACTTTTATTAGCTTAAACAGGAAATAATTCTCATAGCTTGAAAAAATAAGCTTATCTTCGGCTTTAAATGCGTCTGTGGTCAGTTATTAATAATTGAAAAAAATAAATCTAAATAAAACTAAAATTAAATTAAATTAATTAACTTAATATAATATTTATAAATAGAACTATTAAAACGATTCTATTACAACAAGCAATTAATAGAAATCGAGCTAATCATTAAATTAGATTTTTAAAGTAATATGCAAATAAGATTATTCGTTGAATGTAGATTTCTTTTCAATACATAGTAGATATAAAAATCATGCTGGAATATATTATATAATATTTCGCAACAGTCCCCCCCAGGAGGGGGATATTTGTGGCCTTTTGGCCAAGATTAAAGTGTAGTATCTGTTACGGCAGATGCTGCACTTAAGATAATTTGTACCAGTCAATGGAGGGGAAACCCTCTATACTGGGACAATTATTATTTTTGGTAACCAGAGTGCCCCCTTTTGCCTACTTTTAGGGGAGCTGGTTTTTACCTCACATTAAAAACGGCCTTGTGCCTAATTTGCTCAGTGGGGGAGCAAATAAATACCATCTGTTCCGACAGATACTGCAAGCAAGGACCCTATGTGGGGGCGACCCCACAGATAAGACCTTGATCAATGTAGGGGCAACCCATCATACCAATTGTCACTACCCAGATCCCCTACTCCCCGGGGAGTTGGTCCCTATTTCCCCTTCCCCTTCACTCCTCACATTAAAAAACGGCCTTGTGTCTAATTTTCTCGGTGGGGGAGCAAATAAATACCTCAAAGTGTAAGTTTCGCAACACTTCCCCCCCCCAGGAGGGGGATCTTTGTGGCCTTTTGGCCAAGATTAAAGTGTAGTATCTGTTCCACCAGATGCTGCAATCAAAGACCATTGCTCTTGCGGCAATCTTCTGGTTCATGTAGGGGCAACCCTACATACCAGTGTGCAAATCACTATCCAGCTCCCATTTCCCACCTCTCGGGAGCTGGTCCCCCTTTCCCTTCCCCCTCCCCCTATCACTCCACGTTAAAAAACGGCCTTGTGCCTAATTTGATCAGTGGAGAAGCAAATAAATACAATAAGCTGAAGTTTCGCCCGGCCCCTGCGTGGGCTGGGCATGAATTTCAAAGACCATATGTGGGGGCAACCCAACATATCAGACGATTGCTCTTGTAGCAGTCAGTTATTGGCCAATGTAGGGGAAACCTTCATACCAATTGTCACTATCCAGCTCCCCTACTCCTCGGGGAGTTGGCCCCCATTTCCCCTTCACTCTCCACATTAAAAAACGGCATTGTGCTTAATTTGCTCAGTGGGGAAGCAAATAAATCCAGTAAGTGTATATAAGTTTGTTTTCCGTATGCAAATAAATTTGCGAAACAGTGAACATATTGATTAAATTGTGAACAAACAAATAAATAGAAAAGAATACGGCTTTCGTATGATTCAAGATTCAAGGACGCCCGTCGGTTCACAGAGTTGTATAATTATAAAGACTGGCGGAACCTGTGGAAATTCCACAGGGAACTCATTCATATGTAATATATTGATGTTGGCATTCTGTAGATGTTCAGCATAAATGGAAGCGCTCTGATATTATTGTAGTTTTAACAAAAACTACAATAGTATTTATCTATACTAGTACGAACACCGGCAAATACGCTTAAATATGATATTTTAGTTCTTGCAGATTTCGTATATATTATTATAAAGTTAATATTCTGTCTATTTTTATATATTATAAAGTTAATATTCTGTCTATTTTTATATATTATAAAGTTGCGATTTCAAAAATAAAAAATATTGGGTGCATAAGCTTGAATCGAAACCGAAATAAAAACTTAAGAATATATATATATATATATATATATATATATATATATATATATATATTTCATAATGTTTTAGGGATACAAAATTTAAATATTTGCAATTAAGAAGGGGAGACTTTTAAGATTCATGATTAAAAGTAAATTTGTATATATATAAATATAGATGTATATATATATTCCTTTAATCTTCTCTCCAAAAAGGGGGAAAAGGCGGGAACAGGGGAGAAAAGAAAGAGAAATAGGGAGCCAGCTGACTGGTTTCGGCTCTCGCTTCTCAAAGCTATATTGAAGGAATTTTTAAAACAAAGAATGAAAAAGCGATTAAAATTGCGTTTTATTCAATTTACGGGGAGAAAACAATAGTGGGAAAACGATTAAAATAAAACAGCGTTATGGTCGAATAGCCTAGAGATTAATCACGTTCAAACCCATGAGGCATTCGCTTTGTTTGCATAGGGAAGGCTTTCTAAGTCGAACGTGAATAGTCTCCAAGATCTTAAGGTGATACAGTGAATGAGCACGACTAAGAATAGAAAAACAAAACGCCTCCTTGGAAACCAAATTTCAAAAGAAACTGGTCAAGTGGGTCAAAAACGGTGTACTTCCGACGAACGTAGCTAGTGAGATAAGACCCTCTGGATCTATCCGCCCAAGGTTATATGGTCTCCCTAAAACCCATAAAGCGGATATCCCATTAAGGCCCATTCTCTCCATGGTAGTGTCATCGCAACACAAGGTCTCAAATTGGATCTTTGACATTTTACAACCTGTTTCACAACATTATAGTAAATATTGTCTTAAATATTCATTTTATTTGGATGATTTTATTAAAAAGTCTAAGATTGTTAATAGATTTATATGCTCTTATGACATTAGCAACCTTTTTACTTGTGTCCCTGTTTTGGAAATTATAGATATCTGTGCTGATTTTTTTTATATCGGGACCTGATATCACCTCCTCCTATTCCTGAAAACATCTTTAGTGAACTTATGAAATTTGCAACGACATCTGTGGAATTTAGTTTCAATAATATTATGTATCGAAGAAAAGAAGGTGTGGCCATGGCGAATATTTTTGTGGGGTTCTATGAAGAGCGCTTACTATCTGGGCCCATAAAACCATTAGTGTACTTCCGATATGTTGATGACACATTCTGTTTATTTAATAACCAAACGGAAGCAAACACCTTTTTTCTCCTTACTCAATGGAATGCATCCCGCGTTAAAGTACACCTATGAGGTAAAGAGTAATTCATCCATAGCTTTCCTTGATGTATTGGTAACAAAAACGCCATCTAGTTACCATGCATCTATATACCGCAAACCAACATTTACAGGTTTGTACACTCGTTGGGATTCATTTTGCCCTAAAAAACTTAAGATAAATCTAATTTGGACCCTAACACATCGTGCCCTTAAGATTTGTTCCAAGTTAAAATTAGATGAGGAATTGGAAACAATTACGGATACTTTATCCAAAGACGGGTACCCACTAGATGTGATTAGGTCAGTTATTCAAAAGAAATTGGCTGAATTCTCTCGAATTAAAGAGAATATAGTAGCCAAATGTCCAATTTATCTTCGTTTGCCTTGGTTGGGCACAGTAAGTGAGAAATTTGCCAAACAAATAAGTTCAGCAGTTCATGGATGTTATTTTGCTGCCAATGTGCGTGTTGTGTTCTCTACGAGAACTTTATTACCATCTTCTCGAAAAGACGTTGCCCCCCCCCACCATAATATTAACATTATTTACAATTTTGAATGTGGTTGCGATGCCAACTACTTGGGTTGAACGACATTAAGATTAGATGGAAGAATCCAACAACATCTACCCAGTAAAATTAGGAATGGAACCTACAGGGCAACTGACGTTGTTACTAACACATACGGGTTCTCAATTACTGATCATTTACTTAAAACCCCGTCTTCTGCAGCGAACATTAGCACGGACTCTTTTTCTATTCTTAGTCGTGCTCATTCACGATATCACCATAAGATCTTGGAGACTATTCACGTTCGACTCAGGAAACCTTCCTTTTGCAAACAAAGCGAATGCCTCCTGGGTTTGAACGAGATTAATCTCTAGGGTATTCGATCATAACGCTGTTCTATTTTAATCGTTTCCCCACTTTTTTCTCCCCGTAAATTGAATAAAACGCAATTTTAATCGCTTTTTCATTCTTTGTTTTAAAAATTCCCTCGATACAGCTTTGAGAAGCGAGGGCGAAACCGGTCAGCTGGCTCCCCATTTCTCTTTCTTTCCTCTCCTGTTCCCGCCTTTTCCCCCTTTTTGAGGAGAAGATTAAAGGAATATATATATTTATATATATATACAAATTTACTTTTAATCATGAATCATAAAAGTCTCCCCTTCTTAATTGCAAATATATATATATATATATATATATATATATATATATATATATATATATATATAGCTTCTTCCTTTGGACTGCTAGACTTTGGAATTCCTTCCCTGTTCTCGGCTTTCCTGACTGTACGTATATGCAAATATTTAAATGTAATGTGATCAAACATCTCGCTACTTTACTGACTGCAATTAAATGTTGGGCATTACCCCAAATAGTAACCTCTTATATCCAAGTGGTAATTTGCCTTGCTTGGAGTGAAAAGAATTTTTTAAAGATAAGTTTAAGAAGTAAACAAGTGGAAACGGTCGAGTTTCCAGGCCGATCCAGTTTCTCAACCGGGGGTCCGTAGCAACCTTATCATCTCCATCCAACACGTACTATATATATATAATGTCTCTCTATTTTCCCAATTTCAATTCATAGCATCAAATGTGAAGCGCATTTTTCGAAGATTTGTAAAGTTTGGAATTACTCTGTAGTTTATTCTGTTACCCGGTCCACTCGGACCTGGAATCGTAGTAACAATCAGAATCCCCTCTCGAAACTATTGCTTATAGACTATTTGTTTAAAAATATTATTATTTGGATTATTCAGACTACTGTTCTCATTTGGAGTGTTATTCACACAACGTTTTGGCCATTGTAACTTTCGACCTTCTTCAGATGTATCTTGTCGAACTCGGGAATCTTTCTGACAAATTCGGGAATCTACACGGAATTTCAAACGGAACACTTTATTTAATCCACAGGGTAGCACCCTCTTGTTCAGCCAGCCATGACCGAGATGAAGTCTTAAGTCATTTGCAATTATGAGTATCGTCACAATAAGAATTGAACCTTAAACATCCAAAAGAGTTTAACTTATAGTTGAATTTTACCAAGTACTTTTACCGTTATGCCATGGAACCTTACACTTTTCTGTAGGTTGATGGTTCAATCCTCAATGTTGGAGACACTCCAAAATACAATTGCGAATTACTAAGAGTTTCTACTCGGTTATGGCTAATAGAAGACAAGTATGCTACCCCTGTCGATTAAATGAAGGATTCTGTTCGACATTCGGTGCATATTCTCAGAGACGATAGAAAGATTCCTGGGTTTAACAAGATATTTCTAATGACGGTCGGGTGTTGCATCGTCCGAAACGTTGTGAAAATAAAATTCAAGATAAGAACAATGATCCGATTAATTAAAAAAATACGAATTATGAATTCTCATATCAAAAGTTCAAAAACATAATACAAGATATGTGTCTGACAAAATCCTAACTTTAACCATTTCTAGGAGTTATTGATACGTTTCTGAAGAAGAAGAAGAAGAAGAAGAAGAAGAAGAAGAAGAAGAATAGCAGCAGCAGAAGCAGCAGCAACAACAACAACCTGTATTATTTTTCAAAAATAATTATATTTTTCATTGTCATTCGGGAAATAATAACTGGGTAAATTCCGGAAGAAAATATCAAACAATCCTGAAAGGGTTAATAAAGTGCAGTAGTTTGAAGGACTTGGCGAGAAGATCTTATCTGTTTTTTTCTTCAATACTTTTATTTGTACGTCATTTCTATTTCCAAATGGCAGATGCTCGACTGAGTTCCACTCTATGGTCTCGCCCCCCCTGTGAAATATTCACGGCAAACACTCGCCTGGCTACAACAACTAGATGCAAGTTTCCTTAATCCCTATCTCTGTTTCAAACTCAACTAAAAATCCACAAAACAAAGCTTTTTCACCAGAACTGCCTGTCCAAGGAACACAATTTCAGTTGAATATAGCATAGTCGTTTTCAAGTCTAATGTAAACAAGTTTTTTTAAATAATTACTTTCTACCCAATTTTCACCATCACCGATCATTAAGGTGTTATCTCACCTTAAACTCAATAACCCCTTTTCTTGAGTGGCCTGCAGGTCTTAAACAACTGTTACACTATTGAAAAATTATGTATCGTCTTTTCTTTGTCACAATAGAATACGTTTCCTCTTTATAGCAGTAGAAATGATTTTCTACCTGTGTAAAAAAAATCTTTCGCGATGCTTACGTATTGTTAATGAGAAAAAAAAAATGGTCGGGAAAGCAAGTAGACAACAAACAACTGTTACCAAACGCAATCAAATATACGTTTCTACTTGTCCATATCATTTTCACGTTTTTCACTAATTGTAAAGTGTATTATCTATGTCCGTGTTAGCGTTACTTTAACTTAGCCAAACCAACGCACTATTAGAGATGACTGACAATTTTGTTGGGACTTATGACGGATTTAAGATTTAAAACAATAATTTTTAAGTCATTATTATTATTTACTCACTAGAAGCCATCGTCAAAGATCAACTAGTGGTGTTCCCTTGAGTCTGAGTGACAACAAGTCTCCTAAGATTTCCAGTACTCTCCAACTATTCCGACAAACCAGCCGCTTTCAATTGATTTTTTGTTAGCGGCGATCTTTGGTCTTCACTGGAATTTGGCTGGCAAAAAGCCTCCCCAAGGTCCCAGTCTTGTTTGCATATCTCCATTGGAGGTCTGGCTAGTGCTTTCTCTCCTCGGTCTTCGCCTGCTCCTTGACCCTCATTATTTGGAGTGGTGTCTGTTTATGGTGACAATCACAGGAAAAAAAGGTGGGCGCGGTATCTTCATGTGTACAGTTTCACTTTTCATGAAATGTTATTTTTTGTTTTGCATCTGTAGCCGTTTCTGTGCCCAATTTGTGTGTAGTTTATGTGTGGTATTAGTCTCCACATTATTATTATTATTATTATTATTATTATTGTTGTTGTTGTTGTTGTTGTTGTTGTTGTTGTTGTTGTTGTTGTTGTTGTTGTTGTTGTTGTTGTTGTTGTTGTTGTTGTTGTTGTTGTTGTTGTTGTTGTTGTTGTTGTTGTTGTTGTTGTTGTTGTTGTTGTTGTTGTTGTTGTTGTTGTTGTTGTTGTTGTTGTTGTTGTTGTTGTTGTTGTTGTTGTTGTTGTTGTTGTTGTTGTTGTTGTTGTTGTTGTTGTTGTTGTTGTTGTTGTTGTTGTTGTTGTTGTTGTTGTTGTTGTTGTTGTTGTTGTTGTTGTTGTTGTTGTTGTTGTTGTTGTTGTTGTTGTTGTTGTTGTTGTTGTTGTTGTTGTTGTTGTTGTTGTTGTTGTTGTTGTTGTTGTTGTTGTTGTTGTTGTTGTTGTTGTTGTTGTTAGCAGCATATCTTTTTAGCCTGAAATCCGTGACTAAGTTCCAGAAAAATTGTCGTCCATCTTGAAAAGCACACTGGTTCGGCTAAGTAAAAGTAACGCTAACAAGTACAATAATAAAAAATCTTACAATCAGTAAAAACACGTGAAAATCATAATCTATACATTAATATCATCTATATATTAATAGCGTAGTGCCATTAACATGTACGTACGTATGTGAGTCACGTTTTCCAGATCATATATTATTCGATCGGGAGATTCTATTTATCAAAAAGGATAATAGAAGGTAATAACATCATACGAACATTAAATTAAAATATAGATTCGCTTATTTAATGTTCGTTGCCCACAGAGACCCAGGCTTAGCTTCAGAAGCGGTGTCAGGAAGTTGTATCCTCCTCTCACTGCCTTGCTCCTCCCCCGAGCTGAACTAGCTAGACTACTTTGTTTGGTCATACGTCGAGAACATCACCAACATGACCTCCCACAACACCAAAGCCAGTTTGATGGCCGTCATCCGTCGAGTATTCGCTGAGCTCCCACCAGCGCTCGTGGAAAAAGCATGCTCTTAGTTCCGGATCCGTATCGAGGCGGTGATTGAGGCTGAAGGTGGTTACATTGAATAGATGACAGCTGTACTACATAAACTAGTTACCTGAATTAATTTTTTCAATTAAATTTTTGAAGTAAAGCTGTAGTGTTGTTTTCTTTAGGGCGACAATTTTAGCGTTCCATTCTGTATAAAGGATATTCTTCTCTGTGTGACAATAGAAATAATCCTCACCAAAACTGAACGTACAATTGCGATATTTTTTTAATTCCGCAAATTCTTTTCATTCTTTATCAAGTTAAATGATATTCATGTAATTAAATTGTTTTTTCTTCGGTTTGGTGTTCGTTCCTCCCTAATGAATTCATCTGCGAAGATGAGTCATGCCGTATATATCCGAAAGCCAATCCTTCTTTTTTAATGAAATAAATATTCATCATAATTAGGTTGCATGCTGCAATGAGTCAACACCTTCGCAGACACGAATATATATGCGATAAAATGTAAAGAGGAAATTCAACACAATGTAAAGATGAAATAAAATGGGGAAATATATTTTCATTAGCCGATCAATAAACATAAGAAACATCTTTATACATACACGCAAGTCTTTATGTGTGCCGGTCTTTTATCGCCTTGTCTGTTTCGTAAATGGCTGTTTCGTCTAGTGTTCGTTTCTTTAACCAAATAGTAGGACAAACACAAGAAGACGTTCGCTGAGTTCTCTTGAATGTTTTATGGGAGAAAATGGACTTAGGAGAAAACGGGGGAGTAAATAACTTAATAATTATTATCTGCTTAACTTAATTTTTAACTTAAGAAACGGGCGGACAGACATCAAAGAAATATTCGTCTCAAATTATTCTGCACTATCGGGGAGGGACCGCTCGGCGTTCCCCGGTGGAAATATTAGCGGAAATATATTTTAATTCATACAGATGTCGTATTTATTATTACAAAGTCAATTCTCCATTAAATATTATTTTGTACTTCAAATATCCATTATTGATTTTAAATATTATATTGTACGTAATATATATTATTTATTTTAAATATTATATTGTACTTAATATATATTATTGATTTTAATTATTATATTTTAGTTCATATATGTTATTGATTTTAATTATTATGTTGTACTTCATATATATTATTGATTAAAATATTATATTGTACTTCATATATATTATTGATTTTAATTATTATATTGTACTTCATATATATTATTGATTTTAATTATTATATTGGACTTCATATATATTATTGATTTTAATTATTATATTGGACTTCATATATATTATTGATTTTAATTATTATATTGTACGGAATATATATTATTAATTTTAAATATTATATTGTACTTCATATATATTATTGATTTACAATGTTATATTGTACTTCATATATATTATTGATTTTAAATATTATATTGTACTTCATATATATTGTTGATTTTAAATTTGATTTTGTACTTCATATATATTATTGATTTTAAATATTATATTGTACTTCATATATGTTGTTGATTTTAATTATTATATTGTACTTCATATATATTATTGATTTTAAATATTATATTGTACTTCATATATATTGTTGATTTTAAATTTGATTTTGTACTTCATATATATTATTTATTTTAAATATTATATTGTACTTCATATATATTATTGATTTTAATTATTATATTGGACTTCATATATATTATTGATTTAAATTATTATATTGTACTTCTTATATATTATTGATTTTAATTATTATATTGGACTTCATATATATTATTGATTTTAATTATTATATTGTACAGAATATATATTAATAATTTTAAATATTATATTGTACTTCATATATATTATTGATTTACAATGTTATATTGTACTTCATATATATTGTTGATTTTAAATATTATATTGTACTTTATATATATTATTGATTTTACATATTATATTGTACTTCATATATATTATTGATTTTAAATATTATATTGTACTTCATATATATTGTTGACGTTAAATATTATATTGTACTTCATATATATTATTGATTTTAAATATTATATTGTACTTCATATATATTATTGATTTTTAATATTATATTGTACTTCATATATATTATTGATTTTAAATATTATATTGTACTTCATATATATTATTGATTTTAAATATTATATTGTACTTCATATATATTATTGATTTTAAATATTATATTGTACTTCATATATATTATTGATTTTAAATATTATATTGTATTTCATATATATTATTGATTTTTAATTATTATATTGTACTTCATATATATTATTGATTTTAATTATTATATTGTACTTCATATATATTGTTGACTTTAATTATTATATTGTACTTCATATATATTATTGATTTTAATAATTATATTGTACTTCATATATATTATTGATTTTAAATATTATATTGTACTTCATATATATTATTGATTTTAATTATTATATTGTACTTCATATATATTGTTGACTTTAATTATTATATTGTACTTCATATATATTATTGATTTTAATAATTATATTGTACTTCATATATATTATTGATTTTAATAATTATATTGTACTTCATATATATTATTGATTTTTAATATTATATTGTACTTCATATATATTATTGATTTTAATTATTATATTGTACTTCATATATATTGTTGACTTTAATTATTATATTGTACTTCATATATATTATTGATTTTAATAATTATATTGTACTTCATATATATTATTGATTTTTAATATTATATTGTACTTCATATATATTATTGATTTTTAATATTATATTGTACTTCATATATATTGTTGATTTGAAATATTATATTGTACTTCATATATATTGTTGATTTTACATATTATATTGTACTTCATATATATTATTGATTTTAAATATTATATTGTACTTCATATATATTGTTGACTTTAATTTATATATTGTACTTCATATATATTATTGATTTTAATTATTATATTTTACTTCATATATATTATTGATTTTAAATATTATATTGTACTTCATATATATTATTGATTTTAATTATTATATTGTACTTCATATATATTATTGATTTTTAATATTATATTGTACTTCATATATATTATTGATTTTAATTATTATATTGTACTTCATATATATTGTTGACTTTAATTATTATATTGTACTTCATATATATTATTGATTTTAATAATTATATTGTACTTCATATATATTATTGATTTTAATAATTATATTGTACTTCATATATATTATTGATTTTTAATATTATATTGTACTTCATATATATTATTGATTTTAATTATTATATTGTACTTCATATATATTGTTGATTTTACATATTATATTGTACTTAATATATATTATTGATTTTAAATATTATATTGTACTTCATATATATTGTTGACTTTAATTATTATATTGTACTTCATATATATTATTGATTTTTAATATTATATTGTACTTCATATATATTGTTGATTTTAAATATTATATTGTACTTCATATATATTATTGATTTTACATATTATATTGTACTTCATATATATTATTGATTTTAAATATTATATTGTACTTCATATATATTGTTGACGTTAAATATTATATTGTACTTCATATATATTATTGATTTTTAATATTATATCGTACTTCATATATATTGTTGATTTTTAATATTATATTGTACTTCATATATATTATTGATTTTTAATATTATATTGTACTTCATATATATTGTTGATTTTAAATATTATATTGTACTTCATATATATTGTTGATTTTAATTATTATATTGTACTTCATATATATTATTGATGTTTATTATTACATTGTACTTCATATATATTATTGATTTTAAATATTATTTTGTACTTCATATATATTATTGATTTTTAATATTATATTGTACTTCATATATATTGTTGATTTTTAATATTATATTGTACTTCATATATATTATTGATTTTTAATATTATATTGTACTTCATATATATTGTTGACTTTAAATATTATATTGTATTTCATATATATTATTGATTTTAAATATTATATTGTACTTCATATATATTGTTGATTTTAATTATTATATTGTACTTCATATATATTATTGATTTTTAATATTATATTGTACTTCATATATATTGTTGATTTTTAATATTATATTGTACTTCATATATATTGTTGATTTTAATTATTATATTGTACTTCATATATATTATTGATTTTTAATATTATATTGTACTTCATATATATTGTTGAATTTAATTATTATATTGTACTTCATATATATTGTTGATTTTTAATATTATATTGTACTTCATATATATTATTGATTTTTAATATTATATTGTACTTCATATATATTATTGATTTTTAATATTATATTGTACTTCATATATATTGTTGATTTTAATTATTATATTGTACTTCATATATATTGTTGATTTTTAATATTATATTGTACTTCATATATATTATTGATTTTTAATATTATATTGTACTTCATATATATTATTGATTTTAAATGTTATATTGTACTTCATATATATTGTTGATTTTTAATATTATATTGTACTTCATATATATTATTGATTTTAAATATTATAGTGTACTTCATATATATTGTTGATTTTAATTATTATATTTTACTTCATATATATTATTGATTTTTAATATTATATTGTACTTCATATATATTGTTGATTTTAATTATTATATTGTACTTCATATATATTATTGATTTTAAATATTATATTGTACTTCATATATATTATTGATTTTAAATATTATATTGTACTTCATATATGTTTTTGATTTTTAATATTATATTGTACTTCATATATATTGTTGATTTTAATTATTATATTGTACTTCATATATATTGTTGATTTTAATTATTATATTGTACTTCATATATATTATTGATGTTTATTATTATATTGTACTTCATATATATTATTGATTTTAAATATTATATTGTACTTCATATATATTATTGATTTTTAATATTATATTGTACTTCATATATATTGTTGATTTTTAATATTATATTGTACTTCATATATATTATTGATTTTTAATATTATATTGTACTTCATATATATTGTTGACTTTAAATATTATATTGTATTTCATATATATTATTGATTTTAAATATTATATTGTACTTCATATATATTGTTGATTTTAATTATTATATTGTACTTCATATATATTATTGATTTTTAATATTATATTGTACTTCATATATATTGTTGATTTTTAATATTATATTGTACTTCATATATATTGTTGATTTTAATTATTATATTGTACTTCATATATATTATTGATTTTTAATATTATATTGTACTTCATATATATTGTTGATTTTAATTATTATATTGTACTTCATATATATTGTTGATTTTTAATATTATATTGTACTTCATATATATTATTGATTTTTAATATTATATTGTACTTCATATATATTATTGATTTTTAATATTATATTGTACTTCATATATATTGTTGATTTTAATTATTATTTTGTACTTCATATATATTGTTGATTTTTAATATTATATTGTACTTCATATATATTATTGATTTTTAATATTATATTGTACTTAATATATATTATTGATTTTAAATGTTATATTGTACTTCATATATATTGTTGATTTTTAATATTATATTGTACTTCATATATATTATTGATTTTAAATATTATAGTGTACTTCATATATATTGTTGATTTTAATTATTATATTTTACTTCATATATATTATTGATTTTTAATATTATATTGTACTTCATATATATTGTTGATTTTAATTATTATATTGTACTTCATATATATTATTGATTTTAAATATTATATTGTACTTCATATATATTATTGATTTTAAATATTATATTGTACTTCATATATGTTGTTGATTTTTAATATTATATTGTACTTCATATATATTGTTGATTTTAATTATTATATTGTACTTCATATATATTGTTGATTTTTAATATTATATTGTACTTCATATATATTGTTGATTTTTAATATTATATTGTACTTCATATATATTGTTGATTTTTAATATTATATTGTACTTCATATATATTGTTGATTTTAATATTATATTGTACTTCATATATATTGTTGATTTTTAATATTATATTGTACTTCATATATATTGTTGATTTTTAATATTATATTGTACTTCATATATATTATTGATTTTTAATATTATATTGTACTTCATATATATTATTGATTTTTAATATTATATTGTACTTCATATATATTGTGGATTTTTAATATTATATTGTACTTCATATATATTGTTGATTTTTAATATTATATTGTACTTCATATATATTATTGATTTTAAATATTATATTGTACTTCATATATATTGTTGATTTTAAATATTACATTGTACTTCATATATATTATTGATTTTTAATATTATATTGTACTTCATATATATTGTTGATTTTAAATATTATATTGTACTTCATATAAATTATTGATTTTAAATATTATATTGTACTTCATATATATTATTGATTTTAAATATTATATTGTACTTCATATATATTGGTGATTTTAAATATTATATTGTACTTCATATATATTATTGATTTTAATTATTATATTGTACGGAATATATATTATTGATTTTAAATATTATATTGTACGTCATATATATTATAGATTTTAATTATTATATAGTACGGAATATATATTATTGATTTTAATTATTATATTGTACTTCATATATATTATTGATTTTAAATATTATATTGTACTTCATATATATTGTTGATTTTAAATATTATATTGTACTTCATATATATTATTGATTTTAAATATTATATTGTACTTCATATATATTATTGATTTTAAATATTATATTGTACTTCATATTGATTATTGATTTTAAATATGATATTGTACTTCATATATATTATTGATTTTAAATATTATATTGTACTTCATATATATTATTGATTTACAATGTTATATTGTACTTCATATGTATTATTGATTTTAAATGTTATATTGTACTTCATATATATTATTGATTTTTATTATAATATTGTATTTCATATACATTATTGATTTTAAATGTTATATTGTACTTCATATATATTATTGATTTTAATTATTATATTGTACTTCATATATATTATTGATTTTAAATATTATATTGTACTTCATATATATTATTGATTTTATTTATTATATTGTACTTCATATATATTATTGATTTTGATTATTATATTGTACTTCATATATATTGTTGATTTTTAATATTATATTGTACTTCATATACATTGTTGATTTTAATTATTATATTGTACTTCATATATATTGTTGATTTTAAATATTATATTTTCGGTCATATATATTATTGATTTTAAATATTATATTGTACTTCGTATATATTGTTGATTTTAAATATTATATTTTAGTTCATATATATTGTTGATTTTAATTATTATATTGTACTTCATATATATTGTTGATTTTAAATATTATATTGTACTTCATATATATTATTGATTTTAATTATTATATTGTACTTCATATATAATATTGATTTTAATTATTATATTGTACTTCATATATATTGTTGATTTTAAATATTATATTGTGCTTCATATATATTATTGATTTTAAATATTATATGTTACTTCATATATATTATTGATTTTAAATATTATATTGTACTTCATATATATTGTTGATTTTAAATATTATATTTTAGGTCATATATATTATTGATTTTAAATATTATATTGTACTTCATATATATTGTTGATTTTAAATATTATATTTTAGTTCATATATATTATGGATTTTAATTATTATATTTTACTTCATATATAATATTGATTTTAATTATTATATTGTACGTCATATATATTGTTGATTTTAAATATTATATTGTACTTCATATATATTATTGATTTTAAATATAATATTGACCTTCATATATATTATTGATTTTAAATATTATATTGTACTTCATATATATTATTGATTTTAAATATTATATTGTACTTCATATATATTATTGATTTTAAATATTATATTGTACTTCATATATATTGTTGATTTTAATTATTATGTTGTACTTCATATATATTATTTATTTTAATTATTATATTGTACTTCATATATATTATTGATTTTAATTATTATATTGTACTTCATATATATTATTGATTTTAATTATTATATTTTACTTCATATATATTATTAATTTTAATTATTATATTGTACTTCATATATATTATTAATTTTAATTATTATATTGTACTTCATATATATATAATTAGTTTAAATTATTATATTGTACTTCATATATATTATTGATTTTAAATATTATATTGTACTTCATATATATTATTGATTTTAATTATTATATTTTACTTCATATATATTATTGATTTTAATTATTATATTGTACTTCATATATATTGTTGATTTTAAATATTATATTTTAGTTCATATATATTATTGATTTTAAATATTATATTTTACTTCATATATATTATTGATTTTAATTATTATATTGTACTTCATATATATTGTTGATTTTAAATATTATATTGTTCTTCATATATATTATTGATTTTAATTATTATATTGTACGCCATATATATTATTGATTTTAAATATTATATTGTACTTCATATATATTATTGATTTTAAATATTATATTGTACTTCATATATATTATTGATTTTAAATATTATATTGTACTTCATATATATTATTGATTTTAATTATTATATTGTACTTCATATATATTGTTGATTTTAAATATTATATTGTACTTCATATATAATATTGATTTTAATTATGATATTGTACTTCATATATATTATTGATTTTTAATATTATATTGTACTTCATATATATTGTTGATTTTAAATATTATATTGTACTTCATATATATTATTGATTTTAAATATTATATTGTACTTCATATATATTATTGATTTTAAATATTATATTGTACTTCATATATATTATTGATTTTAATTATTATATTGTACTTCATATATATTATTGATTTTAAATATTATATTGTACTTCATATATATTATTGATTTTAAATATTATATTGTTTTTCATATATATTATTGATTTTAATTATTATATTGTACTTCATATATATTATTGATTTTTATTATTATATTGTATTTCATATATATTATTGATTTTAAATATTATATTGTACTTCATATATATTATTGATTTTAATTATTATATTGTACTTCATATATATTATTGATTTTAAATATTATATTGTACTTCATATATATTATTGATTTTAAATATTATATTGTTTTTCATATATATTATTGATTTTAATTATTATATTGTACTTCATATATATTATTGATTTTTATTATTATATTGTACTTCATATATATTATTGATTTTAAATATTATATTGTACTTCATATATAATATTGATTTTAATTATTATATTGTACTTCATATATATTGTTGATTTTAAATATTATATTGTACTTCATATATATTCTTTATTTTAATTATTATATTGTACTTCATATATATTATTGATTTTAAATATCATATTGTACTTCATATATATTATTGATTTTAAATATTATATTGTACTTCATATATAATATTGATTTTAAATATTATATTGTACTTCATATATAATATTGATTTTAAATATTATATTGTACTTCATATATATTATTGATTTACAATGTTATATTGTACTTCATATATATTATTGATTTTAAATGTTATATTGTACTTCATATATATTATTGATTTTAAATATTATATTGTACTTCATATATATTATTGAGTTTAATTATTATATTGTACTTCATATATATTATTGATTTTAAATATTATATTGTACTTCATATATATTATTGATTTTAAATATTATATTGCATTTCATATATATTATTGATTTTAAATATTATATTGTACTTAATATATATTATTGATTTTAAATATTACATTGGACTTCATACATATTATTTGTTTTAATTATTATATTTACTTAATATACATTATTGATTTTTAATATTATATTGTACTTCATAAATATTATTGATTTTAAATATCATTTTCTACTTCATATATATTATTGATTTTAATTATTATATTGTACTTCATATATATTATTGATTTTAATTATTATATTTTACTTCATATATATTATTGATTTTGAATATTATATTGTACTTCATATATATTATTGATTTTAATTATTATATTGTACTTCATATATATTATTGATTTTAAATATTATTTTGTACTTCATATATATTATTGATTTTAAATATTATATTGTACTTCATATATATTATTGATTTTAAATATTACATTGGACTTTATACATATTATTGATTTTAATTATTATATTTACTTCATATACATTATTGATTTTTAATATTATATTGTACTTCATATATATTATTGATTTTAATTATAATATTGTACTTCATATATATTATTGATTTTAAATATTATATTGTACTTCATATATATTATTGATTTTAATTATTATATTGTACTTCATATATATTATTGATTTTAAATATTATTTTGTACTTCATATATATTATTGATTTTAATTATTATATTTTACTTCATATATATTATTGATTTTAAATATTATATTGTACTTCATATATATTATTGATTTTAATTATTATATTGTACTTCATATATATTATTGATTTTAATTATTATATTTTACTTCATATATATTATTGATTTTAATTATTATATTTTACTTCATATATATTATTGATTTTAATTATTATATTGTACTTCATATATATTATTGATTTTAATTATTATATTTTACTTCATATATATTTTTGATTTTAAATATTATTTTGTACTTCATATATATTATTGATTTTAATTATTATATTTTACTTCATATATATTATTGATTTTAATTATTATATTTTACTTCATATATATTATTGATTTTAATTATTATATTTTACTTCATATATATTATTGATTTTAATTATTATATTTTACTTCATATATATTATTGATTTTAATTATTATATTTTACTTCATATATATTATTGATTTGAAATATTATATTGTACTTCATATATATTATTGATTTTAAATATTATATTGTACTTCATATATATTATTGATTTTAAATATTATATTTTACTTCATATATATTATTGATTTTAATTATTATATTTTACTTCATATATATTATTGATTTTAAATATTATTTTGTACTTCATATATATTATTGATTTTAATTATTATATTTTACTTCATATATATTATTGATTTCAATTAGTATATTGTACTTCATATATATTATTGATTTTAATTATTATATTTTACTTCATATATATTATTGATTTTAAATATTATATTGTACTTCATATATATTATTGATTTTAATTATTATATTTTACTTCATATATATTATTTATTTTAATTATTATATTGTACTTCATATATATTATTGATTTTAATTATTATATTTTACTTCAAATATATTATTGATTTTAAATATTATTTTGTACTTCATATATATTATTGATTTTAAATATTATATTTTACTTCATATATATTATTGATTTGAAATATTATATTTTACTTCATATATATTATTGATTTTAATTATTATATTTTACTTCATATATATTATTGATTTTAATTATTATATTTTAATTCATATATATTATTGATTTTAAATATTATATTTTACTTCATATATATTATTGATTTTAATTATTATATTTTACTTCATATATATTATTTATTTTAATTATTATATTTTACTTCATATATATTATTGATTTTAAATATTATATTTTACTTCATATATATTATTGATTTTAAATATTATATTTTACTTCATATATATTATTGATTTTAATTATTATATTTTACTTCATATATATTATTTATTTTAATTATTATATTTTACTTCATATATATTATTGATTTTAATTATTATATTTTACTTCATATATATTATTGATTTTAAATATTATTTTGTACTTCATATATATTATTGATTTTAATTATTATATTTTACTTCATATATATTATTGATTTTAAATATTATATTTTACTTCATATATATTATTGATTTTAATTATTATATTTTACTTCATATATATTATTTATTTTAATTATTATATTTTACTTCATATATATTATTGATTTTAATTATTATATTGTACTTCATATATATTATTGATTTTAAATATTATATTTTACTTCATATATATTATTGATTTTAATTATTATATTTACTTCATATATATTATTGATTTTAATTTTTATATTGTACTTCATATATATTATTGATATCAATTAGTATATTGTACTTCATATATATTATTGATTTTAATTATTATATTTTACTTCATATATATTATTGATTTTAAATATTATATTGCACTTCATATATATTATTGATTTTAATTATTATATTTTACTTCATATATATTGTTGATTTTAAATAATGTATTGTACTTCATATATATTATTGATTTTAATTATTATATTTTACTTCATATATATTATTGATTTTAATTATTATATTTTACTTCATATATATTATTGATTTCAATTAGTATATTGTACTTCATATATATTATTGATTTTAATTATTATATTTTACTTCATATATATTATTGATTTTAATTATTATATTTTACTTCATATATAGTATTGATTTTAATTATTATATTTTACTTCATATATATTATTGATTTTAATTATTATATTTTACTTCATATATATTATTGATTTCAATTAGTATATTGTACTTCATATATATTATTGATTTTAATTATTATATTTTACTTCATATATATTATTGATTTTAATTATTATATTTTACTTCATATATATTATTGATTTTAATTATTATATTTTACTTCATATATATTATTGATTTTAATTATATATTTTACTTCATATATATGATTGATTTTAATTAATATATTTTACTTCATATATATTATTGATTTTAATTATTATATTTTACTTCATATATATTATTGATTTTAATTATTATATTGTACTTCATATATATTATTGATTTTAATTATTATATTTTACTTCATATATATTATTGATTTCAATTAGTATATTGTACTTCATATATATTATTGATTTTAAATATTATATTTTACTTCATATATATTATTGATTTTAATTATTATATTTTACTTCATATATATTATTGATTTTAAATATTATATTGTACTTCATATATATTATTTATTTTAATTATTATATTTTACTTCATATATATTATTGATTTTAATTATTATATTTTACTTCATATATATTATTGATTTTAATTATTATATTTTACTTCATATATATTATTGATTTCAATTAGTATATTGTACTCTATATATATTATTGATTTTAAATATTATATTTTACTTCATATATATTCTTGATTTTAATTATTATATTTTACTTCATATATATTATTGATTTTAATTATTATATTTTACTTCATATATATTATTGATTTTAATTATTATATTTTACTTCATATATATTATTGATTTTAATTATTATATTTTACTTCATATATATTATTGATTTTAATTATTATATTTTACTTCATATATATTATTGATTTTAATTATTATATTTTACTTCACATATATTATTGATTTTAATTATTATATTTTACTTCATATATATTATTGATTTTAATTATTATATTTTACTTCATATATATTATTGATTTTAATTATTATATTTTACTTCATATATATTATTGATTTTAATTATTATATTTTACTTCATATATATTATTGATTTTAATTATTATATTTTACTTCATATATATTATTGATTTTAATTATTATATTTTACTTCATATATATTATTGATTTTAATAATTATATTTTACTTCATATATATTATTGATTTTAATTATTATATTTTACTTCAAATATATTATTGATTTTAATTATTATATTTTACTTCATATATATTATTGATTTTAATTATTATATTTTACTTCATATATATTATTGATTTTAATTATTATATTTTACTTCATATATATTATTGATTTTAATTATTATATTTTACTTCATATATAGTATTGATTTTAATTATTATATTTTACTTCATATATAGTATTGATTTTAATTATTATATTTTACTTCATATATATTATTGATTTTAATTATTATATTTTACTTCATATATATTATTGATTTCAATTATAATATTTTACTTAATATATATTATTGATTTCAATTAGTATATTGTACTTCATATATATTATTGATTTTAATTATTATATTTTACTTCATATATATTATTGATTTTAATTATTATATTGTACTTCATATATATTATTGATTTTAATTATTATATTTTACTTCATATATATTATTGATTTCAATTAGTATATTGTACTTCATATATATTATTGATTTTAATTATTATATTTTACTTCATATATATTATTGATTTGAATTATTATATTTTACTTCATATATATTATTGATTTTAATTATTATATTTTACTTCATATATATTATTGATTTTAATTATTATATTTTACTTCATATATATTATTGATTTTAAATATTATATTTTACTTCATATATATTATTGATTTTAATTATTATATTTTACTTCATATATATTATTGATTTTAATTATTATATTTTACTTCATATATATTATTGATTTTAAATATTATATTTTATTTCATATATATTATTGATTTTAAATATTATATTTTACTTCATATATATTATTGATTTTAATTATTATATTTTACTTCATATATATTATTGATTTTAATTATTATATTTTACTTCATATATAGTATTGATTTTAATTATTATATTTTACTTCATATATATTATTGATTTTAATTATTATATTTTACTTCATATATATTATTGATTTTAAATATTATATTTTACTTCATATATATTATTGATTTTAATTATTATATTTTACTTCATATATATTATTTATTTTAATTATTATATTTTACTTCATATATATTATTTATTTTAATTATTATATTTTACTTCATATATATTATTGATTTTAAATATTATATTTTACTTCATATATATTATTGATTTTAAATATTATATTTTACTTCATATATATTATTGATTTTAATTATTATATTTTACTTCATATATATTATTTATTATAATTATTATATTTTACTTCATATATATTATTGATTTTAATTATTATATTTTACTTCATATATATTATTGATTTTAATTATTATATTTTACTTCATATATATTATTGATTTCAATTAGTATATTGTACTTCATATATATTATTGATTTTAATTATTATATTTTACTTCATATATATTATTGATTTTAATTATTATATTTTACTTCATATATAGTATTGATTTTAATTATTATATTTTACTTCATATATATTATTGATTTTAATTATTATATTTTACTTCATATATATTATTGATTTCAATTAGTATATTGTACTTCATATATATTATTGATTTTAATTATTATATTTTACTTCATATATATTATTGATTTTAATTATTATATTTTACTTCATATATATTATTGATTTTAATTATTATATTTTACTTCATATATATTATTGATTTTAATTATATATTTTACTTCATATATATGATTGATTTTAATTAATATATTTTACTTCATATATATTATTGATTTTAATTATTATATTTTACTTCATATATATTATTGATTTTAATTATTATATTGTACTTCATATATATTATTGATTTTAATTATTATATTTTACTTCATATATATTATTGATTTCAATTAGTATATTGTACTTCATATATATTATTGATTTTAAATATTATATTTTACTTCATATATATTATTGATTTTAATTATTATATTTTACTTCATATATATTATTGATTTTAAATATTATATTGTACTTCATATATATTATTTATTTTAATTATTATATTTTACTTCATATATATTATTGATTTTAATTATTATATTTTACTTCATATATATTATTGATTTTAATTATTATATTTTACTTCATATATATTATTGATTTCAATTAGTATATTGTACTCTATATATATTATTGATTTTAAATATTATATTTTACTTCATATATATTCTTGATTTTAATTATTATATTTTACTTCACATATATTATTGATTTTAATTATTATATTTTACTTCATATATATTATTGATTTTAATTATTATATTTTACTTCATATATATTATTGATTTTAATTATTATATTTTACTTCATATATATTATTGATTTTAATTATTATATTTTACTTCATATATATTATTGATTTTAATTATTATATTTTACTTCACATATATTATTGATTTTAATTATTATATTTTACTTCATATATATTATTGATTTTAATTATTATATTTTACTTCATATATATTATTGATTTTAATTATTATATTTTACTTCATATATATTATTGATTTTAATTATTATATTTTACTTCATATATATTATTGATTTTAATTATTATATTTTACTTCATATATATTATTGATTTTAATTATTATATTTTACTTCATATATATTATTGATTTTAATAATTATATTTTACTTCATATATATTATTGATTTTAATTATTATATTTTACTTCAAATATATTATTGATTTTAATTATTATATTTTACTTCATATATATTATTGATTTTAATTATTATATTTTACTTCATATATATTATTGATTTTAATTATTATATTTTACTTCATATATATTATTGATTTTAATTATTATATTTTACTTCATATATAGTATTGATTTTAATTATTATATTTTACTTCATATATAGTATTGATTTTAATTATTATATTTTACTTCATATATATTATTGATTTTAATTATTATATTTTACTTCATATATATTATTGATTTCAATTATAATATTTTACTTCATATATATTATTGATTTCAATTAGTATATTGTACTTCATATATATTATTGATTTTAATTATTATATTTTACTTCATATATATTATTGATTTTAATTATTATATTGTACTTCATATATATTATTGATTTTAATTATTATATTTTACTTCATATATATTATTGATTTCAATTAGTATATTGTACTTCATATATATTATTGATTTTAATTATTATATTTTACTTCATATATATTATTGATTTGAATTATTATATTTTACTTCATATATATTATTGATTTTAATTATTATATTTTACTTCATATATATTATTGATTTTAATTATTATATTTTACTTCATATATATTATTGATTTTAAATATTATATTTTACTTCATATATATTATTGATTTTAATTATTATATTTTACTTCATATATATTATTGATTTTAATTATTATATTTTACTTCATATATATTATTGATTTTAAATATTATATTTTATTTCATATATATTATTGATTTTAAATATTATATTTTACTTCATATATATTATTGATTTTAATTATTATATTTTACTTCATATATATTATTGATTTTAATTATTATATTTTACTTCATATATAGTATTGATTTTAATTATTATATTTTACTTCATATATATTATTGATTTTAATTATTATATTTTACTTCATATATATTATTGATTTTAAATATTATATTTTACTTCATATATATTATTGATTTTAATTATTATATTTTACTTCATATATATTATTTAATTTAATTATTATATTTTACTTCATATATATTATTTATTTTAATTATTATATTTTACTTCATATATATTATTGATTTTAAATATTATATTTTACTTCATATATATTATTGATTTTAAATATTATATTTTACTTCATATATATTATTGATTTTAATTATTATATTTTACTTCATATATATTATTTATTTTAATTATTATATTTTACTTCATATATATTATTGATTTTAATTATTATATTTTACTTCATATATATTATTGATTTTAAATATTATTTTGTACTTCATATATATTATTGATTTTAATTATTATATTTTACTTCATATATATTATTGATTTTAAATATTATATTTTACTTCATATATATTATTGATTTTAATTATTATATTTTACTTCATATATATTATTTATTTTAATTATTATATTTTACTTCATATATATTATTGATTTTAATAATTATATTGTACTTCATATATATTATTGATTTTAAATATTATATTTTACTTCATATATATTATTGATTTTAATTATTATATTTTACTTCATATATATTATTGATTTTAATTATTATATTGTACTTCATATATATTATTGATTTCAATTAGTATATTGTACTTCATATATATTATTGATTTTAATTATTATATTTAACTTCATATATATTATTGATTTTAAATATTATATTGCACTTCATATATATTATTGATTTTAATTATTATATTTTACTTCATATATATTATTGATTTTAAATAATGTATTGTACTTCATATATATTATTGATTTTAATTATTATATTTTACTTCATATATATTATTGATTTTAATTATTATATTTTACTTCATATATATTATTGATTTTAATTATTATATTTTACTTCATATATATTATTGATTTTAATTATTATATTTTACTTCATATATATTATTGATTTCAATTATTATATTTTACTTCATATATATTATTGATTTCAATTAGTATATTGTACTTCATATATATTATTGATTTTAATTATTATATTTTACTTCATATATATTATTGATTTTAATTATTATATTTTACTTCATATATATTATTGATTTTAATTATTATATTTTACTTCATATATATTATTGATTTCAATTAGTATATTGTACTTCATATATATTATTGATTTTAATTATTATATTTTACTTCATATATATTATTGATTTTAATTATTATATTTTACTTCATATATATTATTGATTTTAATTATTATATTTTACTTCATATATATTATTGATTTTAATTATTATATTTTACTTCATATATATTATTGATTTTAAATATAATATTTTACTTCATATATATTATTGATTTTAATTATTATATTTTACTTCATATATATTATTGATTTTAATTATTATATTTTACTTCATATATATTATTGATTTTAATTATTATATTTTACTTCATATATATTATTGATTTTAAATATTATATTTTACTTCATATATATTATTGATTTTAATTATTATATTTTACTTCATATATATTATTGATTTTAATTATTATATTTTACTTCATATATATTATTGATTTTAATTATTATATTTTACTTCATATATATTATTGATTTTAATTATTATATTTTACTTCATATATATTATTGATTTTAATTATTATATTTTACTTCATATATATTATTGATTTTAAATATTATATTTTACTTCATATATATTATTGATTTTAATTATTATATTTTACTTCGTATATATTATTGATTTTAATTATTATATTTTACTTCATATATATTATTGATTTTAAATATTATATTTTACTTCATATATATTATTGATTTTAATTATTATATTTTACTTCATATATATTATTGATTTCAATTATTATATTTTACTTCATATATATTATTGATTTCAATTATTATATTTTACTTCATATATATTATTGATTTCAATTATTATATTTTACTTCATATATATTATTGATTTTAATTATTATATTGTACTTCATATATATTATTGATTTTAATTATTATATTTTACTTCATATATATTATTGATTTTAATTATTATATTTTACTTCGTATATATTATTGATTTTAATTATTATATTTTACTTCATATATATTATTGATTTTCATTATTATATTTTACTTCATTTATATTATTGATTTTAATTATTATATTTTACTTCATATATATTATTGATTTTAATTATTATATTTTACTTCATATATATTATTGATTTTAATTATTATATTTTACTTCATATATATTATTGATTTTAATTATTATATTTTACTTCATATATATTATTGATTTCAATTAGTATATTGTACTTCATATATATTATTGATTTTAATTATTATATTGTACTTCATATATATTATTGATTTTAATTATTATATTTTACTTCATATATATTATTGATTTTAATTATTATATTTTACTTCATATACATTATCGATTTTAATTATTATATTGTACTTCATATATATTATTGATTTTAAATATTATATTGTACTTCATATATATTATTGATTTAAATTATTATATTTTACTTCATATATATTATTGATTTTAATTATTATATTTTACTTCATATACATTATTGATTTTAAATATTATATTGTACTTCATATATATTATTGATTTTAAATATTATATTTTACTTCATATATATTATTGATTTTAATTATTATATTTTACTTCATATATATTATTGATTTTAAATATTATATTTTACTTCATATATATTATTGATTTTAATTATTATATTTTACTTCATATATATTATTGATTTTAATTATTATATTGTACTTCATATATATTATTGATTTTAATTATTATATTTTACTTCATATATATTATTGATTTTAATTATTATATTTTACTTCATATATATTATTGATTTCAATTAGTATATTGTACTTCATATATATTATTGATTTTAATTATTATATTTTACTTCATATATATTATTGATTTTAATTATTATATTTTACTTCATATATATTATTGATTTTAATTATTATATTTTACTTCATATATATTATTGATTTTAATTATTATATTTTACTTCATATATATTATTGATTTCAATTAGTATATTGTACTTCATATATATTATTGATTTTAATTATTATATTTTACTTCATATATATTATTGATTTTAATTAATATATGTTACTTCATATATATTATTGATTTTAATTATTATATTTTACTTCATATATATTATTGATTTTAATTATTATATTTTACTTCATATATATGATTGATTTTAATTATTATATTTTACTTCATATATATTATTGATTTTAATTATTATATTTTACTTCATATATATTATTGATTTTAATTATTATATTGTACTTCATATATATTATTGATTTTAATTATTATATTTTACTTCATATATATTATTGATTTCAATTAGTATATTGTACTTCATATATATTATTGATTTTAAATATTATATTTTACTTCATATATATTATTGATTTTAATTATTATATTTTACTTCATATATATTATTGATTTTTAATATTATATTGTACTTCATATATATTATTTATTTTAATTATTATATTTTACTTCATATATATTATTGATTTTAATTATTATATTTTACTTCATATATATTATTGATTTTAATTATTATATTTTACTTCATATATATTATTGATTTCAATTAGTATATTGTACTTCATATATATTATTGATTTTAAATATTATATTTTACTTCATATATATTCTTGATTTTAATTATTATATTTTACTTCATATATATTATTGATTTTAATTATTATATTTTACTTCATATATATTATTGATTTTAATTATTATATTTTACTTCATATATATTATTGATTTTAATTATTATATTTTACTTCATATATATTATTGATTTTAATTATTATATTTTACTTCATATATATTATTGATTTTAATTATTATATTTTACTTCATATATATTATTGATTTTAATTATTATATTTTACTTCATATATATTATTGATTTTAATTATTATATTTTACTTCATATATATTATTGATTTTAATTATTATATTTTACTTCATATATATTATTAATTTTAATTATTATATTTTACTTCATATATATTATTGATTTTAATTATTATATTTTACTTCATATATATTATTGATTTTAATTATTATATTTTACTTCATATATATTATTGATTTCAATTAGTATATTGTACTTTATATATATTATTGATTTTAATTATTATATTGTACTTCATTTATATTATTGATTTTAATTATTATATTTTACTTCATATATATTATTGATTTTAATTATTATATTTTACTTCATATACATTATTGATTTTAATTATTATATTGTACTTCATATATATTATTGATTTTAAATATTATATTGTACTTCATATATATTATTGATTTTAATTATTATATTTTACTTCATATATATTATTGATTTTAATTATTATATTTTACTTCATATACATTATTGATTTTAAATATTATATTGTACTTCATATATATTATTGATTTTAAATATTATATTTTACTTCATATATATTATTGATTTTAATTATTATATTTTACTTCATATATATTATTGATTTTAAATATTATATTTTACTTCATATATATTATTGATTTTAATTATTATATTTTACTTCATATATATTATTGATTTTAATTATTATATTGTACTTCATATATATTATTGATTTTAATTATTATATTTTACTTCATATATATTATTGATTTTAATTATTATATTTTACTTCATATATATTATTGATTTCAATTAGTATATTGTACTTCATATATATTATTGATTTTAATTATTATATTTTACTTCATATATATTATTGATTTTAATTATTATATTTTACTTCATATATATTATTGATTTTAATTATTATATTTTACTTCATATATATTATTGATTTTAATTATTATATTTTACTTCATATATATTATTGATTTCAATTAGTATATTGTACTTCATATATATTATTGATTTTAATTATTATATTTTACTTCATATATATTATTGATTTTAATTATTATATTTTACTTCATATATATTATTGATTTTAATTATTATATTTTACTTCATATATATTATTGATTTTAATTATTATATTTTACTTCATATATATGATTGATTTTAATTATTATATTTTACTTCATATATATTATTGATTTTAATTATTATATTTTACTTCATATATATTATTGATTTTAATTATTATATTGTACTTCATATATATTATTGATTTTAATTATTATATTTTACTTCATATATATTATTGATTTCAATTAGTATATTGTACTTCATATATATTATTGATTTTAAATATTATATTTTACTTCATATATATTATTGATTTTAATTATTATATTTTACTTCATATATATTATTGATTTTTAATATTATATTGTACTTCATATATATTATTTATTTTAATTATTATATTTTACTTCATATATATTATTGATTTTAATTATTATATTTTACTTCATATATATTATTGATTTTAATTATTATATTTTACTTCATATATATTATTGATTTCAATTAGTATATTGTACTTCATATATATTATTGATTTTAAATATTATATTTTACTTCATATATATTCTTGATTTTAATTATTATATTTTACTTCATATATATTATTGATTTTAATTATTATATTTTACTTCATATATATTATTGATTTTAATTATTATATTTTACTTCATATATATTATTGATTTTAATTATTATATTTTACTTCATATATATTATTGATTTTAATTATTATATTTTACTTCATATATATTATTGATTTTAATTATTATATTTTACTTCATATATATTATTGATTTTAAGTATTATATTTTACTTCATATATATTATTGATTTTAATTATTATATTTTACTTCATATATATTATTGATTTTAATTATTATATTTTACTTCATATATATTATTGATTTTAATTATTATATTTTACTTCATATATATTATTGATTTTAATTATTATATTTTACTTCATATATATTATTGATTTTAATTATTATATTTTACTTCATATATAGTATTGATTTTAATTATTATATTTTACTTCATATATATTATTGATTTTAATTATTATATTTTACTTCATATATATTATTGATTTTTAATATTATATTGTACTTCATATATATTATTTATTTTAATTATTATATTTTACTTCATATATATTATTGATTTTAATTATTATATTTTACTTCATATATATTATTGATTTTAATTATTATATTTTACTTCATATATATTATTGATTTCAATTAGTATATTGTACTTCATATATATTATTGATTTTAAATATTATATTTTACTTCATATATATTCTTGATTTTAATTATTATATTTTACTTCATATATATTATTGATTTTAATTATTATATTTTACTTCATATATATTATTGATTTTAATTATTATATTTTACTTCATATATATTATTGATTTTAATTATTATATTTTACTTCATATATATTATTGATTTTAATTATTATATTTTACTTCATATATATTATTGATTTTAATTATTATATTTTACTTCATATATATTATTGATTTTAATTATTATATTTTACTTCATATATATTATTGATTTTAATTATTATATTTTACTTCATATATATTATTGATTTTAATTATTATATTTTACTTCATATATATTATTGATTTTAAATATTATATTTTACTTCATATATATTATTGATTTTAATTATTATATTTTACTTCATATATATTATTGATTTTAATTATTATATTTTACTTCATATATATTATTGATTTCAATTAGTATATTGTACTTTATATATATTATTGATTTTAATTATTATATTGTACTTCATTTATATTATTGATTTTAATTATTATATTTTACTTCATATATATTATTGATTTTAATTATTATATTTTACTTCATATACATTATTGATTTTAATTATTATATTGTACTTCATATATATTATTGATTTTAAATATTATATTGTACTTCATATATATTATTGATTTTAATTATTATATTTTACTTCATATATATTATTGATTTTAATTATTATATTTTACTTCATATACATTATTGATTTTAAATATTATATTGTACTTCATATATATTATTGATTTTAAATATTATATTTTACTTCATATATATTATTGATTTTAATTATTATATTTTACTTCATATATATTATTGATTTTAAATATTATATTTTACTTCATATATATTATTGATTTTAATTATTATATTTTACTTCATATATATTATTGATTTTAATTATTATATTGTACTTCATATATATTATTGATTTTAATTATTATATTTTACTTCATATATATTATTGATTTTAATTATTATATTTTACTTCATATATATTATTGATTTCAATTAGTATATTGTACTTCATATATATTATTGATTTTAATTATTATATTTTACTTCATATATATTATTGATTTTAATTATTATATTTTACTTCATATATATTATTGATTTTAATTATTATATTTTACTTCATATATATTATTGATTTTAATTATTATATTTTACTTCATATATATTATTGATTTCAATTAGTATATTGTACTTCATATATATTATAGATTTTAATTATTATATTTTACTTCATATATATTATTGATTTTAATTATTATATTTTACTTCATATATATTATTGATTTTAATTATTATATTTTACTTCATATATATTATTGATTTTAATTATTATATTTTACTTCATATATATGATTGATTTTAATTATTATATTTTACTTCATATATATTATTGATTTTAATTATTATATTTTACTTCATATATATTATTGATTTTAATTATTATATTGTACTTCATATATATTATTGATTTTAATTATTATATTTTACTTCATATATATTATTGATTTCAATTAGTATATTGTACTTCATATATATTATTGATTTTAAATATTATATTTTACTTCATATATATTATTGATTTTAATTATTATATTTTACTTCATATATATTATTGATTTTTAATATTATATTGTACTTCATATATATTATTTATTTTAATTATTATATTTTACTTCATATATATTATTGATTTTAATTATTATATTTTACTTCATATATATTATTGATTTTAATTATTATATTTTACTTCATATATATTATTGATTTCAATTAGTATATTGTACTTCATATATATTATTGATTTTAAATATTATATTTTACTTCATATATATTCTTGATTTTAATTATTATATTTTACTTCATATATATTATTGATTTTAATTATTATATTTTACTTCATATATATTATTGATTTTAATTATTATATTTTACTTCATATATATTATTGATTTTAATTATTATATTTTACTTCATATATATTATTGATTTTAATTATTATATTTTACTTCATATATATTATTGATTTTAATTATTATATTTTACTTCATATATATTATTGATTTTAAGTATTATATTTTACTTCATATATATTATTGATTTTAATTATTATATTTTACTTCATATATATTATTGATTTTAATTATTATATTTTACTTCATATATATTATTGATTTTAATTATTATATTTTACTTCATATATATTATTGATTTTAATTATTATATTTTACTTCATATATATTATTGATTTTAATTATTATATTTTACTTCATATATAGTATTGATTTTAATTATTATATTTTACTTCATATATATTATTGATTTTAATTATTATATTGTACTTCATATATATTATTGATTTTAATTATTATATTTTACTTCATATATATTATTGATTTTAATTATTATATTTTACTTCATATATATTATTGATTTTAATTATTATATTTTACTTCATATATATTATTGATTTTAATTATTATATTTTACTTCATATATATTATTGATTTTAATTATTATATTTTACTTCATATATATTATTGATTTTAATTATTATATATTACTTCATATATATTATTGATTTTAATTATTATATTTTACTTCATATATATTATTGATTTTAATTATTATATTTTACTTCATATATATTATTGATTTTAATTATTATATTTTACTTCATATATATTATTGATTTTAATTATTATTTTTTACTTCATATATAGTATTGATTTTAATTATTATATTTTACTTCATATATAGTATTGATTTTAATTATTATATTTTACTTCATATATATTATTGATTTTAATTATTATATTTTACTTCATATATATTATTGATTTCAATTATTATATTTTACTTCATATATATTATTGATTTCAATTAGTATATTGTACTTCATATATATTATTGATTTTAATTATTATATTTTACTTCATATATATTATTGATTTTAATTATTATATTTTACTTCATATATATTATTGATTTTAATTATTATATTTTACTTCATATATATTATTGATTTCAATTAGTATATTGTACTTCATACATATTATTGATTTTAATTATTATATTTTACTTCATATATATTATTGATTTTAATTATTATATTTTACTTCATATATATTATTGATTTTAATTATTATATTTTACTTCATATATATTATTGATTTTAATTATTATATTTTACTTCATATATATTATTGATTTCAATTAGTATATTGTACTTCATATATATTATTGATTTTAATTATTATATTTTACTTCATATATATTATTGATTTTAATTATTATATTTTACTTCATATATATTATTGATTTTAATTATTATATTTTACTTCATATATATTATTGATTTTAATTATTATATTTTACTTCATATATATGATTGATTTTAATTATTATATTTTACTTCATATATATTATTGATTTTAATTATTATATTTTACTTCATATATATTATTGATTTTAATTATTATATTGTACTTCATATATATTATTGATTTTAATTATTATATTTTACTTCATATATATTATTGATTTCAATTAGTATATTGTACTTCATATATATTATTGATTTTAAATATTATATTTTACTTCATATATATTATTGATTTTAATTATTATATTTTACTTCATATATATTATTGATTTTTAATATTATATTGTACTTCATATATATTATTTATTTTAATTATTATATTTTACTTCATATATATTATTGATTTTAATTATTATATTTTACTTCATATATATTATTGATTTTAATTATTATATTTTACTTCATATATATTATTGATTTCAATTAGTATATTGTACTTCATATATATTATTGATTTTAAATATTATATTTTACTTCATATATATTCTTGATTTTAATTATTATATTTTACTTCATATATATTATTGATTTTAATTATTATATTTTACTTCATATATATTATTGATTTTAATTATTATATTTTACTTCATATATATTATTGATTTTAATTATTATATTTTACTTCATATATATTATTGATTTTAATTATTATATTTTACTTCATATATATTATTGATTTTAATTATTATATTTTACTTCATATATATTATTGATTTTAATTATTATATTTTACTTCATATATATTATTGATTTTAATTATTATATTTTACTTCATATATAGTATTGATTTTAATTATTATATTTTACTTCATATATATTATTGATTTTAATTATTATATTGTACTTCATATATATTATTGATTTTAATTATTATATTTTACTTCATATATATTATTGATTTTAATTATTATATTTTACTTCATATATATTATTGATTTTAATTATTATATTTTACTTCATATATATTATTGATTTTAATTATTGTATTTTACTTCATATATATTATTGATTTTAATTATTATATTTTACTTCATATATATTATTGATTTTAATTATTATATATTACTTCATATATATTATTGATTTTAATTATTATATTTTACTTCATATATATTATTGATTTTAATTATTGTATTTTACTTCATATATATTATTGATTTTAATTATTATATTTTACTTCATATATATTATTGATTTTAATTATTATATTTTACTTCATATATAGTATTGATTTTAATTATTATATTTTACTTCATATATAGTATTGATTTTAATTATTATATTTTACTTCATATATATTATTGATTTTAATTATTATATTTTACTTCATATATATTATTGATTTCAATTATTATATTTTACTTCATATATATTATTGATTTCAATTAGTATATTGTACTTCATATATATTATTGATTTTAATTATTATATTTTACTTCATATATATTATTGATTTTAATTATTATATTTTACTTCATATATATTATTGATTTCAATTAGTATATTGTACTTCATATATATTATTGATTTTAAATATTATATTTTACTTCATATATATTATTGATTTTAATTATTATATTTTACTTCATATATATTATTGATTTTAATTATTATTTTTTACTTCATATATATTATTGATTTTAATTATTATATTTTACTTCATATATAGTATTGATTTTAATTATTATATTTTACTTCATATATATTATTGATTTTAATTATTATATTGTACTTCATATATATTATTGATTTTAATTATTATATTTTACTTCATATATATTATTGATTTTAATTATTATATTTTACTTCATATATATTATTGATTTTAATTATTATATTTTACTTCATATATATTATTGATTTTAATTATTATATTTTACTTCATATATATTATTGATTTTAATTATTATATTTTACTTCATATATATTATTGATTTTAATTATTATATATTACTTCATATATATTATTGATTTTAATTATTATATTTTACTTCATATATATTATTGATTTTAATTATTATATTTTACTTCATATATATTATTGATTTTAATTATTATATTTTACTTCATATATATTATTGATTTTAATTATTATATTTTACTTCATATATAGTATTGATTTTAATTATTATATTTTACTTCATATATAGTATTGATTTTAATTATTATATTTTACTTCATATATATTATTGATTTTAATTATTATATTTTACTTCATATATATTATTGATTTCAATTATTATATTTTACTTCATATATATTATTGATTTCAATTAGTATATTGTACTTCATATATATTATTGATTTTAATTATTATATTTTACTTCATATATATTATTGATTTTAATTATTATATTTTACTTCATATATATTATTGATTTTAATTATTATATTTTACTTCATATATATTATTGATTTCAATTAGTGTATTGTACTTCATATATATTATTGATTTTAATTATTATATTTTACTTCATATATATTATTGATTTTAATTATTATATTTTACTTCATATATATTATTGATTTTAATTATTATATTTTACTTCATATATATTATTGATTTTAATTATTATATTTTACTTCATATATATTATTGATTTTAAATATAATATTTTACTTCATATATATTATTGATTTTAATTATTATATTTTACTTCATATATATTATTGATTTTAATTATTATATTTTACTTCATATATATTATTGATTTTAAATATTATATTTTACTTCATATATATTATTGATTTTAAATATTATATTTTACTTCATATATATTATTGATTTTAATTATTATATTTTACTTCATATATATTATTGATTTTAATTATTATATTTTACTTCATATATATTATTGATTTTAATTATTATATTTTACTTCATATATATTATTGATTTTAATTATTATATTTTACTTCATATATATTATTGATTTTAATTATTATATTTTACTTCATATATATTATTGATTTTAAATATTATATTTTACTTCATATATATTATTGATTTTAATTATTATATTTTACTTCGTATATATTATTGATTTTAATTATTATATTTTACTTCATATATATTATTGATTTTAATTATTATATTTTACTTCATATATATTATTGATTTAAATTATTATATTTTACTTCATATATATTATTGATTTCAATTATTATATTTTACTTCATATATATTATTGATTTCAATTATTATATTTTACTTCATATATATTATTGATTTTAATTATTATATTGTACTTCATATATATTATTGATTTTAATTATTATATTTTACTTCATATATATTATTGATTTTAATTATTATATTTTACTTCGTATATATTATTGATTTTAATTATTATATTTTACTTCATATATATTATTGATTTTCATTATTATATTTTACTTCATTTATATTATTGATTTTAATTATTATATTTTACTTCATATATATTATTGATTTTAATTATTATATTTTACTTCATATATATTATTGATTTTAATTATTATATTTTACTTCATATATATTATTGATTTTAATTATTATATTTTACTTCATATATATTATTGATTTCAATTAGTATATTGTACTTCATATATATTATTGATTTTAATTATTATATTGTACTTCATATATATTATTGATTTTAATTATTATATTTTACTTCATATATATTATTGATTTTAATTATTATATTTTACTTCATATACATTATTGATTTTAATTATTATATTGTACTTCATATATATTATTGATTTTAAATATTATATTGTACTTCATATATATTATTGATTTTAATTATTATATTTTACTTCATATATATTATTGATTTTAATATTTATATTTTACTTCATATACATTATTGATTTTAAATATTGTATTGTACTTCATATATATTATTGATTTTAAATATTATATTTTACTTCATATATATTATTGATTTTAATTATTATATTTTACTTCATATATATTATTGATTTTAAATATTATATTGTACTTCATATATATTATTGATTTTAATTATTATATTTTACTTCATATATATTATTGATTTTAATTATTATATTGTACTTCATATATATTATTGATTTTAATTATTATATTTTACTTCATATATATTATTGATTTTAATTATTATATTTTACTTCATATATATTATTGATTTTAATTATTATATTGTACTTCATATATATTATTGATTTTAAATATTATATTGTACTTCATATATATTATTGATTTTAATTATTATATTGTACTTCATATATATTATTGATTTTAATTATTATATTGTACTTCATATATATTATTGATTTTAAATATTATATTTTACTTCATATATATTATTGATTTTAAATATTATATTGTACTTCATATATATTATTGATTTTAATTATTATATTGTACTTCATATATATTATTGATTTTAAATATTATATTTTACTTCATATATATTATTGATTTCAATTAGTATATTGTACTTCATATATATTATTGATTTTAAATATTATATTTTACTTCATATATATTATTGATTTTAATTATTATATTTTACTTCATATATATTATTGATTTTAATTATTATATTTTACTTCATATATATTATTGATTTTAATTATTATATTTTACTTCATATATATTATTGATTTTAATTATTATATTTTACTTCATATATATTATTGATTTTAATTATTATATTTTACTTCATATATATTATTGATTTTAAATATTATATTGTACTTCATATATATTATTGATTTTAATTATTATATTTTACTTCATATATATTATTGATTTTAATTATTATATTGTACTTCATATATATTATTGATTTTAATTATTATATTTTACTTCATATATATTATTGATTTCAATTAGTATATTGTACTTCATATATATTATTGATTTTAAATATTATATTTTACTTCATATATATTATTGATTTTAATTATTATATTTTACTTCATATATATTATTGATTTTAATTATTATATTTTACTTCATATATATTATTGATTTTAATTATTATATTGTACTTCATATATATTATTGATTTCAATTAGTATATTGTACTTCATATATATTATTGATTTTAATTATTATATTTTACTTCATATATATTATTGATTTTAATTATTATATTTTACTTCATATATATTATTGATTTTAAATATTATATTGTACTTCATATATATTATTGATTTTAATTATTATATTTTACTTCATATATATTATTGATTTTAATTATTATATTTTACTTCATATATATTATTGATTTTAAATATTATTTTGTACTTCATATATATTATTGATTTTAATTATTATATTTTACTTCATATATATTATTGATTTTAAATATTATATTGTACTTCATATATATTATTGATTTTAATTATTATATTTTACTTCATATATATTTTTGATTTTAAATATTATTTTGTACTTCATATATATTATTGATTTTAATTATTATATTTTACTTCATATATATTATTGATTTTAAATATTATATTGTACTTCATATATATTATTGATTTTAAATATTATATTGTACTTCATATATATTATTGATTTTAATTATTATATTGTACTTCATATATATTATTGATTTTAATTATTATATTGTACTTCATATATATTATTGATTTTAATTATTATATTTTACTTCATATATATTATTGATTTTAAATATTATATTGTACTTCATATATATTATTGATTTTAATTATTATATTTTACTTCGTATATATTATTGATTTTAAATATTATATTGTACTTCATATATATTATTGATTTTAATTATTATATTTTACTTCATATATATTATTGATTTTAATTATTATTGTGTACTTCATATATATTATTGATTTTAATTAATATATTGTACTTCATATATATTATTGATTTTAAATATTATTTTGTACTTCATATATATTATTGATTTTAAATATTATATTGTACTACATATATATTATTGATTTTAAATATTACATTGGACTTCATACATATTATTTGTTTTAATTATTATATTTACTTCATATACATTATTGATTTTTAATATTATATTTTACTTCATATATATTATTGATTTTAATTATTATATTGTACTTCATATACATTATTGATTTTAAATATTATATTGTACTTCATATATATTATTGATTTTAATTAATGTATTGTACTTCATATACATTATTGATTGTAAATATTATATTGTACTTCATATATATTATCGATTTTAATTATTATATTGTACTTCATATACATTATTGATTTTAAATATTATATTGTACTTCATATATGTTATTGATTTTAGTTATTATATGTACTTCATATTTAATATTGATTTTAAATATTATATTTACTTCATATACATTATTGATTTTAAATATTATATTATACTTCATATATATTATTGATTTTAAATATTATTGATTTTAATTGTTTCAAAAAATTACTTGAGTGCCATACATTAGATTCGTTACTAAAATATTTAGGACTGTAGCTGCATTCCCTACTGTTTAAACCATTGGCAGATAGATAAGAAAGTTTTAAAATTAAACCATTTCATGCTATGAATTTACGCATGCGCAAGAATAATAGAAATATTTCGGCAAGTGTAAATGAATATTGTGCATTTCAATTTTCCGAAATATTCCTGTACGCGTTATTCATTCATCCAAACAAAGGTTTTCATTGTTATAAACCACGCTTGTTGTATGATTATTATTTCCTGTAAATTTTAGTGCTATGTGATTAGTAGTTTAAGAGTTTATCGATTAAATATTTACACACACATGCATGCATTTATTGTTTTATTTATATAGATTGTGGCTGTGTCTCGTTCGCATGGATTCACGGAGAGAAGTGACAAAAACCTTAGTTTTCTCTTGTTCGAGAACGTGACGTCATTCATCATAATCTCATATCGTTTCACAGTTTTGTCTATGCCGTTTGACCTTTTACCCTTGCCTTGTCACCTATCTTTCATTCAACCCTGTAGTCATTGGTTGTTACAGTCACAACGTTTAGACGTTGTATCAAAGTTTACAGTTACCCAAATGTGCTGAGTTCAATCCTGAACGAAAGCAGTGAAAAAAACATTCAAAACAGAGAATCAGCAACTATGTCCCAGGGCCGAGCTGGAGTCCGAACACGGTACCTTATAAAGGGTTGGGTTCGAAACTCCTAACAAATGGTTCCACAATTCGATACAAAACACTTGATGAAGGCCGGAGGGCAAAATGGCCGAAACGTTGTGACTATAATAACCAAGATGAGGAAGTCAGTCCGACAATCTCAATCAATGAAAACAACTCATCTAAAAAATACAGGCAATTACAACCCTGTAGTCAGTTCTGTTTTACACATGTCGATTCTCCTGACATGCACTAAGAGGAATTCTTTTCAAAACTCATACTAGCTAACTCAATCGCTACTTACGTAGGATTCCTACAATATAACAAAAATATAAAAGAAAAAAATCAGATTATAAAAACATGACGTAGATTAAATTCGAAAAGTTTAGAAAACCTCGTAATTCTGCATAATGTTTTACTAAATAAAAAATATTTATATTTAAATGAGGAATCGATTTATTTGTTAGACTTTCAGTGATATTCATTCTTATCAAAGAAGATTAATTTTAATTTCTTTTCTGTGTTTTAGTAGTGTTGTTCAGTTTTGGGGAGTGAAGAAAAAATGTGTACGTCCGAGGTATTGACGGTGTAAAGTAAAATCCGATGTGTTTGCGCAAATGTAGAACTGAAGCGTTATTTCTTAAGGTTAAATTTGTAAGCTTTAGACAACACTGTATAATAATCTATATATAATGTCTGTCTGTCTGTCTGTCTGTCTGACCATTCCACTTATTCTCGAAAACTATTGAGCCGATCTGGATGAAATTTAGTATGGACTTCTTTATGATGAGGTGCAACGAACTAGGTATTATGATATCTGGTCGATGCAAAGTTATAGATTAGTAATAATTATAACATGAGCACACATACAAACATATTCAACCATCTATTTAGCATGAAGCAATCTTTATAAGTAAACAAGCTCTAATCTCTTTCTGTTTTTAACGAATTAAAAAGTTTATTTTTTTATTTATTATACAATAATTTTTTTTTCATTTTCAAATTTAAGCTTACTGAAATATGACTAAATAATATTTTCATTGATAAAGATTCCACCGAAAGTCTAAAACGATTATATTATTATTATTATTATTATTATTATTATTATTATTATTATTATTATTATTATTATTATTATTATAATAATAATAATAATAATAATAATAATAATAATAATAATAATAATAATAATAATAATAATTATTATTATTATTATATATATAAATTTAACTCTTGGTTCGTTCGTAATTAATAGTCTAACTAACCACTGGACGTATGGCTTCCACATTTTGGTATAATATGTTTACGGTACGCATGCGTGTTTCTATATATCTCTTTTTGATTATAACATTATACGTATTTTTTCTATAATAAATATCTGGTTTTCTTTGTACGGATGGGCCATTTTTTTTATTTGGGGACAATTATTTCACACCGCGTGTCATCACGTGACATCACTAAACGGAACTTTCATATACCAAATTGACTTTTTTCGTTTAAAAATGGAATTATTTCTCTTTCGTTAATATATATATTTTTAATATTTCGTGTTTTATATATATAAAGTACAATTATTGAATGTTATTTTCTTGATTATATTTGTTTGGGAGAAGCACAATTAAACAAAAAAGATTAAAACGGAGCGAAATTTAAATTTCCATTCCATTTTTACTCTTTATGAATATTAAAAGAAAAATTACTAAACATTTATTAATAATGCCTCACTTTTACAGACATTTGTTTTTAAATTTCTTAAATGACGACTTTTATCGACTTTTTTTTTAATAGCATTTGCGGATGAGTATTCTGACATTTGTTTTAATTTCCTTTTAAATGACTTTTTATCGACTTTCTTTTTTTAATAGCATTTGCGGATGGGTAAAAAACGAGAAAAAAACACTAAACCATTTACTGATAATTCTCACTTTTACAAATATTTTTAACAAGTAAATTTTATCAAAGTCAAGATACCGAGAAATTGTCAGTAAATGGCTTAGTTATTTTTTTCGTTATTTACCCATCCGCAAATGCTATTAAAATAAAATTCATTTAAAAAGAAATTAAAAAAACAAACGTCAGCATCCCCATCCGCAAATGCTATTAAAAAAAAAGTCGATAAAAGTCGTCATTTAGAAAGAAATTTAAAAACAAATGTCTGTAAAAGTGAGACATTATTAATAAATATTTAGTAATTTTTCTTTTAATATTCATAAAGAGTAAAACTTTTTTCAAAATAAATGTGACAAATAATCGTTTAGTTACTACGACAACGTCAGTAAATAAAAAAAAGTGTTACGTGCGCTTGCGTCAGAAAGGGAGCGATGCGTGTTTTTTTATGTTGGTCGCCATGGAACTCAACGCCCAAGGAGTACCGAATTCTGTTTTCCAAAAGAAACGTTTAATACCAACTTTCTTAAAAAAAAAAAAAAAAAAAGAAGTGCAAGTTTTCCTGAAAAAAAAACCCTTTCACCTAACAATTTATGGCAAAAATAGCGACCCATAAAAATCTGGGGTGCTTCTACACTTTATTGCCGAAATTGGAGACGCCATTTTCTTTTTACGCACTTGCTATCCAAATCTAGGGGAGACATCATTATATGGCCGAACGATTGCTTCCGGAAAGGGAAAGAATAAATGTACCAAAATTAACATTTATTACTTCCGGAAACTTGGTGAACCGATATTACTGGAGAAAATGAATCTTGACAATTAAAAAACAATGTTTAAAATTATTTATTTGTTAGAAAAAAAACTATTTCATAAAAGTCCAATGTTGCTTTAAAAGTAAATAAAGAAAGTTAAAGAGTACATATATCCGTAATTGTTTAATTGGAAATGTTTCGATGTAATTAAGGAGAACGGGAAAGTTTTTCATGGAACAATTTTTTTTCATTAAAAACATAAAATTGAAATGACATATTCATAATAGTTTAACCTGGGCGAGCGCCATTTGAAAACCAAAACAAAACCAAAACATTTATTAGTTTTTTTGTTTGTTTGTTTATTTTTTCGTTTGTGTGTTTTGTTTTTTGGGGGGGGTTTCTTTTCGAACAAATAAATAATTTTAAATATTTTTTTGAATTTTCAAGATTCATTTTCTCCAGTAATATCGGTTTACCAAGTTTCTGGAAGTAAACAATGATAATTTTAGTTTAAGGGAGTAATAAATGTTAATTTTGGTAAATTTATTTAGTTTAATTTATCGTTTCCGGAAGTAATAAATATAAATTTTGGTAAATTTATTCTTTCCCTTTCCGGAAGCAATCGTTCGGCCTTATAATGATGTCTTCCCTAGATTTGGATAGCAAGTGCGTGAAAAAATGGCGTCTCCAATTTCGGCAATAAAGTGAACAAACACCAAATCTGCTAGCTGAGTGACACATTTGCTTAAAATATTGAAAAAAAAGGAAGAAAGAAAAAGAATAGAAACTCTAGATGTATCAGAAATTTGAAGGAATTTTTGACACCCCTAACAGAAAACTGCGAATAAAATATAAAAAAAAACTTGTAATTTCTCTTTTTAAAGTGAGTTGTTTATTTTCTATACGGAATATACTTTCAAATTAAACTATTAATGTTGTTTAAAAAATAATAGAAATATTATTTTTTTATTTTTAAAAAACAGTGTTTACAAAATGTTTACAAAATCCGGCGCGCCTTCATGCAGCCATTTATTTACGTAATAAAATCAATAGAATTTTACGAGTTAAATATTTTTTTCAACTTTAAAAATCTATCAAAATTTTTCTATTTATTCAATTTTTACGATATTTTCAGAGTCAATGTGAAATTTTATGCTCTTTCCAATAAACCAAATAGAATATTTTAGACAAACGTTTTTTTTTCAAAATCACCCCCCCATTTTGAAATGTTTATTAAAATTTTAATAATTTATGTGTCAAAGTTTTATATATCACAAATTGAAGATAAAAGATCAATAAAGAAAATATTCCAATTTGAAACAGAAAAAAGAATAGTTTTTTGGAAATTTACCTGTAAAGTCCAAAGTGTAAAACCTTTTTTTTTTTTAAACACATTGATTTTTTTTTTTAATGAAAGCTCATGTTATGCTTACATCGTCAAGTAAATACGAGACGCTGACGGCAAATTTTTCTATCTCATTGAATGTTTTCTTTTTTTAGATATAAAAAAAATAAAATTAGTTGATGAAGAAGTATTAAAATATATCAATCAAAACTCGTGTATTTCATTAAAAGAATTTTTTTTAATCGATGAAGCGGATTTTTTGTTCTAGGAAAAAAATTATGAGAGAATGTGCGTTTCTTTTTTAACTACGGAGGATGAAAAATACTAATTTTGGTTAACACACGCAATAAAAAAGAGACATTATTTATGCCCTTGGACGAAACCATACTTCATAAATTTCATTTTAGCAGCAACAGCAGCAGCTATTTAACGCTTCGCGCAAAACATGTTACAAAAATGCGATTTTCTAGGACCCTCGCTTTAAAAAATCCTTTTATTTAAAAAATACATGGAATTTAAAATATAAATATGAATAAATTCTTTACAATGAAGAATGGAACTACCCATTTAATAATATTTTTTTAGATAAGTGATATTTTTGGCATATATATATATACATATACTTATAAGCAAGTCAAAATATATTGATTTTCTTTATATATTTTTTTAAAAGAAAACCGCTTTAAAGAAACAAATATTGCATAATTTGCTATTAAACCTGTTATTTTTTTAAATTTTGGTCTTTGCTCCTTTAATTGAAAAAAAATTAGGGTTTGAATTGTATTTCAAAGTAGTCATAAGCTTAAAAAATAGTAAGTTGAATTATTAAGGTTCTGATCATCAATTTTAATGGCCACTTTCTGATACACCTATAGAACCTCTCCCAAACATACTGGCAATAATTTGGTTTCTTCCTTCCTTTCAGTCTTTCCAATAAGGGGGATTGATTTACTAGGATTTGTATTAGGAGCTGGGCACTTATTAAAATTATTTAATTGTTGAATTTTTTGCATTTTGGTTAAATTTGTTAGTTTGCTAGCGCTAAAAGCCCACACAAAAAATTGAACAAAAGACAAAATTAAAAAGAATGGTTCTCATACAGAATTTAACCCCCCTCCCCGCACCAGATTCCAATTAGTTTAGGGTTTGACCGGCAATCACCAGATTCAGCCGATCGTTATTCAAATGTTGAAACACTAAACCAACAGTTTATTTATTTTTTTGCAGAATTAATTAATGATGGGAGTACTTTTCCGTTTATTTTCTTAACATCTATTGACAAAAAATTTGTACATTCTCTTGAAAAAAAAATCTAACTTTTCTCTACTTTCACCTATCTATTTACAGTGTTCATATAAAATATTCCTTTTTTCTTTTTATAATAAAAATTATGTTTTCAAAAAGAAATGTTTACTGCCAACATTCTTTTTAAAAAAATTCCTGAAAAAAAATAACTTTCACCTAACAATTTATGGTAAATAATTCACCTTTTCTTGGAAAACCCCCCCAACTTTTATTGATAAAAAAAATTGCAAAAATAATAAAATAAATGAACAATACAAAATGCAATTTTTATGAGGAATGTGTTCCATTTTAACAAACTGAGCCACAGCAACGCGTGGCCGGATATGGCTAATAATAATAATAATAATAATAATAATAATAATAATAATAATAATAATAATAATAATAATAATAATAATAATGACAATAATAATAAATATGACAATAACAATAATAATAATAATAACAATAATAATGACAAAAAATAATAACAGCAATAATAATAAGCAGAAGATAAAAAATAATATTAATTACAATAATACTAATAATAATAAAAATAATAATTGAAATAATATAAACAAAAATACTAATGATATTAATAGTAATAATAATAACAATAGTAATAACAACAAGAATAATAATAAACAAATAATAATAAACAAAGAAAAAATAATAATAAATATAATTATACCGATAATAATGATTAGATTAATAATTATTATTATTTTACTTAAAATAGTAATTTAACAATAATAATATTAATAGGATTAATAATCATAAAAATGATGATAATATTAATAATCATCATAATTATAATAATAACAATAATGCTTATAATTATATTATTTATAATAATAACAATATTAAAATAATAAGATAATAAATAATAATATGATCATAATGTGAATAGTAATTATTATGGTAGTAATATTTATAATAATATTAATAATAATAAGGTAATCATAATAATAATTAAAGTATTATAATAATAATAATTATCATAATATTTATAATAATACTAATAGTAATAATATATTATTAACAAAAAGTTATAATATTTAAAATAATAACATATATACTAATACTAAAGAATAATAATAATAATAATAATAACGATGATAATATTTATTATGATAATATTATTAACTCTAACAATTTTAACAATAATGATTATAATAAAAAATAATATTGATAATAATAATAAAATAATAATTATAATAATAATAATAATAATAATTATTATAATTATAATAAAAATAATAATATATTAATAATAATAATATAATTTTAACCATAATGATACTAAGAAATAATGATAATAATAATATCAATAATAATAATAATAATAATAATAATAATAATAATAATAATAATAATAATTTGGACATATGTAATTCCTAATTGGACGAATAGTGCTCTGCTAGAAAGATACATCAATGTGCCGTGCTTGATAACTATAGGCTTATCATCTGTTTTCCATCGATATAGAAACTGCTGACAGAAATATGGAGGTATGAGATTTACCAATATTTGGAACAGCAAGAGAACTTATCTAAGGAACAAATGGGATGTGGACGAGGTAGTAGAGGCCACTAGACCAACGAGTCAAACGAGTTGGAATAAAGGAAGCAGGAAATAGATCAGACAATTCTAAAGAAACACGAGCCATAATAGAATTTGTAGAAAAGACTGAGACTAGCAACATCGCGTCTGTGATAGAGGTTGCAGTGAAAAGGTTTGAGACCAATCAAATTACAGATACGTTTCTGCAATTTATCAAGAATCTTTAAATGAAACAAAGATTCACGAGTCCAAATATGACAACAAAACTCCATACATGGTTTGATAGTAAATTTCTAAAGATAGAGAATAACCTCAGGTGTGAAAAAATGTTTAGAGCGACAGAGAGAACCGATTTTATGAAAAGCAGAAAATAGCAACGGGTTTAATATATGAACTTCAAGAAAGATTTGATGAGAATTAAAGACCAAGTAGTTTTAGAGTAGATTTCTCTTCGAGAGCAGATACATCGATAAGAATATCAGGAAGAAAAAGGACACGCCTGCGATTGAAAGACAATGGCTGAGTCTTAACAGGATTCAACAAAACATATAATTAATTACCCCAATCCATAATATAACCTAAATCAACTTCTAGATCAACTGCATATTTCAACTGATCCGAGAAAGATGGCTGAGAAGCAATGCCAAAAGAGAGAGTCGTGTCATCAGCATAAATGTTCATTTTCTAAAAATTATTTTCTGGAAGGCCATTGATTTTTTTTTTTTTTTTTTACACAGTGATCACCACTTATCAAGGCCCGGAAGCCACTCCGGGATAAGGGTTATTGCAAGTACATTACGTTAGTGTGGAGATTTGATGAAGTGTTTACTTAAGAGGGCGGTTCATTAGGTATTTGTTAACGTTGGACTTGAACACATCCAAGTTGTAGTCCGGTGGGGAGCAGGCAGACGGAACAGAGTTCCACAGGCGTGCAGTTCTAAGAAAGAAGCTTTGTTCATGGAATCCGCGTTTTGATTTAGGCACAGATATAGAGTGGGGGAAATTTTTCACAGTGGATTCAGTTAGACGGGTGTTTTTCGTGAAAGATTGGCGAGGGGGGATCAGAGATTGGAGTTCAGACGAACACCTGCCATGGATATAAAGAAACAGTATTGGATTTTGAATAGAGATCTGAGGAACACCGGCATTGATTTCAATCTTTCTCACTCTTTTTCTACTTCTCTGTCTCTTTACCTATTCCTCTCACTCTCTCTCTCTCTCTCTCTCTCTCTTGATCTATCTATCTATCTATCTATCTATCTATCTTTCCCTTTCTTCCATTCTCTCTTTGCCTCTTTTTCTTTCTTATTGTAAGCTTTTTCTTTCCTTGTCTCTCTCTTTCACTCTTTCTCTCTATTTATAATTTTTCTCTACGTTTACGTGTGTTTTAGTTTCTATTCACGCGAAACAAATTTGAGTAAATTGGGAAAGGTTTTAATTAATTATAACGGAAAATGCGACACCGGAAGTTACGCATTGGATCGACATACATTGCGCATGCCAACGATTTTTCTTCCCCTTCCACCGACTTGAAATCAACGGTTAATTAAGTGAATGAACAAATACGTGTTTGCAGGCACCCCTCGAAAATTGTTCTACCTCTATTGTGAATATATTTGCACTCGGTACGCGATCATGTCAAAGGTTTACAAGAGGCAAATTTCAAAAGAGAGAAACGCAATATATATATATATATATATATATATATATATATATATATATAACTACTTGATTTACTCACATAAAATTAAAACACGAAAGTATAGATTTATGCGTAAACTTTAAGTATTTACTTCAAAAGTGCTCAATACGTAGGTAGAGCTAGTTAGTAAGTTATACAATGCCATAAGCCTGAAGAATCCTAAAGTAGATGAAACGCGGAATATTCAGTGTAGCTTAATCGCCATATACATTTTATGTACAGATGTACTAACAGTTATTTCTCATAGGATTAGTGAATAGTGAATCTCTCGACGGAGACTTCCTTTCTATGGCAATTGCTCTTGATATATCAACGGCCTTTGTTAGGGTATGGCATAAAGGTCTACTCAACAAAATTTCCAGCTACGTTATCGCTCGAAATGTCTTTTAAATTATTAAATAATTTCTCGCTGATAGGTTCACAAGAGAAGTGGTTGATGGGCAGAAATCAGAAACACACAGTATTAATGTTTGAGTCCCTCAGGGGTCCATCCTGGGTCTCAACACTTTTGCATCAATGGTCTCCCAATTTACATACTAATTTGTAGACATTCGTAGACATTTATGCTGACGACATTACCATTTATGGCAACACTTCAAGAGCTATAAATAACCAAGTATTCTATGATTCTCTCGCCTCTGATTTTGATCACGTGGTGCAATGGGAAAAGAGGTTGCTGGTTAATTTTAATGCATCATCAACGCTCTGATCTTCGTCTGGCATAATGGGTGGCTCTCGTCTTGGGGAGGCTCCATGTTTGGACAAGTTTCTGGGTCTGCCCTTTACTCCTGACTTGATGTGGCATACGTTGGAAAAATAAGGGAAAATGGTAGACATTTCACTGCGGTTGCAATTCTCAACCTGTATAAGAGCCAAGTATGTCCAAGGATGGATTATTGCTGTCACATCTGAGCAGGAGCTGCAAGAAAGACTTATCCTGCCTTGACAGAGTTCGTAGTCTAGTGGGGAAGATCTTTTCTCTTTCCTGCAACCTCTTTCTTACAGAAGAGACGTTGTGAGCCTGTCTCTGCTTTATCGTTATTTTCATGGCAAGTGCTCATCTGAGCTCCAATCTATGGTCCCCACTGGCCTGAGTTTCACGAAAAACACTCGTCTAGCAAAAGCCACTATCAATAATTTCCTCCACTCTTTATTTATTCCTAAATCTAAACGTAGATTCGAGGAACAAAGCTTCTTTTTTAGAACTGCACGCCTGTTGACATCTGCTCCGCTTTCCTGCTTTCCAGCTGATTATGATATGGCCGTCTTCAAGTCTTGATGAGCCGTCCCTTTAAGTAATCCAAATTATCAAATTTCCACTACTAACGATTACTACGATATTGTATCATTGACTACTGTAGACTCATTAACCCTTATCCTCGCGTTGATAAGTGGTGACTTAAAAAAAACATAATTTCGAACGTAGCTTCGGTTTTCCTTAAGGTAGTGAAAGAGATGTACATGCACGGGGGGAAAGGAGGAAGAAAGAGGAAAGAGGAGGAGCTATAGTTTATGAGATTATGCTATGTCAGCTTTAAATGCATATACATATAAGTACGCAAAAACAGACACGCACACAGTACATATAAATAATTAAACAGTAATTGAAAATATAGAACTTTCTAATATTTTGAATTCTAACAACCAATATGTATTCCAAAACAGAACAAAAATCCAAATGATATAAGACGTTTTGTTTTGAGTAGAATCGCTACATAAAGAGATCAGTTCGTTTATATATATATATATATATATATATATATATATATATATATATATATATATATATATAAACGAACTGATCTCTTTCTGTAAACATAAGTCCAAATTTAACTATGGTAATTTTGAAATTACATAGTTATTACTTTAACCTTTCATATATATATAATTTTTCTTTAACATTATAGGTTTTTTCTACATACTTTCTTAATACTTTATAACTTAATAATCGTTTATATTAATTCGTTATTTCTTCTTTGCTTTGGCCGGGTTTTTTATCTGCAATTTCTGTTTTTGTCTTTAAATATTCCTATCTATCAAATATATAAATCTAACTACACATTCATATCCTGTATGTATAGTTACTTATATTTTACTATATGTATTTACTTACATATTTACTTGCTTTATCCGGAATTTGCAGATACCGGCCATCCTCTCCCCTTTGATTTTTTTTAAATTTTTTTATTTTACATTTTATTTTTTATTTATTTATTAATTTATCCAGTTATTTATTATTTTCCATTTAGTGTCTTTTAATAACACTCGCTGACATGTTCTTAAGTAATAACCTGTACATTTCAGCAGACCTCTTTTTTTTTTGCCCTATATTTTTCGCGCTTTTTAACGTCATCTTGTCTGGGTCATTTTGACATTTTCTTTTCTATTTTATATTTAATTCTATCACCATTTAATTTTTTTTCTCTTCTTCTTCATTGATTTTTCTTAATTGCACTTTGTCTCGGCAGCCGTGTTAAACGCACATCTTATTTTTCTTTTATTAATATTATTGGACTTTTTCCCCCTTTTCCTTGTACATATTTGTGAATTATTCCATGGATTTCGGCCTTTTGGATTGTTTTGGACCATCCTCCAATTACGCGATTTCCTTGGATTTTACTCGTGCGAATGGAAATTTAATTAACTTTCTTGGATTTACATTTTTGGGTTTTCCCGTCATTGGATACTTTACCTTTCACCAGACTATGCATTCACGTGAAATCACATTTTTCTTCACCATATTCCCTCTGCTTTACTTTTTGGTATCAAGTAAGATCTTTGACTTACTTGCAGTTTCATCAAATACTTTTGTATGCAAAATCCGATCCCGCATTTTGCTAATTCCTACCCTCTCCGCGGATTAAGGACTATCCACTTATTAAGTGTTTCCTTTTCAGATTAAATATCTTTGTAACTCTTTTTCAAAGTGTTTTTAACATGTTTTATTAACTATTTGCTCTTTATCTTTCTCTCTCTCTCTCTCTCTCTCTCTATATATATATATATATATATATGTATATATATATATATATATATATATATATATATATATATATATATATATATATATATATATATACACCAAGTTAAAAGTATTTCGGAGATAAAACTAAAGAATTAAAACGAGGTTATTAAAAAAGAGCAAAATATGGTATCTTTATTTATATAGACAAATATTACATAGTCGCTACACGGAACATGCTAATGTTTCGAACAATTGGTTGGCAAGAAACCAAAAGTCACTCGTCAGGCGACGTAATTTGCCACCGAAGGCATCTAGTGCTCAAATGGAAGAAATGAAATATATGTTTTTTTTTTTCATAAAATAAAATGTTAAAACGCTAAATTTAAGTGGACGGGTGTCATTAATGACATTTTAGACTCAAAATAGAAGACGATAGGGGGAAAGGGTTAGTCAAAACTTAACAGGTTAAATGGGGGGAGTAGAAATGAGTAAAAGGGGAAAGGAAGGACAACGAAAACGAAAAAGGAAAAGAAAAAAAAAGAAAAGAAAGAAAAAAGAAAGAACAGAAAGACGGAAGAAGGAGTCAGCATGATTACATTACTATAAGGAATATATATATATATATATATATATATATATATATATATATATATATACATACATCTCTCTTCTTTCGAGCCATGTGACGTCATATCAATTTTTAATACATTCCTAAATCTTTAGTGATTTTTAAATAGGGGTCAAGCCAGTTGATCTTTGCTTACCCTCTCGCTGTCCCACATATAACCTAATAAACTAATTAAATTTTATAACGGAGGATCAATTCGTTTAATATTTGACATCTCTCTCCGTGAAAATGGCACTAATAAAATTTCTTTGCATCAGTTTCGAAACAGTAACCAATAAAAACGAGTGCATAAAAAGTTTTTCGTGTGTTTGTGTCGTTTTTTACTGTCGACGGAAGAATTATTCTCTCGGCAAAAAGAGTGCATTCGAATATCTGCCATTTCCTAAGAGCACCCTGAGAATATCCTGAGAGCATCATGAATAACGTGTTTCTGTCTTTTTAAGCATTTGACAGTCATATCCAGAGGTTCCGTTCGTTTTTATATCAACTTATGTATGTCTTTAATGGCGAGCTTGGTGGAAGCGAAAGACAAAAGACAAAGTAAAATACAACAAAAAAAGTGTTTTTTTGAACAAATTCATGAAGTAATGTTATTTTGTAGATTTTTTAATGATTTTGTAACAGGATGTGTTCGGATAATGAAGGCGGTGATAAATTTTATATATGAATCCGAATAAGTAGACTGAATTGTGCATATTATATATATATATATATATATATATATATATATGTGTGTGTGTGTGTGTGTGTGTATATATATATATATATAATTGTGTGTGTGTGTGTATATATATATATATATATATATATATATATACTAGCATGGGTACCCGGCGTGGCATATTATATATATATATATATATATATATATATATACATATATATGTCTATATATATATATATATATGCATATACTAGCATGGGTACCCGGCGTGGCCTGGGTTAACATGACGTTCCGTTTGAAAATGTAATCGCCCCCAAAAAAGAAGAAGCACATGATACCCTCTGCGCCAGATATTTCGACAGAAAGGCTACAAAGAGAAGAAACTATTCTCCTGATATTGAGCACTTGCAAGATCCCCCAACAAAAAAGATAATTAAAAGTAAATCATTACAACTTTTGTTTCAATAAAAAGAGCAGCAAATGCGCGTGCGATCGCAAAAAAAAAAAGATCTACCACAAATGAATTTCAAAAACAATTAAATGAAAATTTTCGTTATTTTATATTTCTAATATAATCACCCCCAATTAAATTTGTCATATTTTGGGGTTCGTTTTGTTTATAAAATTGTTAGGTGAAAGTACAGAAAGGTCTCATAAAAATTGATTGAATTTATCGTTATGTTATGTTGCAAAAAAATGTATTTGTCATGTTTGACCACCCCTCCTCGATCGCCAAACTTGAAAGAATGCTAAAGATGACATGTCTCGTTGAACGCTTTGTGGCCAAAAAGTGGGTGCTCATTTTACGTTAAATTTTTATAAAAGAGTGATCCCCCACATTAAAAATTTTCTTCTTCTTTTTTTCAGAATTTCTTCTTTCATATTATTTATAAAGACTGTTTTAACGTATTAGGCCCTAAAAAAGTAGGTCTAAATTTTTTTTAAGGGTTAAATAACGATGGGTCACGTCGTAAAAATTAATCATTTTTAATTGAAGATATTAAATAAATTATAAAGAAAATCTGTTTCGCAGGCAATTAAACACACTTGCTATGGTATAATTATTATAATAAATCCTGGGCAACACCGATTAAATTTTATAAACAAAAAAGGGGCATTAGTATGGGATGATTGATTTAGGTTACATGGAAAATTGGCCTTGTGTCTGACTTACTCTGCCCTCACGTGGATGCAAGTAGATGAGGACATTATGTTAATTATTTTCTTTAACCCTATACCCCCCTGATACCCTGCTAGCAACTAAGAAATATCTAGCCGACATGGCCCCCTACGGTGAAATCAAGTGTATTCGCTCTGACAACGGTACGGAATTTACCAATAAAGACTTTGAACTTTTACTAATTAATCATCATATCAGGAATGAAACATCAGCTCCTAGATCGCCACACCAAAACGGGACTGCTGAACGTGCGTGGCGGATACGTTTTGAAATGGCAAGATGCCTACTCATTGAATCCAAACTCCCTAAAAACCTCTGGACATATGCACTTATGGTGGCAGCCTATATACGCAACAGGTGTTTTAACAAAACACTATCTAAAACTCCATATGAATCTTTCTGCGGTAAAAAACCAAATTTAAGCAGAATGCATATATTTGGTTCAACTTGCTTCGCATATATAGAGAAAAAGAGTAAATTGAATATTAAAGCCGACAGAAGTATATTTCTTGGATACGATAAAAACAGTCCAGCCAATTTAATATTTTTTCCCGGAAAAAATAAAATAAAAAAGAATCCGGTGTGTAAAATTCACAGACACGTTTAATTTTACAGACGAAACCCCGTCATATGAAGAGCATGAAATTATATTACCTCAAATAATCAGAACAAACGAAAACAATAAAAATGACGGAGACGAGAGTGTCCATGATGATGATGATGATGATGATGATGATGATGATGATGATGATGATGATGATAAAGTCGAAAGATATCCCAAAAGAAATAGAAGACGACCCGATTTTTTTGTGGTCGACAATATAAAGGACTATCAAATCGACTATTGCTATTCAATGGAAAATGCGCCAAAAAGCTTAAACGAAGCAATTAATTCAGAACATTGTGATGAATGGAAAATTGCCATGAAAAAAGAAATAGATGCCTTAACCGAAAATGATACCTATACGGTAGTGCCTCTCCCAAGAGATAAACATGTTATTTCTACCAGATGGGTTTTTACAAAAAAGAGTACAGCATCAGGCGTAGAACAGTACAAAGCAAGATTTGTTGCTAAGGTATGCTCTCAGATTTACGGTAAAGAATACTTTTCTACGTTTTCACCGACCACAAACCTAACGACAATCAGAATTTTACTGCAAGTCGCATCAGAATATGACCTAAACATCCATCAAATGGACGTAAAAAATGCTTATTTGAATGCCCCAATAGACTGTGAAATTTATATTACCCCTCCAGAGGGATTTATAATGAAAAATAAAAATAGCGTGTGGCGACTTAGCAAGTCATTATATGGTCTAAAGCAGAGTGCTTAGTGTTGGAACACAGTATTCCATGATTATATTATTAAACAACAATTTAGACAATGCGCTGTAGACCTCTGTTTATATACCCAACACAAAGATGATAAACTACTGATTTTGGTTTTGTGGGTCGATGATATTTTAATCGCATCAAATTGTGACATAATGTTTACTGATGTTAAGAACAAATTAAGTAAAAGATTCAAAATGACCGATCTTGGCAAAATATCCTGGTTTCTGGGGATAGAATTTACTCAAAGCAAAGGACTTGTTACGATGACTCAATCGAGATACATCGACAAAATACTATTAAAATTTGGAATGGGAGAGTGCAAGAAACGCTCTACACCGGTCGAAAATGATATTAATAAAAATATACACACAGAATCTGAAATAATAAATGACACACAATATCCCGAAATTATAGGTAGTCTTATATATTTGATGACTGCAACCAGGCCCGACATATGCTATACAGTAACAAAACTGTCACAAAAATTATCACGATCGACAATGAAGGATTTAAACAGAGCTAAACAAGTCCTACGTTATTTAAAAGGAACTAAAGAACAGAAGTTAGTATTTAGAAAATCAAGAAATCCCCTAAAATTAGAAGGTTTTTCGGATTCAGACTGGGCCCATAACCTCTAGAAGTGTAAGCCATTTTGAGTTTCAGAACAGTTTTAGATGGTTCGCTGTTACACACAAGTCCTGGGAGGTGACTTGTTTGTAGTAGACAGTTCCACAGAACAAAATATTCTTACCGTGTCGAAACCCGGGAAAAGAACATTTGAAATTGTCCCAGAAAAGGTTTAATATTTATGAAGCAATTCTGGTTTCTGATTGCTTGGTAGCAGAACGTGAATTAATTTGATTCGTCAGTTCTTAGCAGCACCGTTTATAAATAGAATCGTCCGACTGTGTGGGATCATACCCCATTATAATTCAAAATATTACAACAACAATTTTTCAAAGAAATAAACTATCACAGGTTTGAAAATAAAACGTTTTCAGATTTCAGATAATAAGTAAAAATAAGTTAAATCAAATATAAAATGGTATGCAAATAAGCTAAATAATTATGTTTTTAATTATTACAGCTGAAATGAGGCTATTATGTCGAATAAGTAATATCATCGAGCTCATTATTTATATAGATTTAATTTAATGTGATACGCTAATGACCGTAACTCAATCAATATAGATGTGGTTTGAAGAATCCTATATATATAAATTACGCATAAAATATAATGTCTCCTTTGACATAAGTATCCTATCATGGACGTTATTATTTCTTGACCAGGAGAGGTGTACACACATGCACCTTTATATTTCTTTGATTATTGAGAGTTGTACACGCAGACAAACACACACACACGAACGCTACTACTTTATATATATATATATATATATATATATATATATATATATATATATATATATATATATATACAGAGACTAATGTTAAATCCTTTCGGAAATCATCAGTGCAGAAAGTCACATTTGCCGCCAGTCGGGAGATTCGAATCAAGCCACGAAGTCATTACTGACTCTATTAGAAAGGAACGTATATGTATATATATATATATATATATATATATATATATATATATATATATATATATATATATATATTATAAATATAAGGGGGGGAATAAAAGTATTTAAAACTGTAAATTAAAATGTACAATTAAATTTATTATTCAACGGAATATTCCAAAAACAAATTTCCAGGTCCTTATTCCCCGGAGTTTCAAATAATGCCACTTTTGCTATTCTTCTCGTCAGAGGTCAGGAAGAAATTAACAAATTATAAGTGTAACAAAGCTAGAATTTGGTGGTTAATGTATTAGATAAAACACCAATTTAATATATTTAGTCATAAATTGTAAGAAAAACAGTTAAAAAATATATATGGAAGTTTTTAAAGCCGAGGGCAATGCGGAAAGGATCAGAGTCACAAGAGTAAAGAAAGGAAAAAGAAATAAATATGTTCGAGTAGAGGAATGTCTAATTATTTATTCATTTATCCTCTTCTCATTACATAACTATTTGCAACCAAGTTATTGCTATGATCGGTGTGTATAAAGTCCGTTGGTGGTATGGAACTTTGATTAATTTTGGGAGAAAGTACTTCTTCTTTTCAAGAAGAAAGCAAGAGTATATTCAAGATGGCGAAAGAGACTATGACCGCAGATAGATGTTAGAACCGCAGTAAGATGTGACTAGTTAAATCTGAAGGTAACTGGGGATATTTTTTTTGTTATTAATATTTTTTGGCTATATTTTATTATTTTTAATCTTGTTTATTTCATTATTGTTTTTTTTTCTTTTAGGAGATAGTTTTATGGTTAATATTATTATCCCATAATGATAATGCATTTTGTTTATTTTTATTATTATTATTATTAATATTATTATTATTATTATTATTATTGTTGTTGTTGTTGTTGTTGTTGTTTCAAACTGGCGATACAGCTGATATTTTTTATAGTATCGCAGAAAATCGGGTATCTTATGGTGTAAGGGTGATAACCGTACTTAACTTTATTTCTTTTATTTTTTTTGTTTCTAATTTGTTATAAATATATTTTATTGTTTATGTTTTCATTTTCCGTATAAGGAGCTAACTGGGCATCATTTCCTGTATTTTTATTATACTTTGCGGCTATAATATTCTTTCTTTGTTTATATATATTGATATTTACTTTTTTCTGTGTTTATTTCTTCGTATTTGTTACTTTTTAACTTTATCCTCCTCATCTCATCTTACACTAATCTTCTCTCTCATGTCTATTACATTTTTCTTTTCTTTATATATATATATATATATATATATATATACATATATATATATGTATATAAGCGAGATAAGACACTGATAGAATTCAGATGAAAAAATCTTGATAGATATTACTTAAAGTAATACTTTCAAGGTGATCCTAGCTCAAAAAGAAAAGCTCAATATTTAAGAATAGAGCAATATATAAGTTTCGTGGTTAAATTTTAAATTCTGAACAAAAAAACATATAGAGAATTATATTCGATTTAAGAATTTATTGATTGACAAAAGCAATATATAGAAGGGATTATTTTAATTTCCTTAATCCATGGATTTTCAACAATGGCTTATATCATCAAAGGAAATGAAATGCTATTAGCTAAATGTTCAGCTGCGAATGGACGCTATTACGGCAACACGAGACATCTCTGGCTCGATTAGCAAAGACCGTATCCATTCGGCTACCATTAACCGCGTGAAATAACATTAAATTTAAACATTTTAATTTTAAATGTTCTTTACGTCAGTCAGACAGTGATCTAATCGTTATACGATGATCTATGCATAAGAGCTAAATTGACTGACTTTAATTCAACTGAAAGTGCTCAACGATAAGAAACGAATTACTTAAAGGGGCTGTCATATATATATATATATATATATATATATATATATATATATATAGAGAGAGAGAGAGAGAGAGAGAGAGAGAGAGAGAGAGAGAGAGAGAGAGATAGAGAGAGAGAGAGTGGGGAAATACTTAGTATAGATTTGTCTCTACAAAAAAGATGAGTGTTTGCATGAAGACGTCGTGCATAAGTTGTACATGCAGAAATATCTATTAATATGGAACGTCTGCGTTCGTTTAAAAGTTATGATTGTGCATGCGTGACCGTGCGACTCTGAATAGACGTGCATTGGGCGCAGTTGTGTCTATAGAAACGATGGGCATGTGCACGAAGATGGTGTGGATGCTGTGCAGATGCAGAACTACATCTTCCCTTACCCTCGTACACCTCCAACCCCCCCACGGTTGATAAGCTGTTTTTATTGGCTGACGCGTTTCGTGGAGAAGGTCGTAGGTGGGTTCGCTTTGTACAGCAAATAGCGTCGGCTTTTTATTTTGACGGATGAATGCGAAAAGGTTTTGTTTGTTAAAGACTTTCATCTACGCACAATAAGATGAGCGGAATATGGCGAGGCGTAAGCTGATCAGAAGGGGGAAAAAGGCCAACAGCTTATCTTATATTATAGAGTAAATAACTGCTTTGCAATGTGCTGGAGTACTTAAGATGATCGTCGAAGATAGACAGATAATCGAAACGTATAAGCATATTAGCACACGATTATAAACACACACACACACACACACACACACACACATATATATATATATATATATATATATTTGTAGTCATCGACATATAGTTCTGTTTCGTTGTATCACAACTCATCAGTGCCGCTAGACTAGCACCACTCCCAAGCCAAGGATTGAACCTAGAACCGTCGTGTTGACAGCAGGCAGTTCTCACACACGACCACGACAGCGATGCTCGTAAATAACATGTCCGAATGTCTATTTAAACAAACATCCGTCCACCACTTTTACAGTGCTCAAACTGCCTGTTTGTAAACAAACAAACAGCGAGCCTCGCATTTTTCAGCCAATCAAATATCTACACAATGTTTATATAATTGTACCTATATAAAGAAAGGTGGAACGATAAAATTGTCGCCCTATAAAAAAACAACAATACAGCTTTAATTTAAAACTTATTAAAAAATCAATTCAGGTAACTTGGTTATGTAGTAGAGCTGAATCTATTCAATGTAGCCGGCTTCAGCTTCAATCACCGATATATATATATATATATATATATATATATAAATATATATATATATATATATATATATATATATAGGTTTGATAAAGTATGTTGGGGAACACTTTAGCAAGAGTGAAACACATATTTATGATTCGCAAAAGGAAACACAAATAGAGGTGAAAGTTCTTTAATCTGAAGAGTTCCGAAGAAAGTGAAATGTAGAATAATGAAGCAGATTGGGTAAAAAGAAAAAGTTGGTTGCATGTGAGAGCGTGTTGCCATGGTTGTTGAGTCCAAAATCCAGCGATTTGAAGAATAAGTGGAGAAAGTTAACACGAAATGGATTGAGTTTATTCAAAGGTGAGGGAGACTATTGACCCAATGTCAAGGTAGTTTTATTCCGTGGAGTAAGGAAAGATGGTGATCTGGTTGTCATGACAACCTATCTTTGTAAACATATCATTTAGCGCAGTTGTGGGAGCGAAATCGAATAGGTGAGTGGATACGGTTTGGTGGAATTATGGACAGTGTTAGCGAAGATAAAGCATGAATATTTAAATAAAGGTTTTGTTTTTTGTTTTTAATTTTGAGGCTGTAAACTTATTACGAGAAAGACTTTGTCTGGAAGATTAACGGGTTTTGTTGGGAGTTTTTTTGATTGTGTGGATTGAGGAAACTGTAAATAAATGTCGGTTGTTTTACTAAAAAAGGGGAGTAACTTTATTCCTTTCTTATGTTCCTTGCGACGGGGGCGATAACGTGTGGGGCCCTTATATGTTAAAACGTGTGAAACGTTGCCAAAAGGTGATAGCAATGAAGAAAACCAGATTAATGAAAGATAATATGAATCAGAAAAATCAAAGACAATCATCAATTTATTCTTCAATAGATCTTTTATATATCATATCAGTAAATTGCAGAATTATTGTTAAAAATTCCAAAATGGTGGGATATCTTTTGACAATTTCTCAAAAAAAAAAAAAGAAAACTAAACAATATTCAATCCGTTGATTGAAATTTAAACATCCAAAATGGCTGCAACCCTATTTTTTGTTCATCTTTTTTTTTTAGTTTTTGTTCATACTCTCGTTTGTAACACTGTATCGCAGTGGCACGGTTGCCAACACACTCTACAGTATGACCGGATGGTGATTTGGTCATAAGCGTAGAGATACAGAGAAATGCAGCCCAGAATTCCCTTTCCCTTTTATCGGTCTCTTTTTCGACCGGACGACATGGGATGAGCACGTGTGTTTCTGTCTCTCGATGAACGAGAGGAGGCACCTCCTTTCCATCAGCACTAGTTAAGACTATCTATGTAGCTCAGTCTAATAATTTTTCAAGTTTAAGTATTAATTGCTTTTGATCCTTTTTGTACAACATTGTAAAATATTGTAATATATTTATGTATAGAAATAAAACAGTTAAGATTTCTCATGAATATTACGACTTTGTCGTGTTGTGTGTTTTATTGAGTCCGCCATGAATGTTTCCATCAAACAACGAAGTGATCCGGAGGACAAAGAAAGAAAATTCCAACCAGAATGCCACCAGGGTAAAGAGGTAATCTTGAGAAAATAAAGATGCCACACCTACATCGAACATCTCAGGTATGATTTTGTTCTTGATACACACACCCTAATGACTGGCCATCTTTTCGTCCTCATGAGACCACTTTTAAGACATTTAGTAAAACATGTGAAGCCGTTCACACGCCAGTGACCGGCTGATAGTGTTATACCTTCGTCTTCTCGGTTTCCTGCGTTGCTATCTACCTTCCCAAATATCCCTAGATATTTAAATCTTTATTTTAATATGCTTTAATACAGGATAAGATTTAAATTCCTAAAATTTAAAAGTGATTTACCTGAATGTTTCATTCTTTAACCTTTAACGCGTTCCATTTAAATATACATGTATTGTTAATGTGAAGACTCACTCATACACAAGATATGAACTCTTTCGAATTGTACAAAGAAATGTATCGACTCTTAGTGTGGTTTGTGTACTTTTTTAGTACACAGAAGTCGAGGTTCTGACCTCGTCAATCCCGGCATAAACATAACCATTTCGATGGCCTTTTTTTGTAGTCGGACTGATGCAACTGTTCTGGGTAACCTTAGGAAGTTCACCTTCCTGGCCGTGCCTCATGGCTCAGGAGGAGCAAGTTTATCGCTTCTTATCTGAAACGCCCTCACTGAAAAATTCCGACAGGACTACTCAGACTATTTTTTGCAAGGTCAGTGTGATCCTCTTCCAAACTTGTGTCACATTTTCTAGCAATGGGTGAGAGGTAAATACCGTGGTCTGTGTAATTTCATAGTATCTTGGCGATACGTGCTACGATTATTGTTCTTTGTATATTCAATTTTGTTTTTAAATAAGTTACATTTCTAACCCATGTTTTCTTTGGTGACCCTTTTGGCCGCAACAACTTGGCGGCGAGGCACTCGAATTCACAAGGGGATATTCATAATAACTTGGTGAGAAAGAACTTGAATTCTACAAAAGAGATACTTACAATAATTTGGCAATGAATAACTAAAATTTAAAAAGGCTCACTAAAGAAAATATTTGGTTCAAACAAAGAAAAAGAGGAAAATGATACAGTTATACCAGTACCGAAGCTATTGGACAATAGTTGCATTCTCAGCGAACAAAGTACTTTTTCAACTGGGATTACGAAAATGCCTCAAAAGAAACTTCGTTGAGCTGTGACCTTAACTGTTAAACCGTCCGGATTCGAATTTTGATGGTGATAGCAATGGCCCTGTTGTTATCACTTGAATCAGCAGAGAGCACAAGTTGTACAGAGGCGCATCTCCGATCTCGCTTACTGAACATTGTATCACTTTCATGCATGATATAAGACTCCTATCGCTCTTGGGATTTGTACACAAGTGGCCAGCTAGTAGATGGTCTGAAACAAAAAAAAAAACGGTTTTATGAAACGGAAATGGAATCGTCGTCTTTTCTAGAGTGATTATTTTATCGTTCCACTCTGTAAAATCCGACGGACGAAATCTAGCAAAAATTCAGACGAAAATTTACGTAAATACGTAAGAGTCAAGATATTTCCTAAAAACCGTGAAATTACAGTTAGACACTAAAGTTGGTTCTTTCAATTATAAATTTACAAACGCGGAAAATATTATACAAACTGACTTTGCAGAAAAACTAAAGTCAGCTCGCTCGGTAATAAGATGAATTTTATTAGTAAATTATATTTACCAGTAAACTCAAAGGAGAATATTAAAAATTGAAGGCGTGCGTTCTAAAAAAAAATCTGAAGACCTATTCGGTTTGAACTGGCTAAACAGTTTTAAATATTGGAATTTATCAGCCACAATTTTTTATGAGAAAATATGTAAGCTGAAGGAATTCAAAGAAACAAAAAATATTGTATGAAATCTATTTGAAATTAAGCTGTTTATGAAAAGCAACTAAGACTTTTCAAATAACTGGTATATAGCAAATTAGAAAAGACATTAAAATACTTAATTCGAAAATACGTCGAAAATAACGCAGCAATAATTAAAAAGTAAGCAGAAGCTAAAAACGTCACAAATAGAGTTACATAAAAACGAAGTTTTGTTTAAACGAAAAATAAACTCGGTTAAACCTTTTGAAAGGAACACAAAAACAGATATCCACCTTAGCAGCACGTAGGATTGACAAATACGAAGATGATTTAATTACACAAGCTTCAAATATTTCGGAGTTTTCTTTTTTTATTGTTATTGTTTTTTTTTACCTTAAAAATACCAAAATAACAAAATTTGCCCAACCGAATTGGGTTATCATTTAGAAAATAGAAGATGGCATTACTAATTAAAAAAAACGTAGACCTTAAATCGAATTGTAAAGGATTGGCGATATCGTGTGTATCATGTAAAATACAAAACATATTCATAAACATTCATGATACAACAATTATACTTTCAAATCCTGTGCTGGTATTTTATTTTCTTCAAATCAATCATCCCAAGGAAGTCTTGAAATAAAGACAGAACGTTGAATTAGAAAAAAAATTTTTTATTACATTTTCACCCCAAACAAGGCACATTCCCACTTTGGTGTAGGGAGCTACTATCAGGGGCAACAACTACTGGGGTACTATGTAGGGATTTGGGCAGCAAGATGTCGGTTCACGTTGCACTTGAACTTCTGCACGTCAGTACAGTTGGGGAAGCAGGGACCTAGAATGGAATTCCAAAGTCTAGCGGTTCTGGGGAAGAAACTACTGGAGTAGAAAGATCTTTTACATCTAGGGATCTCTACAGTGTGGGGGCGGGGATTTAGCAGCCTGTCGGGTTTGTCGAGGGTGTTCACGTCGTGGGGGCACAAGTGCTTGCAGTTCGTCAGAACATTCATCATTAAACTACTTGTAGAACAGGTAGAGGGATGCAACGTTGAATATATAATGTTGGTTAGTTTCTTTTTTTTTTCATCTTTTCATCACGTTGGAATATTATTTCCATAATTTTCATCATATATATATATATATATATATATATATATATATATATATTGTATGTAGATAGTTTTGCTAGGTGTAAGATAGAAGAGGGTGGTTATAAATAACAAATCTAATTGGCTTACGTCAATATCGAACGATATTCAAATGATCTGATCAATGTGTTGCATGCAAATCAGAGCATGTTCGCATATATTAAATGCCGATATGAATATACATATATTAATTCGTATAAAATAACCACAGCAAAAACAACGAAAATCGTATGTTTTCTTTTTTACACGCACATAAATTCAGACAAACACCTACTCAACCGATTGAGACCCCGAGGACATTAGACAATTGCAGTCAATGATGACTGAGCGGTCATGTTCAATGTTCAATGTTGTTGTATTGGTTCGGTGTCATTAAAGTTGCCTAATATTAAGTCTTACCTTTATTTCTTTAAATTAGGCATCATTTTCATATACTATTGATTATATTTTATTATATTCGGCATAATCGCGTTGACACGTCAGATCACCGATGTTAGGCAACGTTGAGCCTGGTTAGTACCAGGTGGGTGAGCATTTGGGAATTCTAGGCGCTGTATGTGCTCTCTGCTTATCTCGGCATACGTATGAAAAAAAAAGATTCTCAGCAAAATTCTTGAAAATGACAATTTTGCAAATCAAAACTATGCTAAATCCGACAAAAAGCGGGAATGGTGTTGATTTTCGATGCCATTGCACCAAGTATCTTGAGAGCATAATATTACAATATGTTATACCAACCTATTTTAAAAGGTCACTTTCTTTGAACTATAGAATCTGGTTATGTCTTTGGTCTCAGTAATTGGAATGGAATTAATATGAGATGAACTTTGCAATCAAACTTGAATATATATATATATATATATATATATATATATATATATGTGTGTGTGTGTGTGTGTGTGTGTATTATATATGTGTGTGTGTATTATATATATATATATATATATATATATATATATATATATTCTCAAAATTCTAGGCGGTGTATTTGCTCTCTGCTTATCTCGGCATTTGTTTTCAGTCGTCCTGTACAGAAGCTTCACTTGCAACTGGTATTTAACAATGTCGACTTAGGAGATGTGTAGTTGGAGATTACGCACCTCCTGCCACATAAACTTCACGCGCAGATACCCCTTCGTGAGGATCCATTATCTGTCAAAGACTGAAGGAGTCGTTTTTTTTTTTTTGATAATATTTTATTATTGTTGATTATGAATAGAAAACAGAATTGTCAGTTTAAACAACATTTTTCTTCTTAACCCTCTTGTGTTGAGTGCCATCCTTTCGTTTTCTATTTCATTAAGAGTCTGCTAACGTGCCAGGATTCCATTTCTCTTTAAAACATTTCTTCATCACTGAAATATTCTGATGAAATTTTTCGCCATGTTCAACACTCACATCACTAAGATTCTCAGCAAAATTCTTGAAAATGACAATTTTGCGAATCAAAACTATGCTTATTCGAAAGTAATTGAAAATCTCGCGAGAGAACGGGCAGAAATAGACGTGTTATGCACAGTAACTAAGGGCGACAGGAAAAGATCTGTACATAAATGTCGGTTGTTTCACTGAAAGAAAAAGTCGAGTTATTCTTGTCTTATGTCCCTTGTGACGGAGACTACAATGTTTGGGTCCCTTTATATTAACAACTTAACATGTGCATAAAGCGTGTGTAACATTACATTTTGAGAGAAAGTCATAATGCTGGGGTCTTCATAAGACAGCATATCTGTTTATAGATATTTATATTTATGTAATACTAGCTAGCCGCCCAGCGTTGACCAGTGTACAATAGGCTAAAATAGGATATTTTAATTCGTGCAGATTGCGTATGTATGTATTATAGAATCAGTCCTCTGTTGGTTATTAGTCGCGTGCAAGTGACTCTATAAGTCACTCCGTCGGTCGGTCGGTCGGTCGGTACATAACACTTTTGTGCTTGGCCTTTTTGGTTAAGATCAAAGGTCTGTTGTTAATAGATGCTGTTCTTAGCTTTTTAAGCTTTTCTTGCCTTTATGCCAAGATCTAAGTGTAGTATCTTTTCTTACTACATGCTGTACTTATTGTGATATAAAGTGGGGGATCACTTTTCTGTATTAATGTAAAATGATCACCTACTTTATAACCAGTCAGTCTCAACGCCATTCAAGTCATTCTCAAAATCATTCAAGTTGTTTTTGAAGGATTCCAGTTATTTTTAAAGCATTCAAGTCATTCTTAAGGTCATTCAATTCATCCTTAAGTTCATTAAAGTCATTCTAAGTCATTTACTTTTTATTTATTTAAGTCATTTCAGCCCATTTTTCGGTCATTTTAGTTTATCTTTAAGAATTTCATGTCAATCCTACATTCACGCATTCATTCATTACACGAGAGCATGCGACTAATGGTTATCGGCCTTGTTATATATTACAAAGAATAATTTTCTCGGTGGACTAATTCGTAAAAAAAAATGTTTTAATAAAAAAAATAATGATAATGTCGTTCATCAAATTCTGTCAGCTGATATTTGCGCTTGACGATCTTAAAAATAGTCTTTCTTCTTTAAGAGATAAAAAAAATACTTTTACAGGAGAATATTTTACGTTACACCGGACAGTGTAACGTGAAATATTCCTCTGTAATTCTTTAATTATTCTGTATATATAAGAAAAGAAAGATTATTTTTAAGATCGGATGTTTTCGATTTTCAATACTGATCGTGTGAATTTCTGCACAAAACATATCCAATAACATTGCTAGACGTACAAATTACCTTTGTGTGAAATTTGCAAAAGGTAGGCTCAGCCATTTCGGAACCAATGAGGAAAGAACACACACACACACACAAAGTTACTTTTATATAATATTAGAGATATATTCACTTTCTGCATGGGGGGGGGAGTACTCTGGTGTGGAAAATGTGGTGTTCTACCTAAGCTAATATGTAAGATCGTTCCCCAAACAGAATCGAACCCTACACTGAAACTGATTAGTGTAATAAAATATAGTAAAATGTGCTTTTTATTATTAACTGATGCGGCGAGGTCGGTGGATTTCCGCAGTCAGTGGTACATTGGTAGAATTTGGTTGTTTTGCTTTTCGGATTCAGTTATTTTGGTAAAAAAAATTATACTTCGAATTATTTAGATCTTCAGATATTTATTAATGATGCTTAGCTTGGTTGTTTTGGGGTAAAAAAAAAGTTGTTTTTGTTTTCGGCTTTGTAGAACATGACTGAGTTTTTCAAAGAGAAAACAAAAAAAATAACATCAATGTTTGGTGCATTTTTGCTCACAAAGCCAGTATCTTCAAATAGCCTAATCTGGTAGCAGCAGATGCCTTAACAAGTATAACCACTCCAGATCAAGGTGAACTTAGGAGCAATAGTAACTAAGGGGAAACTCCACATTCCTCACGACCCCCAAATGAAGTCATGCCTAGGGCCTTATGTTTATCATCAGTTCAAAATGTACCATGATAAATTTCTGATTCAAAAAGACAATGCAGTTTATACATATTGTAAGCAAAACATAAGTCTCCCGAAAATTCTGATTAAATAAAAACGATAAAGTATTTTATACAAAAATATTTTAAAAAAAAACAATTTCGTTTTTATTCATTATTATTCAAATAAAGTGCAAAATTAAAAATCTTTAAAAAGAAACCTTTTTTTAGGATCCCAACCATCATCAATGGATCTGAGGTCAGACTATTTGCCAAGAACTTTGCAGTAAATGCAAGACGAAGGCCATCAATTCCCAGTATTTCCTCCTATAACAGACAACACGCTACACAACATACAAATATCTGTGCGTGAGGTCGCCAAGGTAATCAAGAACCTTGATTCCAGTAAAGGAACTGGCCCTGACGGCATTCCAGTTATAGTGTTGAAAAAGCTCCAACCAGAACTTGCCCCCATACTTACAAAACTGTTTAAGCATTGCCTTAAGGAGAAGTGCTTTTCAACTCCCTGGAAAACCTCATCAGTATGACCTGTATTTAAGAATTCCGGCGAAAAGTCATCTCCCTCTCAGTACAGACCAATCAGTCTCCTGTGTGTCATGAGTAAGTTGTTGGAATCCATATTAAATAAAGAAGTAGTCAACCACCTCAACAGAAACAACCTTCTTAGTAACATGCAATGTGGTTTCCGCTCCGGAAGATCTACCGCAGATGTGCTAACAGTTATATCTAATAGGATTAGTGAATCTCTTGACAAAGGTTTCCTTTACAGGGCAATTGCTCTTGACATATTCAAGGCCTTCGATAAGGTATGGCATAAGGGCCTTCTTCACAATATTTCCAGCTACGGTATCACTGGAAATGTTTTCTCAATTATCAAATCATTTCCCTCCGATAGGTTCATAAGAGTAGTGGTTGATGGGCAGAAGTCAGAAGCCCACAGTATTTATGCTGGAGTCCCTAAGGGGTCCATCCTGGGCCCAACTCTCTTCCTGATCTACATCAATGATCTCTCAAAACACATACTTAAATCATTCGTTGACATCTATGCTGATGACACGACCATCTATGGCAACACATCAAAGGCCGTAAATGACAAAGTTCTCTCTGATTCTCTCTCCTCTGATCTTGAGCATGTGGGGGAAGAGGTGGCTGGTTACTTTTAATGCATCCAAAACCGAGCTTGTATCTTTACATCATCAACGCTCTGATCTCCATCTGGCATCAATTGAAATGGATGGCTCTCGTCTTGGGGAGGCTCCATGTTTTGACAAGCTTCTGGGTGTGACCTTTACTCCTGATCTGAAATGGAACACGTACATCAGGTCTGTTCCCAAGGATGCTGGGAAAATGGTGGGATCCTTCTACGGCCCTTGAAGATATCTCACTACTGATGCAATTCTCTATCTGTATAAAGCCAAGTACGTCCAAGGATAGAGTACTGCTGGCACATCTGGGCAGGAGTTACTAAAAACAGCCTATCCTGCCTTGACTAAGTACAAAATAGACTTTGTGGCTTAGTGGGGGATGCCCTTTTCTCTTCCCTGCAACCTCTCTCCCACAGAAGAAACGTTGCGAACCTGTCTTTGCTTTATCGTTATTTCCATGGCAAGTGCTCATCTGAGCTCCAATCTCTGGTCCCCCCCCTCGCCAATCTTTCACAAAAAACACCCGTCTAACTGAAACTACTGTCATTAATTTTCCCCACTCTTTATCTTTGCCTAAATCCAAACGTAGATTCCATGAGCAGAGCTTCTTTCTTAGAAGTGCACGACTATGGAACTCTGTTCCGTCTGCCTGCTTCCCACCGGACTACAACTTGGATGTCTTCAAGTCCAACATAAACAAATTCCTGACAAGCCGTCCCCTTAAGTAAGACACTTTATCAAATCACCAATACAAATGATTACTATGATACCTTCCCATTTATTACTGTACATGCAATAACCCTTATCCCCGAGTAGCTTCCGGGCCTTGATAAGTGGTGACCTCCATGTAAAAAAAAGGGATAGATTTTAAACTTTTACGATTTAAGCTTACTAATACTACAATCTAAAAGGTGATGGAAACAAAAATGTACATTCCAAAACTTTTATTTAAAAATTTGCATTTTTATTAAATTAGGCTTTTTTACACATAATCAAAATTATAAGACCAAGGTTATAAATTGTTAGATTTATGGTAATTATAATGTTTTTAGAACAGTTAAAGATTAGCAATCACTGTGTAAAGGTGTTAACATGCCTAAAGCGAGAAAACTAACCGAAGTTGAGCACTCTCGTATTCTAGGATTTCATAAGCAAGGTTTGTCCAATAACCATCAGACGACACTTACAACAAAAAGGCATGGTAAATAAAAAGCGTAAACAAATTCCTCAATTGCTTCCACGTCACAAAGTGGACCGCTTAAGATTTGGTCGTGAATATCAAACCTGGGACGTTGAGAAGTGGAAGAAAGCTCTGTTTTCTGATGAGAAAAAATTCGATTCAGATGGTCCTGATGGCTTCCAGCGATATTGGCATGACAAAAACATGCCCCTTGAAATTTTTTCTACACGTCATAGTGGTAAAGGGTCCATAATGGTATGGGGTGCCTTTTCTTACAGAGGGACGATGGAGTTCGAGGTGGTGCAGAGTGGTCAGACAGCAGTTGGTTATGTTAGCATGCTACAAAAAGCATCTTTGATGGTGGAGGGTCATCGTTTGTGTGGGGATGGATGGTTATTCCAACAGGATAATGTTGAAATTCACACTGCAAGTCGGGCCTAAAGCTTTCTACAAGAACATGGAATCCATCTCTTGGGACATCCTGCATGCTCACCGGACTTGAACCCAATTGAAAATGTTTGGGGATGGATGACAAGAGAGGTTTATCGAAATGGCCAGCAATATTCAACAAAAAATGAACTTCGTGAAGCCATCTTCAGAAAGTGGAGCAGGATCCCCTGCACCTTAATGGAAACCCTTATTTCTAGCATGCTCCAAAGAATTTTTGAAGTCATCAAAAGCAGTGGAGATAGAACTCATTATTAAGTCATACACTTTTCATACATATTTTGTAATTTTGATCATGTATAAAATAACCTAATTTAATAAAAATATAAATTTTAAAAATAAATCTTTGGAATGTAGCTTTATGTTTCCATAACCTTTTAGATTGTAGTATTGGTAACCTTAAGTCGGAAGAGTTTAAAATCTATCCTTAAAAAAAAGTTTTTTTTCAAAGATTTTTAAGTGGTCTTAAATTTTCGATCAGCAGTATATATATATATATATATATATATATATATATATATATATATATATATATATATATATATATATAATGAGTAAAGAATTGTAAATTATCAATCAGTTTCAAAAGGAAAAACAAAGTCAACTTGAGTGTACGATCGTTTTAGAAACGATTTCCTTTCGGAAACGATGTTCGTTGTAATTAAAATTGACAATAATTATCGACAATATTTGACTAGAATTATTGACAATATTTGACAATAATTGACAAATGTTTTATCAAGAGAAATCAATGGTAAGAGGCTGTTGCGATGATTTCTCGCTGGCAGTGGCCATTGGTTTATACTGGAATTTGAGTGGCACTTGTCCAGCGGAGGTCTGGCCAGTGCTCCCTCCTCGGTCTTTCCATCCTCCTTGACGTTTCTCGGCTCTTTGGTATCACCTTTTTGGGGGGCGGTGGTGAAATAATGGAGAGATGCACGATGGGGGGGGTTAGAGCATGTAGATCTGCAGCTTCGGTGTTCTTCATTCCCTGTAGCGCTTCTTCATTATATTGTTTTGTGTTATTCTCCGCATGATTATTATTTTATTATTATTATTATTATTATTATTATTATTATTATTATTATTATTATTATCAGTTTTATTATTATTTCATGGTTTTTATATATTAGTATAAATAGTAACTGTATTGTGTCTACATATTGTTATTGGAAAAGTGGCATGTTGGCCTGGAGAGCCATGTATTTAACAGCTGTCATGTTTTTCAATCTCCGAAACAGCTACATGGTAAGCAACTGATGATCCCTGTTTTCTATTTACAGTTTTAGTTAAGGTAATATTTTCATTCTTATATGGTTGAATTCTCTTTTGTAATTGTAGACTTTTTAGAAGTCGGCTTATGCAAGTGGAAAATCTGCGATAGGTCAAATTTACCTTTTTTCCGGGAATTAAAACTGCATTCTTTATTTTTACATTTTTTTACGCAATGCTTCTTTAAAGTATATATTGAAGACAATCATCCAGAGTTTAAACTCAATAGAAATGATTTATATTTCAAGAGAATTTATAAATAGAATATAGAAAAAGCTATATCCTTTTTATCTTGTAAAGCGATTCATTTTTGACTTTTTATAAGAAATGCTCCACGTCATCATAAGGTTGAGACACTGGTTCCTGTTATATCAGCGGATTCAAGCGACGTTGAGCTTGGTCAGTGCTTAAATGAGTGACCATTTCATAAAATAATGATGCTTTATGTGCTCTGGAGTTTGGAAGGGTATGAAACGATACAGCTCTAACGTTGTACATACGTTTACACACACGTTGTATGAGTCTAGAGCTCAAGGAACATAGAACAAGTAATAACTCGATTCCATTTTATTGCCACAACGCCATTTATTTTCCCTGTACTTTATCGAATAAACCTTGATCGTGATCGTCCTCTCTGACCTCTCGAACGTTTTCTACATCTCTAACGTGATCGTCCTCCTCTCTGACCTTTGTTCTTTCGAACGTTGTTTCGAACGTGCTCTCGAAGGTGCTGAAGGTGATCATCCTCTCTAACGTGCCCTTTCTCTCTCTCTCTCTCTCTCTCTCTCTCTCTCTCTCTCTCTCTCTCTTTCCTGTTTTTATAGTATTTTTGTTTTTCCTTCACCGTGACGTCATTTCGTACACAGCTCGGTATTTGCATACGTGCATCAGCACTCTCTTAGCGCCTCCACGACCCGCGAGAGGGCGGGGTTAAGGGATTAATCCCCCACTATTATACATATAAGTTGAACACAAATATGTTTTGGTTTCCGCTGAAATATCAAAAATGGCATTAGTGTAGTCTGGGAAAAAGACGATCTATAAGAATGTTTTCTAAAGTAATTTTAGAAACGAGAGGTATTATTTTCTGGGGGTTTTTTTTGTTTGTTTTTTTACTTATTAGTGTTCTATAAAAATTTAATTTATGTTTGAAAGCCTTAATCATTCGAATAGATGAAGAAAAAAGCGGTACAGTCACTGGATGCATCCTTTATGATGCTCGAACGTTTGCATTCATGAACTAAAAAATTTCATCTCTCTGTTGAAGATATTGACGATGTGAGATTCTAAGAAAGCATCCCCGGTCAAGTATGTGTGTCAGAAGCAGTGATCCGTCATTTAATTCCTAACAAATGTGCACTGAGAATGGCGGTGACTATGTAAAAAAAATAAATTCTGGAGTACAAAAGGTCGCTCGTTTTAATAGTGCCACTTCTGTCTTCGTAGTTCTTTAACAGTTTCAGTTGAAGGAAATATAGGAGGCTTTATTTTCGGAATGACCCTTGCATAAATATATAAGTGAAAATACGGTTTTATAAATATGTTTTTATGACTATTATGCTTTGATAAATCATTCTTTATATACAGAGAGAGAGAAAGAGAGAAAGAGAGAGAGAGGAGATAGGGAAAGAAGCAGAGATGGTCAGATTGAGATAATTTTCCTATCTCTAAAAAAAAATGCCTGTGCACCCCGTGGGAACTTACCCAGTAGTCCTTCTATATCCAGAAAATAATCTCACTTCTTTTTTTCCTTGCCGGATTTTTGGTGCCCATTAATTGAAAAAGATATTTCATGTGGTGTGTCTTATCTGTGTCTTTGTAACAATGATATGGGAATTTTCTGACTATAACGTTTCATAACACACACGCCATTTATTTTTTCAATATGGCTGCCCATAATAGAAGTGATTTAGAAAATGCCCCCCACCCCGTCTTCTCCTCACTTTTGATTGGTTTCTTGTCTCTGAATCGAGCACTGTTGTTCTCCATAGTAATTAGCCAGCGAACTGATTGCACAGCAGATATTTCAATAGGGGGTTCGGTTGCTTCGAACAAAGGATTGCGATGACGTCATCGTTTCAGATTGACTCGTTCATGAGCTGACATTTCGGGAAGAAAGGAATTTCCTCTCGCACCCGTTTGCTCTGTTTTAGAACTTTGAATGTACGTAAGATCAAAAGGAAATAAACTCTCCTTCTTTCCCTTTCACTTTCTTTCTCTCTCCCTCTTCCCCTTCACCTCTCTTGCTCCCTCTCTCCCTCTCTCTCTCTTTGTACACACACACACACACACACACACACACATACATATATATATATATGTATATATATATTCTTCAGAATATATTTTTTTTATTTAAAAATCAGTTGGTATGGAAACCTGTGATTATAAGATTTACAAAATATTACTGGCGGTAATATTCTATAAGTTATCCCATCTAAATAAGAATTGTTCGATATGCAAGATAGAGCAAATAAATTAAATTGTGATTAAATGAATTTCAAAAAAACCCTTATTGAAATGAAGTGGTTGAGTTTCATATCAAAGATTTTTATTTTTCTAAGCAAGACAAAGAATACTTTAGAAAATTTATCTCCTTATCTTATAGGGTTTCGATGTCTACCATCTCATCAGAGGAGAGAAAATATTAGCAAATATTTATAAAGGTATGTACCCTATTTGCTAAAGTCAGTGAGACATGGAAAGTCAAAGTCAACATAATTAATTAATCAGAAGTCCTGTAGCAAGAGGATTTGAAGAAAAGGATATGAAAATTGTAGATCTTGATTGCGTGGTAAAATCCAAGGTGGACGTTCATTGAATCACAATTTAATATATATATATATATATATATATATATATATATATATATATATATATATATATATATATATATATATATATAGGGGTTTTGTCTGGTGATATTCTTATTAAAAACCTTTTCTTTCCTATTTATTTCAAAAGAAAATACAACTTTGTTATATATGGGTCGTGAAATTGCATTCATCTGCAAAAGATCTAATTTTCATATTCTTTTAAACATTCATTTTAATTAATTCCTTATTAGCTTTGCGGTTTTCCTCTGGAATGATCATCTTTAGTTAACTATTATGTGTAATTATTAGGGCTATGACAATGGAATATTCTTATCATTGTTTTGACTCTCGAGTATATATCCGACACAGTTAGACACAGTTAGTCAATCGAGAACCACATCACTCTATCTAAAACATAAGATATTAATTGATATATACTCGAGAGCAAAAAAAATGGAAAAATATTCTCTTGCCATAATTTAATAATTTTATTCATGCAAATATTTTACATGATTACGTAATATTGTCGTAAAAAGGTTATCGCAAACACAAAACTCTTTCTATATATATTTATGTATGCGTATATATATTTATTTTTAAAAAATTGCCTACCAAACTACTCAGTCAGTTTTTGGTCTACAGAAATGAAGCAAAATATATAGGGTATTCGAATCTATGCAAAACTTTATATTTAGGTTTTGGCACAAGTGCTTGCAGTTCATCAGAGCGTTCACCATTAAAATACTTTTAGAACAGGCAGAGGGATGCAACGTTTCGTCGATGAGACAGAACCTGAAGCTTAGATGCCAGTTCAGGGCCTATTAGATTTAAGACTCTCTTTTGAACCTTGTCAAGGAGCGAGAGACTAGTAGCAGATGCACCAGCCCAAATATGACAGCAATACTCCATACATGGGCGTATGGTGGCCTTATAGAGGTACAGGATACTTTCGGGTATTAGTAGTTTTCTAGCACGGTAGAGAGAGCCCACCTTCCTTGCAACGGCTCTGGTAATGCCTTCAATGTAATTGTTCCAACTCATGTTTCCTGTGAACGTTAGGCCAAGGAGTTTGAAAGACGTACTCTCAGATAAAGAGTCGTTGGTCATTGCTATTGGTGGTAGAGAAGGTTTCTTGTAATTTTTGCATGAAACTAGTTTAGTCTGCTCCCCACGACGTGAACACCCTCGACAAACCGACAGGCTGCTAAATCCCACCCCAACACTGTAGAGATCCCTAGATGTAAAAGATCTTTCTACTCCAGTAGTTTCTTCCCCAGAACCGCTAGACTTTGGAATTCCATTCCAGGTCCCTGCTTCCCCAACTGTACTGACATGTAGAAGTTCAAGTGCAACGTGAACCGACATCTTGCTGCCCAAATCCATACATAGTACCCCAGTAGTTGTTGCCCCTGATAGTAGCCCCCTACACAAAAGTGGGAATGTGCCTTGTTTGGGGTGAAAATGTAACAAAAAAAAAATTAGAGTTTATTCATCAAACATAGTCTCCTTTCTAGGATGATACACGGATTTCGACCTTTTCTTATTAAGTTGAATACCTTTTTTTTTTGTAAAACGAATTGTACTTTGCCTCAAAATATGCATCAGTTTCCGATATCTCTTCTTCATTGGAGCCAAATCTCTTTCCCTGAAGCAATCTTTTAAAATCTGCAAAGAGCCAGTAATCACTGCAGGCTAGATTTTGATAATACGTTAGATATTTACATGCTGCCCAACACAGCATGATATGACACGAGGTTGAACGTGCGATGTTCAAGCCAGCGCTCCTCAAGGAGCATGCTAGCCTAGCAAAAATTGTCTGTACAATCCCGTCAGCATTCCCCAGGTTGAGGTGCCTCAGGCAGTAAGCGATAAACTTACTCCACCGAAAAGCCAGGTGACAAGGCCTGGAAGGGTGAACCTACTAGGTACTACCCATGCAGCGTACCTCAGTCCGACGGGTAGTGAGCCAGTTTCTAGACGACAACCCACTGAAATGCACAGAGAGGAAGCTTCACATGCCTTCCTGTAGTGACTTAACCCACATTTCATTGTAGTTTATGTTGTACTTTTCTGTTGATTTTGTGAAATTATTTTTTATATGACTTGAATTCAAGTTTAAAATGCAAAAGTAAAGTACAAATGTGAAACCTCTGTCTTATCAAAGAATCTACTGTTGATTTATACGCCGGACTCTTCCGCTTGTGCGGTGATAAAACGTCCTAAATGCACTTGTGATATTAGGCTGTATAAAAGTGTAAACTTTGTTCACAATTGTACTATTCTCTCTTTGATTGGACTTATCGATTATCGATTTTCGATACTTATCGGGGGCATTCCGATTAAAACACTAAGAACACTCCCAAGCACATAATGTACATGTGTTTAAAGTTTTTAAAAAATCTCAAAACTGCTTTTGATTTCCATAGGGAGCTCACACACACACATACGCACACACACACACACACACACACATGCACACACACAGTGCCTTTGATAGATAGATAGATAGATAGATAGATAGATAGATAGATAGATAGATAGATGGCCTTGTCAGTCTGTCTGAGAAACCGTCTCTATGAAACTCCTCTGTCAATTTTTGGTTGAAGCTTGAAACTTGATATATAGGAGATTTGGACCCGTGGAACTAATTCTATTTGAACTTTAGCCGGTAAAAATAGCTGCTGAAATATGAAAATTGAAATGAATTTGTACTTGGCACACGTAGGTCGACTTGAACCGCTTTTTTATTCATGCGCAAATGTACAATTACGTTAAAGTCGGTTAAATTTGTACATTTTCTTATCCATCTGACGATCGCTCAAATTGTAAAGACCAAAGGTGAAGCGCTAATTGTTTTAGTTTTAATTCTAGCGGATGGCATCGGTCATATATTTACTTTTGAAATTACTACTATATATTAGGTACAATATAATATAATAATAAGTAATAATAGTATAATATAATATAATATAATAATAAGTAATAATAGTATAATATAATATAATGTAATATAATAATCAAGACAGAATTAGCCTCATAATAATAACTACGACACTTACATAAATTAAAATACCATATTAAATGTAGTCTACGACCGGACAACGTCACGCGGCTGACTGTGCTAGTATATATATATATATATATATATATATATATATATATATATATATATATATATATATATATAATCAGGCCCGGGACTTATTGATAGATGTGTTGTGCAAGTCTTGTTGTTTTCTTCCTTATTCTAACCCTAACCCTAACTTGCTGATGCCGTATTCTACATATTATGTTCCGATAGAATGCTGTAGTTTTATTTTTGGCTATTAATTGCAAATAAACATCAACATGTACGCATGCGTGAAAGTAAGTGCTCTTCAGGTTAGACGTTCTGAAGAACTTCTCAAATGAACATTATGCGCAAGTGCAATTACTTTGATTCATTTCATTTAATTAAGTTTCGTTTACGGTTTCCGTCTCGATTATTCCATACAATTATACTATTCAAAAATTCTGACTAAATAGACTTCAAATCTATTTCCATCGTTTCACCTAAGCCTTTTGTACTCCAGAGAACAACAATTACAGGAATGCTAGCTGACAAAAAAATCCTTTATGACACGAACGAATAGATTATCTTTTTCTGCAAAGATCCGTTTTGTGTACATACGACACATATTCTCTAGTAGAAATATGTCGCAAGATTTGATATGGGCGTGTAAAAATCATGTTAAAAACAGTATCTCCAACGTAAAGTTAGATTTTATTTGTTATCCTACCATAAAATATATTCTGTGCATACACTTGCTTGCTATTTCACTTTTGCAGTTTAATAGGTTTTAGGGTCTTTCAAGTTTAGAATTTCAAATTTCTCATGCAGCTATAATCTACACGTTCGTTTAAATTTCTTCTGTACTGAGGTTTCGTAATATTTTCCACTCAATTATTTTTTTGTAACTCTTAGTAATGAGTCGTTAATGCTGTTTTATTCTACCTATTTTGTGATTGAATGTGCTTTTATTGTCGTAATTTATATCTATATATAATATATATACAGATAGTACGACCATAAAACCACATTCACACACGCGTATATATATATATATATATATATATATATATATATATATATATATATATATAATTTTTAGGAGTAAAATGGTTGAGAATAATTGTGACGTGTGAGGATTTGTCGCTATACACACAAAACCCTACATGAGATGTGGCGAAGAATATAAATATCTTACTGTTTAGCAGATGAGCTGGTTGGATTCGCACGCAATTTTCGGACCTCTGTTTTGTTCGCCCTTTCAAGGAACAAGCTATGGAAACTCTACGTCATGTGTAGTTGTACGTTGCTGTAAAAGAATAATGCATTAAAGTGCATGATGCTATTGATCAAGTCCATTGTTGTTGGCTTGTTTTTATACTATTTTTCTTATCTTATTTCAAAACTAAAGAAAATCGGAAAGCTCAAAGTTTTACTGTTATGTCTTCACTACGACTATGACAGAACAAAAAGAAAAAATAACAGTAGGAGACATCACTACACAATAAGCCAACATCTGACAAGCATCAATAAGAAACAACAGCTGTTTTCTACCGACGAAACCATGACGTTTCTTCTGGTGACGTCTAAGTTGAGATCCGATGTTATTAGTGACACTTTATATTACAAATGATATACGGCACTTTGGTGATCGTCGCATTAGTATGAGATGCAATCTTGAATGGGTTTCACACTGACTGGACGTCAGACCCCCAGATTTTTATTTTGGGGTTATTTTAAATATAATTTCTATCAAAACAATCTCCAAGGTATTTCTAGATTAAAGGTAAGTGCCAAGGAAGTAGCTTGAATTTGGGTTTACCATTGAAGGGGTGACAAGATAAGATTGTTTCCGAAGTTACGAAAATGATATTCATGGCCGAAATTGTACCCGCGTTATATTGTCACAATTGTGCTTGCGTTAGAGATACGACGTTCTGTGGAATTTAACGAGTTTGACACTTTAAATACTATCATCGAAATCGGTGAAATCGCCCATTTTTCAATCGATTCTGCTTTAGTCGAGGACGCATCGCGGTGCACCGGAAGGAAGTCTCGCATGCTTCCCCTTCAGTGACAGTCCACAATAAATTGTAGTCTACATTGCACTGTAGAGAATGTACAATTGATTTTATAACATCATTTCATGTCATGGCTTGAATTAAAGTTTAAAATGCAAAAGTCGAGTATCATATTTTAACAAAAATAATGGTTTCGAAGTGCCTCAGTTTTATGAAAGATCCACTGTTGATTATATATTCCGATCACTTCTTCTTATGCGGTGATAAAACTAGTGATTTTAGGCTGTATAAGGGTGTTAACTTTGGTAAAGATCAGACTATTTCTCATTCAGATTTTTTTCGATACTTATCGGAGGCATTCGGATACAAACCTATCTAACCACATAAATAACATTTGTGTGAAATTATAAAAAAAAAACGCCGAATCGTTTCGGAGTCCATAGATAACGAACTCTCTCTCTCACACACACACACACACACACACACACAAACAAACAAACAAAGTGCCTTTTGTATATAAGAAGAGATATAGAGAGGAACACACAAAACGACTTGAACCTTAAATACTACCATACATATTCATCCATCAATGTGGATGCCCGCAGAACTTCGTTACATTCTTGAGAACAAAACTCTGCTTAATGGTTCTGTTGTGTCATCACAGCAGATTATACTGAAGTACTTGCTGGGGGATTTACATGGAGGTCACATACGGCGTTTTGTATCTCACCTATCCTGTAGTGACCAGGCTTAACATTACTTGGCATCGACCATTTTATGAAAACCGATGGGTTCACATACATACTAACTCACACACACACACACACACACACACACACACACACACACACACACACACACACACACACACGTATGTGTGTACATGTACTTTTTATTTGTTTTTACAAAAACATTTAAGTATCGCTACGCAATAACGAGTATGTTTCAGTCAACTACTTATAAACAACTAAAGACATAAGTTCGAAGGTTCAATCCTTAGTTAAGGACTAAACTTTTGTAATAGCAATAGCGATACCTAAATGTTCATGGAAAAACAAATAAAAAGTAAATTTTGCTCTACTTAGTATTGAGCACTCTTTTATAAACCATCGTTAAATTCGTCGAATGTTTTATATTTAAATATTTTAAACCCGGGATAATTACTAGCAGGCTGCCTGACATTGCCCGTAAAATACGCTTAAATATGATATTTTGATTAATGCAGATTTCGTATTTATTATTATATTGGATTCAATATATAATAATGATTTAAAAAGTTTGAAAAAAAAATGACTCATGCGCTACTCACCGAGAATCGAAACCAAAACGTTTAGCTTACGATTTAATTTTTCTTTGTCGTTAATGCCTGAGCTATGAAGACATGCTTGCTGCAAGGCTAAAAATTAAAGCATAAACAAATAGCTATTACTTTGTCCATGCATATTCGTAATGCAATCGTTCGACTTTCACCCGGCAAATTACATTTTAATTTTCACACTTTTACGTCAATTTTTAGCTGAAACCCATATATAAAGTTGTGCATGGGTTTGAATACCCTATAAATTAAGTTTCATCTCTGTAGACCAAAACTGACAGAGGAGTTTGCTAATCAAATTTTTTAAACAAATATATATATATATATATATATATATATATATATATATATATATATATATATATATATAACTACTTAATTTACTCACATAAAATTAATATACGAAAGTATAGATTTATGCGTAAACTTTAAGTATTTACTTCAAAAGTGCTCAATACGTAGGTAGAGCTAGTTAGTAATTTATAAAATATATATGGTGATTAAGCTTAAGTGTAGCTTAATCGCCATATACATTTTATAAATTACTATATATATATATACATATATATATATATACACACAGAGAGAGAGAGAGAGAGAGAGAGAGAGAGAGAGAGAAGGGTTTGTATTTATTATAAACTTTTTACGCAAATCTTACGCAAATATAAATCATGTAGAATATCTGCATGAATATAATTACACGTAATAGTTAACTAAAGATGATCATCCCATAAGAAAACCGAAAAAATTAATAGGGAATTAATTATAATGATTTTTTTAAAAAAATATGCAAATTAGCTAGATCTTTTGCAGATGAATGCAATTCCATGACCCATATATAACTAAGTAGTATTTTCTTTTTAAATAAATAGAAAGAAGAGTTTTTAATATGAATAGCAATACACAAAAAAAATTATAGGAGTATGTATATGTATATATACATATATATATAGTTGTTTACTTAATTTCATTCACCGAGAAGTAGTCTCAAAATAAAGACGAAACGTTGATGAACACATAACCCGGTCTGTTCCTTTTTATTTATCCGTATATATATATATATATATATATATATATATATATATATATAATTATGTTATCAAAGAGTGAATCTTTAACAAAGCAAAACTTATTAAGATAAGAAAAATTCAACCCTGTTAAGAGGAGCAAACAGTAAAATTAAAATGAATGATGAGGAATAAAAATTACATATATAACTGGATTATATCATTAGAACAATAAGGAAAAATCTACGGGAAAATTTAAAAAAATAAATTTGTAGGCCATAGAATTTCGAAGCTAAATGCTTCTCATCAGAAGAGGAGAAGGGCTAGAATAATACAAAATGCAAATACAGAAAAAATATGGCTTAATAACATTTAGATATGAAATGAGAATGAAGGAATTGTTTCAAGACTGTAGATATAGAATTGATAGCGGAGAGAAATAATAATATAATAGCGTACATAATAATTGTTGTTGAATTATATATATATATATATATATATATATATATATATATATATGATTACTTTTTTACTCACATAAATTAATATACGAAAGTATAATTTTATGCGTAAATTTTCAGTATTTGCTTTAACAATGCTCAATAGATAGGTAGAGCTAGGTAGTAAGTTATGAAAATATATATGGCGGTATAGAGAATAACTGACAAAAAGTTATATTATATATATATGGCAATATATATATATATATATATAATTAAACAATAATTATTCTTTTTATCTACAGACGATAGTGCTTCATTCTTACGCAATCATCAGTGTAAAAGGTGACACTTGCTGCCGGTCGTGAGATTCTAATCCATCTATGAAGCCATTTTTAGCTCAATTTGCTAAGCCTTTACCTCAGGACCACCAAACAATTGTCACAAGAATAAAAGGAATTAAGAATTATTAAACGCTGAATTTGAGCGAATACATTAGACAATCTAGAGTGTTCGAACGAGCGGAAGTCGTGAATATTGCGTAAACGCTAGTTGCCTGCTTTTTTTTTTTTATATAATTCTGCACTGAAAAAAGGATAGAATTTTTCTTTCTATAGAAACCAATATGGTCGCTTTTAAAAGAGATCCATACGCAAACGAAAACAGTTAAAATTTTACGAGGAAGTTAATGTGGTCATGAAAATTGAGTTGTCGTTTGGCGACACTAAAGTACATTTCTTGGATGCCGTAGGGACGAATGCAAATCTGAAATATAAAATGAAACTTAAATAAAGAATCGAACGATAAAATTGTGTTACATATTCGTTATCATCGAGTTCTCACTGGGGTAATTGATTCCGGGTGCGTATGATTGTCTCTAATATAAATGTTGTGTGTTTGATTATCATAAAGGGAATCGTGTGTGTGACATGTAATTTCAGAACCTACCTCTGCTTCTTCAAAACAGACCATCTGGAAATTTCTCATCCTGGAGGGAGACCTGATACCTGTTTGACGAAGATTTATCACTCCAAGACGATAAAATGGTTTTATAGTTTTTATTTCACTTTCCTCAGAGGTCCTGCAGAAGTGGAAGTGAAAGTGAAGGGTGGGAGACAACGGAAAAACCGTCCGTCTTCTTCAAATTCCAAATCAAATCTCACAGATCTGCCAACCTGACCACGTCACACATACGTAATCTGGTCAGCTGACCTTCGGTTCTGGTAAACGTGTCTACCCCCACGTTTACTCACCTCTCTCTCTCTCTCTCTCTCTCTCTTTCTTTCTCTCTCTGTAACATCTCTCTCTCTCTCTCTCTCTCTCTCTCTCTCTCTCTCTCTCTCTCTCTCTCTCTCTCTCTGTAACAATTGTTACCATAAAAAAGACGACCGGATTCTATTTTCGTTTGATGAAATCCGTTTTTTTTTTTTTGTTTTTTTTTTGTTTTTTTGTTACAGACCATATACTTGTTAGCGAGTTGTGTACAAATCCCAAGAACGATAGGAGCCTTCTATCATGTCTGAAAGTGACACAATGTTCAACGAGCGAAATTGGAGATGGTCTGCTGTACAAATTATGCTCTCTACTAATTCAAGTTATGACAACAGGACCATTGCCAGCACTCTTAAAATGCAAATCCTGGCCGTTCAACGCTTGAGGGCACAGTTCAACGAAATTTTCGGCCACGGTTATGGTCTATTGTTTGGTTTTAAGTGGGGGTCACGTCATGCCACCTCACATCTTCGAAGTCGACTTGAAAGTCAACGTCAAAATATACCTGGATGTGCTGAAGAGTGTGGTGACCCCCTGGTGCAATCAGGTGGCCGCTGGCAGACTCTTGATTGGGCAGCAGGACTCGGAGCCGGCCCACAAGTCAAAAAAAAAAACAGGCTTAGCTTCAAAAAGGAGTGTTAAGACTTTGCACCCTTCTTTCGTTACTCCTCCTCCCCTTTCCTTCGACCTGAACCCGTTGGAGTATTTCATTTGATCTTACGTCGAGAAGATTACCAACATGACCTCCCATAACACCAAAACCAGCATGATCGCCGTCATGCGCAGAATATTCTTGACGGCGCTTGTGGAAAAGTCATGCCCTCAGTTTCGAACCCGTATTACGGCGGTGATTGAGGCTGAAGGCGGGTAATTTGAACAGATGTCAGTTCTACTACATAATCAAGTTACCTGAATTTATTTTTTCAATAAAAATGTTAAAATCATACTGTATTGTTGTTTTCTTTAGGGCGACAACTTTATCGTTCCACCCTTTATTTGGTGAAATACTTTTGAGGTGGGTTTAATCAATACAATATTAGGTATCCGAAAGGTTACGTTTTCAAAGAGATGGCTATTTGCCAGCAATATTGAAAGCCGTGTGATCAATTTCATATTTACCTTTGGGGGACGTGAAGATATTCTGACAACTACGTTCAAAGAAACGTTGTATAACGGGCAAAATGAATGAAGCAAGGTTAATTGGATGTCCATAACATTTATAATTAAAAGTGGAGTTGAAGACCTTCTGACTCCACGTTCGAAATAGTTTAATAAAAATGTCCCCTCCAATCCACAGAATAAAAAGTAGACGACATCGTTGTTAAATAGAAACGCTTTTTATCTTTTTTTTACTCTTGATTACGTCATAAAGGCATGTCGTCACATATTTGGGACCATGTCTACTAGGGACTATGTGAGGACATAAACCAGATGTTTCTTCACATTACATTTAAACTGCTACGCATTAGGACAGCCAGAGAAGAAGAAAACAGAGAAGGAATCAAATCTCTCCCATCGCCGCAATGTTGCATCTCTGTGCCTATTTTGAAAATATTTTAATGGAATGTGCTCTGATGAACTAGTTGCACGTGTGCCTCCTCGATGTACATATTTCCGACAAACCTGCTTAGCAACAAAATCTCATCCCTTTAATGCTGAGGTTCCAAATGCTAGACAGTTGTCTACCCTAATAGTTTCTTCCCTCGAACAGCTACAATTTGGAATTTTCTTCCTACTACCTGTTTCCCTGACTGTACTGATATGCAGAAAATTAAATGTAATGTAAACTAACATCTTGTTAATCTTTCTTGTTAATCATGGTCCCAAATAGTAGTCCCTTACGTCCAAATGGCGATATGCTTTGTTTGGGGTGAACGTGAGTAAAAACAAAAATATTTAAAATATTGCAGATGGATTACTGTTATGAAGACTTACCCATTCATTTGTAATGAACTCTTCTGATTATTACAAAAACACCGACTCTAATACTCTTGTGGGGAACTATCGCAACTTCACGTCGAAAGGTTCCATAATCCAATAGAAACTGGGCCATTTCGGTGGACTTTTTGCTGTCGGATTGATACAAACCTTCTTAGTAACCCTAGGAGGCCCACCCTCCCAGGCCTTGCCTCCCGGCTTTTGGAAAGAGCAAGTTTATCGCTTGTTGTTTGAGGCGCTCTCACCGGGAAATGACGAGAGGGGTAGTCAAATTAATTTTTGCCACAGTGCTCCTCCTCTTTAGGCCCTGGCTCATTTTCCCACCTTTCGACCTTGTGTCACATCCTCTCACGGTTGGACGTATCCAAATAAGATATAGGCGATTTTCTAAGAAAAAAGATCTTCACGGTAAAGGCGCTAATTAACTGTATTATCGTTTAAAAATCACAAAGAAGTCTTCTCACACACACACACACACACACATATATATAATTATTTACTATGATAATTATCAAATTATTTAATACCTACAGACACTAGTGTTTCATCCTCTCGGGAATCACCAGTTCAGGGTGTCACGATTTATACCAGTCGATTGTTCCGAACCCGGCAACAGAAGCCATCTCTGGCTTCATTAGCAAGGACTTAATCCATTCGGCTATCGTTAACCGCGAGAAATACTGTTGAATTCTAAACATTTATTTTTTAATGCTTTTTAACGCCTGTCAGAGTGATCTAATCATTATATGACGATCTGTGAGCTAAATTGACTGACTTTTATTCAACTGAAAGTGCTCAACGATAAGAAACGAGTATCTTAAGGGGGCTGACATAATTATTTACTATAATAATTATCGAATACCTACAGATACTAGTGTTTCATCCTTTTGGGAATAATCACGATTAACACCAGTCGATAGATCCGAACCTGGCGACAGAAGCTAACCCTGGCTTCTTAGGCAAGGACATAATCCATTCGGCTACTGTTAACCGCAAGAAATGCTGTTGAATTTTAAACATTTATCTTTTAAATGCTTTTTAACGTCTATCAGAGTGATCCAATCATTATATGATGATCTATTCGTTTGTTTGTTTGTTTGTTTGTTTGCAATTTGATTAACATATGCAAAAGGTCCATGACTTTACTAGTTCATTTATTTCGACACATAGTACTAGCGTGAGTGTCCGGCGTTGCCTGGGTGTTTAAGGTTTGTGTTGAGTAAAAAAATAAACAAATAATAATAGTGGTAATAGGCAGGCAGGCTCGAACCAGTCCGTCTGAGGAGGAAATAGAAGTAAAAAAAAAACGTGACTTCTTTGGCGTTGCGTCCATCACTAAACAGGAGGTGGCGAAGGTTTACATTAAGTTTAGTCCATCAAAAAGAGGGGATGACTTTGGAAAATATCGATGAAAAAAGCAACACCTCCATGTAGAAAAGTGCCCAGTTGAGCCAATTGTTTAGCCAATTTTTCGATATTTGTCGTCCGAAGGGTCGACCTTCAAAACAATACCGATCTCGCGAAAATCCGTCGCCTCTGTCGAAAGTTTTATGCATACAGGCATACATTTAAACAGACAGGAGAGATTTATATTATAGATGATTCTTGCAAAATATACGAACAAGAGGTAACCTCATTTGTATATCACATTAAGGAAAGTCCATTTTATTAAATAGCTGTATGTTAGTTAATGCTTATAGGGAGAGAATTGTTTTAAGTGTTCTATTTAAGATTGTTATTTAAAGTTGATTTATATTCATAATATATTTAAAGTTGATTTATATTCATAATATATTTAATTTAATTTATTTGGAATTATTATTACCGACATCGATCTTTTTAGAAACGGACTTATAATTATTTCCCCTGGAAACTTCGAAACATGAAAAAAAAATCTTTATCAAATAAAATAATTTCGTAATTTCAATAAGTTTCTAGCTTGAAATAATAATTCTGTGTAGACATAAAAATGTTTTGCTTTTTTATATATATTGAAAACAAAAACACGAATAAACTTAAAGGATTTCATTTGTTTGTTTTTAATATTCTTGAAACTGCTATACAGAATCTTTGACAGTTCCAGGACGTGAAACTTCAGCTACACTTTCAGAAACAAAAAAATGTCGAAAGAAAAGAAAAAAAAAAAGAAAAATTCTTTATTTACTTGAAAGAAAAAGCCAGGGAGAAAGGTGTGTTTAGAAAAAGAAACAAACCAGTGAAAGAAATTCCATTTTGTTCTTAAACTTTCCGCATCTCACGCACGTGTTAATGTTTATAAATTTGATTTTTTCAGAGTCGGAGCATCATAAGTCGTCGTGGTATGGTTGGCAAAATCGTTTGTAAATTACCTTTTCTTTTCTTTCGCATTTCAGATTTCAGCCTGTTTACGCGGCGATTTTTTCTTTTTTTTTTTTTTAGCCGTCGCACGGACATTCGCTGATATTTTTATTGAAACAAAGTTGTTTTCATTTATTTGGGAGGGGGTCTGGCACATGGGCAACAAAAAGTGCTCAATATCCGGAGAATAGCTTCTTCTCTTTGTATCTCTTCTGCCGAAATATCTGACAGAGAGGGTATCAGAGACTTCTTTTTCGAGGCTATTACATTTAACATTTACGTGTTTTTATCTGTTCTTTTATTTTTGGAAATTGTTGTGGGGGTATCGACGTTGCCCACGATGAAAATGATTAATATCCTTAGTATAGCAGGTGTGTTCATGTCGACCCGGGCAACCCTGGGTACCCATGCTAGTATATATATATATGTATGTCAGGTCAGGTATGGTCAGGTCATGTCATATGCTACTGGTACCATGTAACCCAGTACTACCTGCCTCATGGTCGGGTCACCGGCGACTAAACTGGTTTCCCCACCAGAGTTGTTTGGTGAGGAGGGCGGCTAGTCTCCCTGAAGGATTAAAAACAAGACCTTTCAAAGGGCGAATGAACCCTTTTTCAGGGTCAACGGCCAACTAGCACCGTGTATATTTGTGTGTATGTATATATGTGTTGGGGTGGAGAGGGCTCCCGTAAACCGTAGTTAAGGCAGCCTTTCTAGAGAAGCAAATCTTTGATTTAAAAAACCATAAAGCGGGAGACCAGTACCCGCATTAAGCTGGTCTGCAGTTTGATTTGTTGCTGGCTATCTTGCTCTTGCTTGTTGCTAGATCTCAACATTTTGAACCGAGAGAGAGACTTAGCTGTCGTACAAAGCTAAGACTCTGTAACATCATCTGTGTATAGATACTCCCTCAGGCATTTTGGCTTATGGAATTTAAGTGTGTGAGGGAGTGGCACTCGTCTGACAAGATGTTGCAATTATCATGTATATATATATATGTGTGTGTGTGTGTGTGTGTGTGTGTGTGTGTGTTCCCCTTTAAGAACTGGGTTCTTATTGTTGAGCACTTTACATTGAAATGAAATAAGTCACTCACTTAAGCCTACATGCACAGGTCTTGATGTTAAAATCATACGATCACTTTCGGCCTTCTCAGATGACATTTACAATTTATAGAAATGTTAATTTCAACTATATTTTCGTCGCGATTAACGTTGGCCGAAGCTGTTTGTTCCTTGCTAATGGAGTCATGAGACGGTTTTGTGACCTGGTTAGAATCTTTCAGCCGGCGGTAATCCTGACTGCTTGAACTGATGATTCCCGAAAGGATGAAACATTAGTGCCCATAGATATTAAAGTAATGGGCTATCCTCCTATGAGTTTGTTTTTATTTTGTATATTGATATTCATATTAAACCCCTTTCTCCTATTTATTTAAAAAGAAAATGCACCTTTGTTATATATGGGTTATAAAATAAGAAAATTGTGCGAATTTGATTTTTTTCCATCTTGTATTCAACGTTTTGAAAAGTAGTCCTAATTTTTTTAAAACGTTTGTAATTTAAACGATTAGATATAGCCAAAAGTAATATATAAAGTAAAGGTATTGTAACGACAACGTATTTGAAAATACATTACTTGAAATCGAAATTAAAAATTCCACAAGAACCATCTTGTCAAACTAATATATAAATATATTTATATATATATATATATATATATATATATATATATATATATACATATATATATATGTATATATTCCTATAAATGTATTGTTTTTGTATGTATTGTTCTTCATATTAAAATCCCTTTCTTCTATTTATTTAAAAAGAAAATGCACCTTTGTTATATATGGGTTATGGAATTGCATTCATCTGCAAAAGATCTAGCTAATTTGCATATTCTTTTAAACATTCATTTTAATGAATTCCCCACTAGTTTTTTTCGGTTTTCTCATGGAATGATCATCTTTAGTTAACTATTACATGTAATTATATTCATGCAGATATTTTACATGATTTGTACTTGCATAATATTTGCGTAAAAAGGTTATAGTGAACACAAACATCTTTCTATATATATTTATGTATGCGTATATATATTTGTTTAACAAAATTATCTACAGAACTCCTCTACCAGTTTTTAATCTACAGGTATAAAACTTAATATATAGCGTATTCGAACCCATGCGAAACTTTGTAATGATGTTTTAGTCCAAAATCGGTGCAAAATTGTTAAAATTAAAGAAATGGAATTTGCCAAGTGAAGGTCGAACGACGGCATAGCAACTATGCATGCGTCACGTAATAGCTATTGGTCCATGTTTTAATTCTTAGCATTGCAGCAAACATGTTTCATAGGTCAGGCATTAACGTCAAAGAAAAAAGTAAATCGTAAGCTGAACTTTTTGGTTTCGATTCTCGGTGTTGACGCATGGGTCATTTTTTGAAACTTTTGAAATCATTACTATATATTGGCTCCAATATAATATAATAATAAATACGAAATCTGAATTACTAAAAATATCATATTTATACTTATTTTACGACCGGGCAATGCTGGGCGTCCTGCTAGTATATATATATATATATATATATATATATATATATATATATATATATATATATATATATATACTATAACAATTATTAAATGCCTACAGACACTAGTGTTTCATACTTTCGGAAATCATCAGTGCAGAGTGTCACGAGAGATTTGAACCCCGGCAACAGAAGTCATGTCTGGCTTCATTAGCAATGACCCGAACCACTCGGCTACCGTCAACTGCGAGATATACAGTTGAAATTTAAACATTTATTCTTATTTAATGCTTTCAGAAACACGGGCGTGTGGTTATGAAATCCTTCCCCATCCTCCCTACTCTCCTGACCTTGCACCCTTTAACTTTCACCTCTTCCCAGCCATGAAGTTGCTTTTGAAAGGAAAGCGTTTTCCAGATGATGCAGCCTTGATTTCTGAAATCACGTTGTGGTTGAAGGACCAACCTGGGGTGATCTACAAAAACGGTCTCCAGAGCTGCATCAAACGATGGGAGAAATGCATAACTCTGTGTGGTTCCTATGTAGAGAAAGACTAATAACTGTGTCTGTTTCGTTGCTCTACTGCTATGGGAAGTGGGTCAGGGGCATTTCTTATTGCACGCCCCTCGTAAAAGGCTCCTTTCGCTCTTGGCATTTGTACACAACTTGCCAACTAGTAGATGATCTGCAACAAAAAAAAGAAAATCGGTTTTCATTAAATGGAAATGGAATCATGTCGTCTTTTATTAGACGACAATGTTATCTTTCCACCTTGTTCATTAGATACATATACACAGACACACACACACACACACACACACACACACCACGCGATATAACAAACACGAGGGTAACACAAATGAACAAATGTGCCAAGTTTCGTTGCTCTACATCTATGGGAAGTGGGTCAGGGGCATTACTTATTGCACGCCCCTCGTATATATATATATATATATATATATATATATATTTATATATATATATATATAGATACTTAATTTACTCACATAAAATTAGTATAAGAAAGTATAAATTTATGTGTAAAACTTTAAGTATTTACTTCAAAAGTGTTCAATACGTAGGTAGAGCTATTTAGTAAGTTATAAAATATATATGGCCATATATATTTTATAACTTACTATATATATATATATATATATATATATATATATATATATATGCTTTTCAAATAGACATGTATCTTGAGCGTGTTCAACAATTGTTGGCAATCAGGATGGTGACGGGATTCTTGACGCTTACCAATAAAGAACAAATTCAAATACTAAATCTGTCATTACTTCAGCAGCAAAGGATGCGAGGAGACCTGATTCTGGAATAAATTGAAATCTATTTCTGAATGGGGTTTTTTTTTTTTGTTTTTTTTCGCTGTAAAACCTTGTTTCGATCTTGGCCCAAAGCAACAGAAAATGTTTCATCCAAACAAAAGGAAGGCAGCATTCTCTATCCATTATTTTGTCTCCTGGAACAGCTTGCTAAAGGAGACCATGATAATTCGCACCATATTCCGGTCTAAAGTCGCCTTTGGACAAGCATTCAGTTTGTATATAGAATCAATATCTTCTTTTTATTCTACTCTTTTTCATCCCAAACAAAGCATATTGCCAGTTGACGTAAGGGCCTAATATTTGGGACTGTGTCTAACAGGAGACTCTTGAGAGTTTAACAGCGAGATGTCTGTTCACATTACATTTAAACTTCTGAATCTCAGTAAACCCAGGAAACAGGGAGATAATTCCAAAGTCCAGTGTTTGGGGGAAGAAACTGTTATAGTAGAAAGCTTTCGAACATCTAGGAACCGCAACAGTGAAGAAATGGGATTTTGCTGCTTGCCAGGTTAATCGGGAATTTGTACGTTGATGCCGCAAAAGTTCTATGAATTCATCAGAGCACATTTAATTATAATACTTGCAAACAGGCACAAAGCAGCGATATTGCGGCGATGGGGCAGAGGTTAGAGCTTAGTCGATAGTGCGGGACCTGTTAGAGTTGAGTTTTTGTTGTTTTTTTTTTACATGGTAGTCACCACTAATCAAGGCCCGGAAGCCACTCGGGGATAAGGGTTATTGCGTGCACAGTTTAAGAATGAGAGACTAGTGGTAGATGCACCAGCCCAGGTGTGATAACAATATTTTTATTTCTGTTTACATGGATCGCTGCAAGTTTTATGTGTGTATTTTTTTACTAATGAGTCACCGCTTATCAAGGCCCAATGCTACTCGAGTTTATGGAATAATAACATTAATAAAAGGACGGTCAGTAAAAAAAATCCATTCAGTAGAGGCTCCTGTTGCCGCCCTGCAACTTTTAGTTTGGGAAGAGATAGAGTTTAAAAATATGAAGACAGACAGACATACAGCCTTTTATATATAAGATTTGTACTGTAGTAAGCATGGCTAATGCAGTAATTAGCATAGCTGAGTGTTATTACCAATATAAGTAATATAAAATGATTCGACGTACAATCGTCCGCTCAGCGAATCACGTACCTTTAGCCTCATGACATTATTCTGGATTATTATCGCCTGTAGTAAGGATTGAACATTCAACCTCCAGAAGACTGTCGCTTTGAGCGGCTCGTCAATCAACGTTTCTATGCATTCTGATATAGTTACATCGGCCGAAACCTTGTGAAACTAACAACCATGATGGGGATAACAATTCGAATATTTCAAATATAGTAAATTACTTTTTTTTTTTTAAATCTGAAACAGAATATTTAAAAAAAAAAACTATTTAAAGAAATCTATCAACACTAAATATTTCGCGCCCGGTCCATACGGGGCTGGGCTTGAATTTTAAAGTGTAGTATCTGTTCCGGCAGATACTGCAATCAAAGACCATATGTAGAGGCAACCCCACATATAAGACCATTGTCCTTGTGGCAATCAGTTATTGGTCAATGTAGGGGAAACCCTTCATACCAATTGTTACTATCCAGCTCCCCTACACCTCAGGGAGCTGGTCTCCATTTCCCCAATCTCTTCACATTAAAAAACGGCCTTGTGCCTAATTTGCTCAGTGGGGAAGCAAATAAATACACACTAAATATTTCGGTGTATCAAAAAAAATGTTTTCCAGGTGTGCGTTGAATTCATCACACTTTCCACTAAGTTTTCGCGAAAGCAATTCCCCTAATTAATTTCACACCGTCTTTGTGTTTATCTTCTTTTTAACCTTAGGAAAAAGAAACATTTTTTCGCAAATAATAAAATAAAAAAAAACCTTTATATATATATATATATATATATATATATATATATATATATATATATATATATATATATATATATATATATATATAGTAAGTTATAAAATAGATATGCTTAATCGCCATATATATTTTATAACTTACTACCTGGCTCTATCTACGTATTGAGCACTGTTGAAGTAAATACTAAAAGTTTACGCATAAATTTATACTTTCGTATATTAATTTATGTGATTAAATGAAGTAGTTATATATATATATATATATATATATATGTGTGTGTGTGTGTGTGTGTGTGTGTGTGTGTGTGTGTGTGCAATGCCTCCTATTTTTTATTCTCGAATGGATCAAAGGGGATTGCAAATTGCATTGTTATGATGATTCAACTCATGCATTTATAACCTAAAGGTTTCATCTCTCTGTTACAGATATTGACGACGTGAGAAACTAAGAAAGCAACCCCTGTCATGGACGTGCGTCAGATACAGAGATTGGGCCGATCAACATTCACAAGCACCCGTTGAATGTTTACGAATCCGACACAGAATTATGAGATGGGTTTGGCGATTTCAGAATGGCGACAGAGATGTGCGTGATAAAGCGCGCTCGGAACACTCAGTGCTGGCAAAAGTGCATTGAGAATCGTGGTGACTATGTAGAAAAATAAATTCTGCAGCTCAAAAGATCACTCGTGTTAATAACACTCCCGTCTTCGTAGCTCTTCAACTTCATTTTTGTTAGTTAAAAAATAGGATGCATTACTTTTGGAACGGTCCTTGCATTAAATAACCAGAAAAGGGTTGATATGCCGTAAAATAAAACAAACAAAATGAACATGAGTAATAAAGTCAACCATTGTTTTTCAAAACCGAAGAAAATGAAGTTTGGGTTCGTGCAAACGTTTAATTAACATTAATTACAAAAATGTATCTTAATCCTTGTAGAATTTCTTTCTTTTTTTTTTTTTGGTGGGGGTTTAGGGTTAGAGTTGGGATTAGGTTTGACCATTTATCACATTTTTATCACAATTAAACGAACAATATCTTTGAAACTTTCATTAATATAATAAACGGCTGATGCTGTAGATCTTTCAACGGTTTTGGAATGACATGGCGCTATCAACACCATTATGATGACGTCCGCAGAAGTAGCGAGTTTTTTTTATGGAAATCGCTCCAGACAAAACATGAAGCCACTTAATGTAAGAAACTAAAAATATACTACTTCAAGGTCAAAAACTTGCCAACGTCGAGCCTCAGATAAAATAGATTCTGATCCGCAAAACAGCACTTCTTCCCCCTTTGTCAGAAGCATTGTTCCTGGAACGTGAGGACTAACGTGCAAAATAAGGGAAGTGAGTGTTACCAATCCTGCCGGTGTTTTTGTCGTCGTCGTCGTCGTCGTCACCATCATCATCATCATCGTTATCATCATTTACTATAATAGCACTATGCGCTATGAGTGGCAGCGATTCCACACCCCTAGACTACCAGCAGATTTTGAATATATCATCATCATCATCATCATCATCATCATCATCATTTATGATACTCCTCGCAACATTGTCAATTACAACTAGCGGCAGCGATCCTGGCATCTATGCTTAACATCAGTTTCCGATCTGGCCCTCAGCAACAACATCATCTAACTGATCCAATCTATAACTAGCAGATGCAATTCAGACCCTGCTATCATCATCATCAGTACCACCACTGGGACAATTTTTATTTTTATTCCAATCAACAGAGCCTTTTTTGAAGGAGATACATTTCCCTCAAATGATAATCTGACCGTGCGTCTAATTTTGCCCTCGAAGGGAGACAATAGAAACTTACAGTTGTCTATTGCACCTGTGCCACCAATCCCGATATTGATCGTGTAATATTTGAATTATTCGGACTATTGTTCTAATCTTGTGTATTTTTTTCGCAACGTTTCGGCCAATGTTACCTCTGACCTTCTTCAAATGTATCATATGAAATTCGGTCATGGCTGACGGAACAATAGCATGCCATCTCCGTGGATTAAATAAGGGGTTTCCAGAGTTCTGTAACATAGTGTGTATGTGAGCGCGTGGAATTTATCAGCAGCAGCAAAAGATGACCAGCATGCAGGAGATTGGCAGCAGCAGTAGCAGAAAGACGCGCATATGCAAATTAGGAAGTGTGCATGAGAAGAGAAAGGGAAAAAGGAGAAAAAATGCAACACGTGCTCGGAGAGAAACAAAGTGCGCGTCGCAATAAATAGGCGTGTGAAGTCGTAGGTGAGTAATGGCTGACTGCGGCCATAGGAAGGAGAACCGACCGGGTAAAATAAACATGTGACAGCGAGAATCTTGTTACAAGTGTGGCCGTAAATAAAGGTAATAAAAAACTTCTGTTCAAAAATAAAAATGCCGACCCAGATTTTTATTTATTTGTTTCTTATTTATTCGTGCCTTTGTTTGTTTGTTTGTTTGTGGCGA